>NC_037352.1:35019355-35322386 GCF_002263795.3 Bos taurus | reverse complement strand
CTATGAAGGTTCTATGACAGTGAAAGTCAAAGGGGTTCAGCCTGTGGTGGAGTGGGTGGAACTGAGGGGTGGGCTGATCAAGGAGGGCTTCTCAGAGGAAGCGGCACGGGGGGCTGCATTGGTGTTAGTGGTGTCTTGGGCAGAGGGAACAGTGCATGATGAGCCCTGATATGGGAAGGAGCCCTGTGGGTTCAGAAATTCAAAAGCCAGTGACTGCTGAAGTTCTAGCGGGGGTGGGGAGGTGGTGGATGTGGGCATGAGCAAGGGTGGGCAGCCAGGAAGGACAGTGGCCAGATCTTAGAAGACTAAGTGGTCATACTGAGGATTTGGTTTTTGTCCTGAGATTGAAGGGAAGCTGGGAAGGGTTCATGGAGGAGACCTATGCTTTGAAAACATCACTGGAGCCAGCTGCTGAGTGGGGGGTGGAATACCAGGGGTGGGGGTGGAAACTGGGGCATCAGTCAGGGCCCATTGCTGCTGTCTGGGAGGGTGCTGATGGAGGCCGGACCAGGGCAGGGTGAGGGAGTGCAGTGGGCAGGTAGGATCTACTTGGTGGAACTGATCTCCCTGGACTCGTTGATAGGAGGGGCCTGAGAAGGGTAGGGTCCAGGTTTCCATGGATATTTGTTGAGTGAATAACCACCCCCTGGGGAATATATGTCCCTGAATGTGCCGAGTGGCAGTGAAGGAACTCCCAGGATCTGCCCTACAGAGGGAGCGAAAACAGAGAGATCAGAAGTCCCTGGAATTAGTCTGTCTTGGGAAGAAACAGCAACAGCAACAACCAGGGTTAGTGAGACATAGATGGGAGACTCCACATCATATTTGGAGAGTCTCAGGATAGCAAGAGATCATCTGTATGCCGCTACATCTTAGCCCAGACTTTACAGGGGGTTCAGAGAGGCAGGACGTGCTCAATCAGTGGCTCGCAGATGGGCAGGGATGCATTGGGGTCAAGTGTTGGTGAGGATGTTTTAAACCATCCAGTCTACTATGTTTTAATATGGCAGCCTGAGCAGAGGAGTACAAATACCTAGGGGTAAATTTAACAAAAGATGGCACTCTGCTGAGAAAAATTAAAGAAGACTTATATTAATGGAAACGTATGCTGTGTTTGGGCTTCTCTTGTGACTCAGATGAAGAATCCGCCTGCAATGCAGGGGACCTGGGTTTGATCCCTGGGTTGGGAAGATCCCCTAGAGGAGGACATAGCAACCCATTCCAGTGCTTGCCTGGAGAATCCCATGGACAGAGGAGCCTGGCGGGCTAGAGTCTATGGGGTTGCTAAGAGTCAAACATGACTGACCGACTAAGCACAGCACTGCTGCTGCTAAGGCACTTCAGTTGTGTCCGACTCTGTGTGACCCCATAGACGGCAGCCCACCAGGTTCCGCGGTCCCTGGGATTCTCCAGGCAAGAACACTGGAGTGGGTTGCCATTTCCTTCTCCAGTGCATGAAGAGTGAAAGTGAAGTAGCTCAGTCGTGTCTGACTCTATGCGACCCCATGGACTGCAGCCTACCAGGCTCCTCTGTCCATGGGATTTTCCAGGCAAGAGTACTGGAGTGGGGTGCCATTGCCTTCTCCAAGCACAGCACAGCAAGTGCTATGTTTATGGATAAGAAGACCAGAATTATTAAGATGCCAATTCTCTACAAATTGATCTATAGATTCCATATAATCTTATCAACATTATAGTGGGTTGTTTGTTTTTTTTTTTGCAGAAATTGATAAGACAATTTAAAAAGGCAATGAGAATATAAAGGACCTAGGTGCCAAGACAATCTTGAAGGAGAACAAGATTGGAGGATTTACATAACCATATGTCAAGACTTATTAGTAAGCTGCATTAATTGAGACAATGTGGTTTTGGTGCAAGAATGGACAAATGGATCAACGGAACAGAACAGAGTCAAGAAATAGACTCACATTTGAACACTCATTTGATTTTTTTCAACAAGGCACTGCTGCTGCTAAGTCGATTCAGTCGTGTCCGACTCTGTGCAACCCCATAGACGGCAGCCCACCAGGTTCCCCTGTCCCTGGGATTCTCCAGGCAAGAACACTGGAGTGGGTTGCCATTTCCTTCTCCAATGCATGAAAGTGAAAAGTGAAAGTTTAGCCGCTCAGTCGTGTCCGACTCTTTGTGACCCTATGGACTTCAGCCTTCCAGGCTCCTCCGTCCATGAGATTTTCCAGGCAAGAGTACTGGAGTGGGGTGCCATTGCCTTCTCCACAACAAGGCACTAAAATAATTTAATTTTAGTGGGAACATTTAGGCAAAAAGGTCTTTTCAACAATTGGTGCCATAGCAAGTGGGCATTCAAATGGAAAATAATGAACTTTGACTCCTGCCCAGCAGATAGTAAAATTTAAAAAATGATAATTGAACTTGATAAAAATTTACAACTGATCAGTAAAGATATACTTTAAGAAAATGAAAAGGCAAACCACGGGTTGGGAAAAAACATTCAGAATACATACATTTGAAAAAGGTCTCTCTTGTGTATCTTACAAACTCATAAGAAAGACCCAAAACCCAATTTAAAGGTGGGCAAAAAACCTGAGCAGATACTTCACAAAAGGAGATAAATAAATGGCAGACATGAAAAAGAGTTCAACTTTGGTTAAAACTATAAATGAGAGTTCTGCATACACCTTAGAATGACTGAAATGAAAGTGACTGACAATATCAAACGTTATGGAGAAACTGGTTATGGAGAAACTGGTTATGGAGAAACTGGAACTCACACACTGTTGCTGGGCACGTGAACCTCGTTCATCCGAATAGGTCTGGGACATGTGTTTGTAGCATCTACTAAAGTAAACATATATCCGTCCTGTGGCCCATCAATTCTATTTCTAGGTACTTACCTTAAAGAAGTGGAAATTTGTCCACAAAGACTTGTATAAAAACACTCGTATCAACAGTGGATCTGGAAATAACCCCAAAGTTCATGAACAGGAGAACAGATACATTGTGGTATGTTTATGTAATGAAATATTATTTAGGAATAAAAAGAAACAAAACATGCTACCCTTAACAATACAGATGAACCTCACAGACATGATGGTTGGGAGAAAGAATGCAGACAAATGAGTGCATGCTGTGTGATTCCATTTATATGAAATTCTACAACAGGCAAAGCTAATCTCTAGTGAGAAGTCAAAAGAATGGTTATGCCTGGGGGCTAGAGAATCAACTTGGAAGGCGTTCAAAAGGACTTTGGAGCAATGGGGATGTTGGTGTATACATAGGTTCAGAGTTCATTGAGCTAAACACTAGATTTATCTACAGATCTTCCTTGACTCACAATGGGGTTACATCACCACAAACCCACTGCAAGTTGAAAATACCTGAAGTCAAAAATGCATTAGAGGCACCTAACCTATTGAAAGTTGTAGCTTTGCCCAGCCTACCTCAAACATGCTGAGGACACTTCCATTAGCCTACAGTTGGGCAAACTCACCTAACACAAAGCCTGTTTTATAATGAAATGTTGACCATCTCATGTAATTTATTACATGAGAGTGAGAAGGTGAAAAGTGAGAAACAGAATCCCCGTTAGCATACACCGCTGAAAGCACATTGAAGAGTGATTGCAGCACTCAGCTAAGATTAATCGCTGGATGACGGGGAAGCTACAGAGACAGGGTCGTCCATTCCTCTCTTCTGATGAGGCTCCAGAATAGCTTGGGAGAAGGCACCGGGTCGTCAACACTTGATGGTTTAGCAGGTGGAGTGTTCTTGGGGAAGATACCAAGTTTCGACTATATGGTGTGTTTCTTCTCTCCGTTGTATATTTCTCTAGAGCAAGCAAGAACATCTTGTATCTGCCTGTCAGCTCTTGTGGACCTCCCATAATTGACATCCATTTCTTCTAACATCCTTCCACCATTGCTGATGGCAGCAAACGTCTCTGCCAGTTTCTTTGCTGTGAACTTTCCTGGTGCCCCGGGCATAACTTCCTCCTCTGCCTCAACTTCTCTCCACCTTTCTTTCTCCAGTTCAAACAGCTCCTCATTGGAAAGTTCTTCACCCTCGGTACCAACAAGCTCATGAATATCCTCTTCTTCAAATGTCCAGTTCTAGATCTGTACCAAGCATTCATATCTCGGGACTGTTTCATCCACAACAGAATCCTGGTTAAAACCTTTGAACATGTTCACGTATCTCTTTAAAACTCTCTGCAAAGTGCAGTTCAGTGTTCACTCATTGCTGTGTGACTTCTTCCCACAGGCAGCGATGCATGGTCTGGGTAGCACGTTTAATGTTAAAACCTTTCCAAAACTCTCAGAGCGTTCGACCAGTTTCCATTGCTTCCAGGCCCTGCACAGACATTTGGTGTCAATAGTATGGTTTGAACGTAGCTGTGGTGCCTTGGTCCTTGGATGGAATGAGTGCACTTGTGTTCAGTGGCAACTACACAACCTTGACATCAGGATGCCTATCCTGATATGCTGTGGATTCCCCGGAGCCTTGTCTGAGATCAGCCGAATCTTGAATGGGATGTTGTTTTGCCTCCAATATTCTCTTGCCTGACGGATAAAACACTTCAAAAGCCAGGCTTCAAACACTGTTAATGTCATCCAGGCTTTCTTGTTATGGCGATAACAAATGGGAAGTGAATGCCTGGCTCACATACTTGAATGCTCTGGGGTTCTCCCACTGGTAGATTAGGAAAGACTTTCATGGTAACTTTTCCACCCCCAAAGCAGCCTTCCACGCGCTCTCTGAAAGCCTTGAATCCTGGCATTGTCCTGGACTCCTGATGAATGTGTGTTCGCTCCGGCACACACTTCCAGAACAGGCTCATTTCATCGACATTCAATATTTGTTCTGGCAGATATTTCTCATCCACAATTATCCTCTGCAGCTCTTCTTTAAAAGCTTTGGCACTTTCAGTATTGGCACTTGCTGCCTCACCGCTGACTTTCACATTATGAAAATCATGATACCTTTTGAAGCGTTGGAACCAGCCATGACTTGGTATAAACATGTGCGTTACTTGTAGGATCATGGACATGCTTTTTTTTAGTGTATTGAAAGACGTCTTGCCTTAGCCTGGATTGTCAATTGGCTAAGTGATATGAGCTTCTGAACCTGGTCTTCCATCCGCATGGCAAGATATTTTTCCTTCTTTCCTTTTTAAATATTCATTTGTTTATTTGGCTGTGCCAGGTCTTGGTTGCATCATGCGGGATCTTTGATCTTTGATGCGGCATAAGGCAACTAGTTGCCTGATTAGAGATGGAACCTGGGCTCCTTCTTTGAGAGTGTGGAGTCTTAGCCACACTAGACCACCAGGGAAGTCCCTGTAAATTATATTTTAATTAAAAAAAAAAAAAGAAAACGAATCCATTGCAATGCAAGTAGTGAACGCAGTGCTTTCTTCCCTGGCACTTACCATCGTGTGTGTTAGTTGCTCAGCTGTTTCCGACTCTTTGCGACCCCACGGACTATAGCCTGCCAGGCTCTTCTGCCTGTGGAATTCTCCGGGCGAGAATACTGGAGCGAGTTGCCATTTCCTTCTCCAGGGGGATCCTCCCTACCCAAGGATCGAACCTGGATCTCCTGAATTGCAGGCAGATTCTTTACCATCTGAGCCACCAGGGAAGCACCATGCACAGGCACATATTCACACCTATGATACAGAATTTGCACCGCCAGCTCTAGCACCGTGAGAGGTCTTGCTGCCTCCTTCATTCTTGTAATCCCGGTGCTTGGTATACAGCAGGCACCCCGCATGTAAAGCCAAGCTCTGTACAGGGTGTGGGGTTGCTGAGGAAGGAGCCCATCGCTCTGGCCAGGACTGGGGGTGTTTCACAGGGAAGAGGATGTTGGCATCACACTCTGAAGGCTCTTGGGGCTTTTCTCTGCGGAGTACAGGAGGATGGGCCAATAGGCAGAGGAGCCTGCACGTGCAAAGGCCAGGAGGCAGGAAGAGCTGCTTGTTGTGCTGTGGGGGGAGGAGCCTTGGCTGGTGGTTGTGCAAGGAGGCGAGGGCAGGACGCTAGGTGGGGCCTTATTCGCTGACCTGGAGAGTGTGGTCTTTGGTCTGTGGGAGCTGTGGAAAGTTTTGAGAGAGATCAGCCACAAAACAGAATCATTTTAGAAAGATCAGTGGATCTGTGGACTGGACCCCAGTGGAAGGGCTGGGAGTTCTTCATGGACGTAGGAGGGCAAAGTGATGGGAATAAGCCCATGGACACTTGCACCTGCCCTGGGCATTCAGGGGAGGGTGGAGGGTCTGAGCCTCGGCCTGCTGGACTGGTGAAGCAGCGCCACCTACTGGCAGGCCCTGCTCCTGGCCTTCACAGCCACCCAGATGCTTCTGGTCCTACATGGGATAGACCAGCCCATGGCCCTCGCTTGGAATGAGGGGCAAAACAAGACCTTCTCTGGGGACTGAGCTCTCCTTCTGGTTCAGGGGCCACGTCTCAGTACCTTGGCCAGATGCAGAGAGGAACAGGGTGCCCTGCTACTGCATGCACACAAGTTAGTATTCCTAAGTTCTGCCAGTTCTGCCTGGCAGAATCTAGTTCCACCACCTTCTAGCAGTGTGACTTTGATAGAGTTACTGAAGCTCTCAGTGCCTCAGTTTCCTTATCTGTAAATTAGGAATGGTGATAGCATCCCTCTGTTAGGATTGTTATGTGTCAGAACAGTGCCTGATACATGGCAAGTACTCAAAGCTCTCATTGTATCTGCTATCACTTTGTCCCCATCATCACTCAAGGCACACAGTGAAGAGCCCTTTGGAGGGCTCCTGGGCTGGAGGCCGAGGTGCAGCCGATGGCACAAGGGGCCTGGGGGCAGCCACGGCAGCTGGAGAAGGGCTGGTCCCCGGGGCTAAACAGCTCAGACTGTCTCCTGACCACAGTGGGGATGACCAAAGGGTGCGGGCCAGGAGGAATGAGGTCAGGGCTGTATTTTGCGAACCTAGCACCTACACATCCCTTTCTGCTCTCACACATGCCCTTCCATTGAGCCTCACACCCAGCATCCTGGTCCTCAGCATGCAAACCAGGAAACAGGCTCAGGGAGGTTCCGGAACATGTGCAATTCCCATCGTGAATTAGGGTCAGGACCCTAAATTCTCAGCTGGTGCCCCCAGCGCCCGGGGCTCCATCTACCCCATGGTGCTGTGGTTATGGGAGGGGTTCCCTTGCTTTTCCAGCCCCTCTTAGCCAGAGCAACAATCTGCCTTTAAGAATTAATTTTAGAACTGAGATTGGGACTGGCATGCAGGCGTGTGTGCCAAGTCACTTCAGTCGTGTCCGACTCTTTGAGACCGTATGGACCGTAGCCCACTGGGCTCCTCTGTCCGTGGGATTCTCCAGGCAAGAATACTGGAGTGGGTTACCATGCTCTCCTCCTGGGGACATTGGCATACATACGCTATTAATGTGTAAAATAGATAACTGATGAGAACCAAGGGACTTCCCTGGCAGTTCAGTGGTTAAGACTCTGCCCTTTCAATGTGGGGGACATGGTCAGGGAATTAAGATCCCATATGCCATGCAGTGCGGCCAAAAATAAAAAAAAAGGAGAACCAATTGTGTAGCCCAGGGAACTCTACTCAACGTTCTGTCATGACCCAAATGGGAAGGAAATCCAAGGAAGAGGGGCTGTATGTTTGCATATATATGAATCAGTGTGGCTGATTCACTTTGCTGTATAGCAGAGACTAACACAACATTGTACAGCAGCTATGGTGGTCGTTTAGTAGCTCAGTCGTGTCCAGCCCTTGCGACCCCATGGACTGTAGCCCGCCAGGCTCCTCTGTCGGTGGGATTCTCCAGGCAAGAATTCTGGAGTGGGTTGCCATTTCCTTCTCCAAGGGATCTTCCAGACCCAGGAATCAAACCTGGGTCTCCTGCATTGCAGGCAGATTCTTTACCTACTGAGCTATGAGGGAAGCCCCAAAGCAACTATATACTCCAATTTAAAAAAATGACATTTTAAATTGAAATTAAAGCATCTTCCTTTCCCCAGATGGGCCTGTTTCTGGCTGGGAGATCTGCAGCAAGAAGCAGCTGTGAGAGTGTGAGTGTGTGTGTGTGTGTGTGTGTGTGTGTGTGTGAGTGAGTGAACGCGTGGGTGAGAAATGTTGTATGCTTCTTATCAGTTCAGTTCAGTCGCTCAGTCGTGTCTGACTCTGTGCGATCCCATGGACTGCAGCACGCTAGGCCTCCCTGTCCATCACCGACTCCCAGAGTCTAATCAAACTCATGTCCGTTGAGTCGGAGATACCATGTTTCTTATGCAGACAGTCTGTTTGGACTCCTTGGACCCAAGCTCACCTACCCTGCTGTGTCTCCTCAGGTCCCTTGCTGTGAGGAGTGGTGACATTGACTGGTCCTCTGCCCTCCCGCCCCCCACCCCAGTGGCCTATGCCAGCTGCTTTCTGAGATCTTCCTGCCATGGATCTGAGGATCCCCGAGGCCTGGGTTTGCCCCTGGGCACCTCTCCCTGCAGACTCCCGTCCCCTCACTTCGAAGGTTCCAGCCCCTGCCTGGCTGCGCCCTGCCAACCCTTCCTCCTCCCCTATCCCCAACTTAGAGCTCCAGGGAGAAGCGGCTTTGCTGGAATGTTTACGAAACACAAGGGAGAGGATTTTTTTTTTTTCCCCAAAGAAAAATTAGTGTAACAGGATTTTTCAGATTTAGCGCACTATTTCTGAAATTCGAAACGTGACTTATGTGTTTTCCTGTCAACAGTGTGCCTAAAAACATTATGCCTGCTGCTCTCAATTAATTCATAATTTTCCCATTCATGATTAAGTTGCTTGGTGTCAGCAGATGCAAGTTCTGTGAAGTCATGCAGTTTTGCTTTCAAGAGGAAGCTGTGCAGACTTGATCAAGCCCTGATGGAAATTGAATCATAAAGCTGGACTTTTGCCCCTTGTGAAAATCAATCATATGTATGTTTTCCTTTTTTAAATTATAGTTGATTTCCAATGTGTAAATTACACTATGTTAGTTTAAGGTGTGCAGCAAAGTGACTCAGTTTTATATGTACGTGTGGGTGCTCAGTCGTGTCTGACTCTGCGATCCCATTGTAGCCCGCCAGGCTTCTTTGTCCATAGGATTTCCCAGGCAGGAATACTGGAGTGGATTGCCATTTCCTGCTCTGTGGGATCTTCCCAATCCAGGGATTGAACCCCCGTCTCTTGTGTCTCCTGCATTGGCAGGCGAAGTCTTTACTGCTGTGCCACTTGGGAACCCCGTACATGTATTCTCTATCAGATTCTTTTCCCTTAGAAGTTATTACAAAATACTGAGTGTAGTTCCCTGTGCTATACAGTAGCTCCTTGGTTATCTGTTTTATTTGTAGTAGTGTGTATCTGTTAATCCTAAACTCCTAATTTATCCCTCCATCCCCTTTGTGTGTGTGTGTGTGTGTGTTAGTTGCTTTGTTGTGTCCAGCTCTTTGTGACCCCAGGGACTGTAGCCCACCAGGCTCCTCTGTCCATGGGGTTCTCCAGGCAAGAATACTGGGGTGGGTTGCCAGATCCTTCTCCAGGGGATCTTCCCGACCCAGGGATCGAACCTGGGTCTCCTGCATTTCAGGCAGATTCTTTACCGTCTGAGCCAACCATAAATTTAGTTGCTATGTGTGTGGGTCTGTTTCTGTTTTATAAATAAGTTCGTTTTTTTTTTAGATTCCACATAAACGCGATATTATATGATATTTGTGTTTCTGTATCTGGCTGGGCTGGGTGGTCTCTGCAGGAGTGGGGTCTGCGATGGGCGGAGGGGGGCCCTCACACTGTCCTGATGCTGCCCTTGTGTTAGTTACAGGACTCTGATCAGACCCACATACAGAGTGTCCTACCGAACGGTGACGGCGCTGGAATGGAGGTGCTGCCCTGGCTTTACTGGGAGCAACTGTGATGAGGGTGAGTCTCGGGGGAAAATTTGGGTTTGGAGAAAATAAAATCGATAAAAACTCTGGGATGCCAGAAGACTTTGACTACATGGACTAAAATGATCGATGTTGATGAAGGAGCTATGTGCTTGTGAATATGTAAATTTTTATATTATCCAGCTAAATGTACTGAATTGTCATTTACCTGTAACTGGGTTTATCATTGTATTAATTTTTAAATAAGGGGGTCGGGGGATGGCTACTGGCCAGGCCAGTCCTCAGAGTCTCTGGACGCTCCTCTCCCGCCTGCCCTCCTTCTGGGAGGAGTTCCTCTCTTTTTCACATTCTTTCTTTCTCCCAAGCATCTCCGAACTAAACGCTCAGGACCAGCCAGCTGGGGTGAGCCTGACACCCTGCCTGGGGGGCACCGAGGTGGGGTCCATGTGTGCACTGCTCGGGCCAGGCCTGGAGGAGAATCGTAAGCCCCGGCCTGGGGAGGAAATTCAACGCACAGCCTATTTCTTCTGCTCTGGCTCCGACTCACGCAGGAGCTGGGGCAGGCAGAGCTGGGTATGTGGGCTCGGAGTAGATGCAGATGAGGACCTGTGAGCCTTGAAGCCACACCTGTTGTAGAATAAGGCAGATGGGCCTGGTAGGTGGAAGGAACAGGAGGGCCTCACCCCACTGGCCCCTCCGCCCAGCTGGTGCTCAGAGAGAGGGAGAGGCCCAGGGCCAGATGTCCCTTCTGAGCCCTGGGCCCTGGGCTCAGTCTGACTCTGGAGCCCGAAGGGGCCAGATAGCAGCACTTAGGCGGGAATCAGAGCGGGTGACAGAGCCCACTGCTACCCCGCTCACGTCCAGCGAAGGTGAGTCCAGCCTGATGAACAGATTTGCAGCTCACCCGGTTCTCCAGAAGAGCTGGGCCATCCCCCGGCTCAGGAGTCAGTTTTGTATTTGGAAACAGCAGCTGTCCTCAACCTTGACTTTCTGACAACACGTTCCTCTCTCGTCTTTTTTTTTATTCCCTGACTTACTGATTTTAGTTGTGTGTGTATGCATAGTCCCTCCAGTCATGTCTGACTCTTTGTGACCCCATGGACTGTAGCCCGCCAGGCTTCTCTGTCCCTGGCTATTCTCCAGGCAAGAATACTGAAGTGGATGGCCATGCCCTCCTCCAGGGGATCTTCCTGACCCAGGGACTGAACCCCAGTCTCTTGCATCTCTTGCACTGTAGGTGGATTCTTTACCCACTGAGCCTCCGGAAAGCCTGATTTTAGTTACATGTATGTTAAAATACTATTTGTTGTTGTTTCGTCGCTAAGTCGTGTCCGACTTTTTGCGACCCCATGGACTGTAGCTTGCCAAGTTCCTCTGTCTCTTGCACTGGCAAGTGGGTTCTTTACCACCACGCCACCTGGGAAGCCCAAGTTAGATCCTACAGAACAATAAAACAAAACCTTTGAGGTTGTCCTCTCTACCGAGAAATCATTTACATCTCTGCAGTTTTGTACAAGTTAACATCCAACTTCACAGAACCTGAGCTGTAACCTGAGATGAATGGCAAGGAAACAAGGTGACCTTCTCCCAGGATGACCCGTGCCCTGAAGTGGGCTCCGTGACATTGAAAGGTTGGGTCATCACCTTTTGGGCCCATGCACATGTTTTGGGTAATTCTTGCAGACTGCACGGACGAAGCACGGCATTTGGCAAGCAGCATCAGGCCAGGGGTGTTTGGGGGTCAAGCTCTGTTCTCAGGGAGGTTCTGCCCACCAGGACAGCAGTAGATTCAAGCAGGGCTGGGGGCCCACCCTTCCTGGGAGAGGAGACGGGGTGACTCTGACCTGGTCAAATGCCCCCAGAGCCACCTGCCCTTGAGAGTATGTGGAACCTCCCCTCCAGAAGAAAGGTCGTCCCTGGTCAACCGCACTGATGTGGGTTATCAGCGCACTCACCAGAAACGTCTGGGCATCCTGAGCTAATTAGTGAGAAGTGTCAGCACATCGCAAGACACTCTCAGCCTCAGAGCCTCTGCCAGCCCTCCCCTCTGGAAGGATCTTCCAGACTTGCCCGCCTCGATGAGGACGTGTGTGCATCTTAGGGCTTGGGATGAGGTTTGCCTCTTTCAGGGAGCCTTGGGGTTGAGTGGTCCCTATCCAGCTGTGAGCATGAGGGTCCTGGGAATCCTATGGGTTTGAGGGATTCCTGGGATCAGGAGGCCCTCGGCTGAGGTTGGGACTGGCTTCTGGAAGCCCTGGTAACGACTTTACATTCCCAAGGACGAACCCATCAGAAGGCGAAGTCAGAGCGGTGTCTGTGACTTCAGACACATTCCTGAGATGGTTGTGGAGGGGCCTGGACTGTGAACTCCCACTCAGTTCCCAGGCCGACCTCTCTGGAAAGCCCGCAGGTCAGAGGTGCCCTCCTCCGTGGTTTCGCTTTGCCTCAGATGAGATTCCCCAGGAGAAGTGCCTTTTTTTTCTGATGTGTCTGGCCTTCCTTCCAAGTTGTCGGGTCTCTGGTTTTACGACTTGGGCTGGGATTGCCTGGGGTAGGTGGCTCCCGCCTCCCAGATAGCCTGTCTCTGGACCTGTTTCCCTCTGCTAGGTCTCCCCTTCTATTTCCTCCCTGGATGCCCCAGGAGTGCTGGCCCGAGGCTTGGGAATGCTCTCCTTCATAGACGGGGCTCCTGCATTGCAGGCGGATTCTTTACCGACTGAACCACCAGGGAAGCCTCATGTCTATATGCCGTTGATCCTAATTATTTTTAAAAATATCTTTTTATTTAATTATTTGCCTGTGCCGGGTCTTAGTTTCAGCATGCGGGATCTTTAGTTGGAGCATGCAAACTCTCACTTGTGGCGTGTGGGATCTAGTTCCCTTACCAAGAATTGAACCTGGGCCCCCTTCTTTGGGAGCATGGAGCCTTAGCCACCCGGACCACCAGAGAAGTCCCCCATCCTAATTATTTGAGGATTCTGCATTTGTTAATTGTACTAAAATTTATTTGTAACCCAAATTAATACCTGAAGCATTTTTGTGGCCATTCAAGAACTATGTGCAGAGTGATAAAAAATTAGAGTCACCTCGCGTGTGTTCCCGTGTTAGGAGGTTGAACCGGATGGCTCCCTGCTTCTTTTTTTTTGGCTCCCTGCTTCTTGGTTTCAGTTCTCATGCAAACAAGCGTCCTTTTCACAGTCTGTTCAGTGCCATGTTTTTTGCATTTTTGTGCCTTTCTTTTTTTGGCAGGGGGGAGTGATATCCTTGTCTAAAATATCCCCAAGCATAGCGCCGGCCAATGTTCTTAATGCAAAAAGACTCGGATGTGACTTCCTGAGAAAATAACATGTGTTAAGTAAGCTTTGCTTGGCATGAGTTATAGTGCTGCTATTGGCTGTGGGTTAAATGTTAATGAATCTACAATGTATATTCAATAAGATGTCTTTAGATGGAAGCCCACATAAAACAAGGTTATGTATTGATCGTATTGATCAGTTGACGAAAATGCTGTGACCTGATACTCACAGGAATCTAATCCTGTATTTCCCCTACAAGTGTTGGTTCAGTAGTCACTGATTCAGGATTCCCCAGGGACTTGATGAACTGTGGCTACCCTGAATAAGGAGAATTAACTGTAATATCTGCATCTATCTAGAAATATTTTTTTCTTATTGCACAAGCAAGTACATGTTGGGTGTAGAAAAGTGAAAACATCCAGAATTTTACCTCTCAAGGTAACCTCCAGTCTCACTTTGAAGAAAACCCCCAGACCCTTTATTTCGTTGGGGAAGGGCTGCACTGGGGCTTTGCTGTGGCACGCAGGCTTTCTCCGCTTGTGGCGTACAGGCTTCTCTTACTGCAGAGCGGGGCTCTCTAGGTGTGGTGTGGGCTTAGTTGCCCAGAGGCTTGTGAGATCATAGTTCCCCGACCAGGGGAACACCCTGGGTCCCACAGCCCCTGCATTGGAAGGTGGATCTCAACCACTGGACCGCCAGGGGAGTTCCACAGACCTTTTTCTATGTCTGTTATGCTCTGCACACTATTCGATAACTTTCTTTTTCACATCGACTGTCGTGAACACCTCTCCTTGTCAATAGACTGCTTTCTCTAGTATCATTTTCAATGGCTGTGGAATTTGGGTACACACTTTATTAACTAACCCTCTACTGCTAAGTCGCTTCAGTCGTGTCTGACTCTGTGTGACCCCATAGACGGCAGCCCACAAGGCTCCCCCATCCCTGGGATTCTCCAGGCAAGAACACTGGAGTGGGTTGCCATTTCCTTCTCCAATGCATGAAAGTAAAAAGTGAAAGTGAAGTCACTCAGTCGTGTCCGACTCTTAGTGACTCCATGGACTATGGCCCACCAGGCCCCTCCGTCCATGGGGTTTTCCAGGCAAGAGTACTGGAGTGGGGTGCCATTGCCTTCTCCGAACCCCCTACCAGAAAATATTTAACTTGTTTCCATTAAAAAACTTTTAATAATCTTGGTGCAAACATCTTTCTTTAACTGACATAAAATTTACATATACCAGCAGACACCCATTTTAAGTCTACAATTTGGTGAATTTTGATACATACATATATCACCTCACAGAAGATCCCCACCCCTTAACAACCTCTATTCTGATTTCTAACATCATAGATCAGTTTTATCCATGCTTGAACTTCACGTAGAAGGAGTCATACAGTATATACTCTTTCATGCATGCTTTCTTTCACTTAGGATGTTTCTGAGATTTATTCATGTCCTTATATGTGTATCAGTAGTTTCTTTGTTACTGAGGATTGTTCCATTGTATGCATGCGTATGTGCTAAGTCACTTCAGTCATGTCCAGCTCTTTGCGACCCTGTGAATGGTAGCCCATCAGGCTACCTCTGACCATGGGATTCTCCAGGCAAGAATACTGGAGTGGGTTGCCATTCCCTTCTCCAGGGGCTCTTTCTGACCCAGGTATTGAACCCACGTCTCTTATGTCTCCTGCACTGGCAGGCAGATTCTTTACCATTACTGCCAGCTGGGAAGCCCATCCAGTTGTAAAAATAACCAGTTTTATTCACCCATTTTCCTGTGGATAGATGTTTGAGTTGTTTATAGTTTTTGCCTTTATGAAGAAAGCCTCTGTGAACGGTCTTGTTTATATCTTTCTATCAACATGTCTGTTTTTATTTCCCTTGGGTAAATCCCTAGAAGTGGAATTGCTAGGTTGTGATGTATGTTTAATTTTTTAAGAGTCACACTGTTTTCTAAAGTGGTTTTACCACGTTACACTCTTATCAGCAATGTATGTTCTAATCGCTCCACATCCTTGTCAACAGTTGGTGTTGTCAGTGTTTAATTTTAGCCATTGTAGTGGGTATGAAGTGAGGCTTCCCTGGTAGCTCAGCTGGTAAAGAATCCACCTACAATGCAAGAGACCCTGGTTCTATTCCTGGGTTGGGAAGATCCCCTGGAGGAGGGCATGGCAACCGACTCCAGTATTCTTGCCTGGAGAATCCCCATGGACAGAGGAGCCTGGCGGGCTACAGCCCGTGGGTTCACATGGAGTCGGACACGACTGAAGCGACTGAGCAGCAGCAGCAATGGGATGCTTTCTAATTTGCTCTTGCCTGTTGACTTAAGATGTTGAGCATCTTTCTGTATGCCTATCTGAGTGCTTACTAACCATTCTTATATCTTCTTTTGTGTCTGTTCAAGACTTTTGCTCATTTTTGAGTTGTTTAATAATAATAATAAAATCAGCCAAACTGTTTCCAAAGAAGCGTTAACATTTTGTACTCCTACAAGCAAAGTGTGTTCCAGTTGCTCCCCATTCTCACCAATATTTGGTGTGGTTAGTTTTTTTAACTTGAACTGTTCTAGTAAGGATGGAATGATACGTAATTCTAGTTTTCTTCTTTTTAAAGTCTGTTTTGACCACTCTAGTTCTTTTGCATTTCCATAAAAATTTTACACTCCATTTATTAATGTCTACAAAAATGTCTATTGGGTTGAGATTAGGATTGTGATGAATATGCACATTTGGGGAGAATAGATCTCTTAATGGTGAATCTTCTGATTCATGAACATGATATTGCTCTGAATTTATATAAGGCTTTAATTTTTCTCAGCAATATTTTGTAGTTTTCACAGTAGACGGCTTTCTTATCTTTTATTAGTTGTATTTATAAGTATTTCTTTTTTTGGTGCTTCTAAAAAATGGGATTAAAGTTTTCATGTTATAATTATTTTGCTGATAGTATATAGAAATATATTTGATTTTTGATTATTGACTTTGTGTCTGAAACCCATGCTAAATCCATTTTTTAATTCTTATATATTGATTAGCTTATATATTGATTATAGCTTATATATTGATTTGTTTGGATTTTCTACATAAACTATCATGTTTTCTGTGACTAAAAACATTTTTGCTTTTTCTTTTCAAATATTTTGCTTTTAATTTCTTTTTCTTGTCTTATTGGACTGACTAGAATATCTAGTAAAATGTTTAATAGAAATTGTGAGAACAGATATACTTGTTCCTGATCATAGGGGAGAAATTCTCAGTATTTCAAAATTTATTATTAAATATGTTATTAGCAGTAGGTTTTTGTGTATTGGAGAAGGAAATGGCAACACACTCTAGTACTCTTGCCTGCAGAGTTCCAAGGACGGAGGAGCCTGGAGGGCTATCCATGAGGTCACAAAGAGTTGGATACGACTGAGCGACTAACACTTTCTATGTGTGCTATTTATCAGATGAGGACAGTCACTTCTAAGTTGGTTGAGAGTATTCATCAGGAATAGGAATAGGTGCTAAATCTTATCAAATGCTTTTGCTGCATCTATATTCAGGTAATTCTACTTTTATCCTTTGTTATGTTAATGCAACACATTGATTGATTTGGAATACTAAACCAATCTTTTGTTCCTGGGAGTAGCCTTATTATTACTGGAATGAAGTTCATTTGGATACTTTATTCTTTTTTAATATTTCCATGTTTGATGTCTATCTGTAGTTTTCTTTCCTTCTACTACCTATCAATTTTTAATTATGAGGGTTAAACTGTTCTCATAAAAAGAACTGGGAAATTTTTCCTCCTCTGTTTTCTGAAAACTCTTTTTTTTGGAAGATCGTATTGCTTTTCCCTTAAGTGTTTAATTAAAACTTTGAATTCACAGGGAAACCATCTGGACCTGTAGTTTTATTTGTGGGGAAATTTTTGATAACAAATTCATTCTCTTTCATCTATATAGGGCCACGCATGTTTTCTATTTCTCAATGTTAATAATTATTTGCACATTTTAAATCAACTTTATAGAAGTGTAATTTACATACAACTCATTACATGTATTTAATTTACATACACCAGAAGTATACAGTTCAATAACTTTTGACCCCATGAATGAATAATTTTCTATGTAATTCTCTTTTCTCTGGTATTCCGCCCACCAAATTTGCTTTAGCCTCCCTGTACTCTGCTTTCTCTTTCTTCCATTCAGATTGCTGTTCTGCTTGGTGCCACCACCATGTGCCCCAGTCCAGAGAGTGCTTCCAGGAATCACCTTGTTTCCCTTCTCTCAGGAATCACTGCTCCACATGGTTCAATGTCTGTGACCGTTCATTTCATAAATTTCATCTCATTTTCTAGTTGTTTATGACGGGAGGGCAAGTTCAATATGACTTAGTCTGTCACAACTGGAATCAGAAGTTGCATGTTTTCCTTTATTGGCTTTTTAGTTATACTTCTCTGTATGATATACTAGTACTCCAAAGGGTTACAATCTGTACCCTTAACTTATCATAGCAAACTTAGAGTAAATATGGGACTATTCCATGTAAAATGAAAGAACATTTTAACAGTTCATTTATCTACTCCCTCCATTCTTTGTGCTAATGTTGTCATATGCTTTAAATATGAATGTGTTAGAAATTTTACAATTCAACATTATACTTTTTGCATTAGCAGTCAGATTACTATTTAAGAAGTGAAGAGAAGGAAAAGCAGTCTTCCCTTTATTCTGTAGTTATCATTTCCAATGATCTTTATTTCTTCCGGGAGCTCTGAGTTTTCTTCTAGAATCCTTTTTCCTTAGTGCCAAGAAGTTCTTTCAGCATTTCTTATAGTTCATATCTACGTATAGTGAATTCTCTGAACTCAAAAAGAAATTTTTAGTATCTATTTTGTGTTAATGTTTATCTATCTATCATCTGCTGCTGATGCTGCTAAGTTGCTTCAGTTGTGTCCGACTCTGTGACCCCATAGACGGCAGCCCACCAGGCTCCCCCGTCCCTGGGATTCTCCAGGCAAGAACACTGGAGTGGGTTGCCATTTCCTTCTCCTATCTGTCTATAAATCTGTAGATATTTGTATCTATAGAAACATACATTTGTTGTTTAGTTGCTAAGCCATGTTCGATTCTTTGTGACCCCATCGCCTGTAGCGTGCCAGTTTCCTCTGTCCTCCACTATCTCCCAGAGTTGGCCCAAATTCATGTCCATTGAGTCAATGACTTAACATAAAATTTACCATTTCAGCCATTTTAAAGTATGTGATTCAGTGGTATTAAATATATTCACAGTGTTGTGCAACCATCAGGCTATCTAATTTCAGAATTTTTTATCACCCTAAAGGGAAACCCTACACCCATTAAGCAGTCATTCCTCATTCTCTCCTTCCCTTAGTGCTTGGCAACCACGAATCTGCTTTCTGTCTCTACTGATTTACCTATTCTGGATATTTCATATAAATGGAATCATTCAATATGAGGCCTTCGTGTCTGGCTTCTTTTACTTAGCATAATGTTTTGAAGCTTCATCCAAGCTGCGGCATGTATCTGAATAACGAATAATATTCCATTAGATGGACACACTACTTTTGTTTATTCATTCATCAGCTGATGGACAATTTGGGTTGTGTCCACCTTTCAACTATTGTGATTAGTGCTGCTATGCACATTCACGTGCAAGTTTTTGTTTGAACACCTGTTTTCGATTCTTTTTGATGTATACTTAGGACTGGGGTTTCTGAGTCATATGGTAATTTTCTGTTTAACTAGCTGAGGGACTGTAAGACTGTTTTCATAGTGGCTGCACCATTTCACGTTTCCACCTGCAATGTACAAGGGCTGTGGTTTCTCCACATTAGCTACAATACTTCATTTTCCATGAACTTTTTGAATATTTTTATTGAGTTTATAATTGTGGATTGCTTTCTTTTTCTTTCCGTTATTTTGAACAGCTTGGTCATTCTATTGTCTTTCTGCATCCATTATTTCAGGTGAGAAGTCTGCGAGCATCATATCGTTTCCCCACTAAGAATGTTTCCTCCGGTTGTTTTTAAGATTTTTCTTTATCTTTGCCTTTCAGCAGTTTGACTATAATGTTACCAAGTCAGATTTTTAAAATCTTGCTTGGGTTTCTTTGAACGTCTTGGATGTGTGAGTCAGTGTTTTTGACCATATTTGGAAAATCTTGACCATTATTTCTTCAAATGTATTTTTCTGCCTTATTCTCTCCCCTCCTCTTAAGATTCCATTTGCATCCATGTTGGATTGCTTGAAATTGTCGTTGAGGATCTGTGTTTTTTCCCCTCTTTTCTTCAGGTTGGATAATTTCTACTGATCTGTCATCAAGTTCATTGACGCTTATGATTTTACAAGCTTCTGTCAAGCCCTCCGGTGAAATTTTCACCTCAGATATTATGCTTTTCAGTTCTGAAATTTCCATGTGGGTATATATGTGTGGTTTTTTGTTTTGTTTATATTTCCCTGATAAGCTTTCCCCATCTGTCCACTCATTGTGGCCATAATTTATTTTTGTATCCAAAAATGTGTATGTAATAGCTGCTTTTAAGTCCTTGTCTTCTATTTCCAACATCTGGGTCATCATATGGTTTGGCTGTATTGACACTTTTGACTTGGGTAGCATTTACTTCTTTCTCTCTCTCTCTTTCATTCCCCTTCCTTCCTTCCATGTTAATAGCTTTTGCTTGTCTACTGGACCCTTTAAATGATATGCTGCAGAGATTCAGATTTTTGGGGAAAGTGTTGACTTTTGTGTAGCAAACAGTTAAATCACTGTACCTTTGTGAAGGCTTGGTTTTTATACTTTATTGGGGTGGATATGTAAATCTCTTAGACCTGGGATACAGCTTTTTCACCTAAGGCGTAGCCTTTCTGTGGTTTCAAAGGCAAGCTATAATAATAAACACCTAACTAAGGTGTTTATTAAGCCCCCTAATTTGGAGAGGCTCAAGCTGTAGATCATCTTCCTTTTATTAGACAGCAGCTGAAACATCTGCTCAGCTTTTGTAGCTTTCCCACTGTTGTTTTCTGCTAAGCTCATTGGAATCTGCCCTGCACACGCACAGTTCAGGGGTCAGCCGAGGATTTCAGGGTAGTTTGTACACAGAGTTTAAGGCTCTCAGCTCCATGTTTTTCTTCTCTAATTAGATTTCTTTCCCCAGTTTCCAGGTTCTCTGGCAGCCTTAAGACTAAACAACTGCAGTTTTTGATTTGCATTCTGGCCACCCTGCATTGCCTGAACTGGGGTATGCCCTTGAGGGAAGAGCCATGTAATGTGGTTTTCACTCAGTGCTATTCTCTTTTTTTGCACGTTTTGAATTCCCACCAGTTTCTGCTGGCTTTTTGTTATTCTCTAGTGCCTTCAAATAGTTGTTTAAAAATTTTATCTAGAGTTTGTTATTTTTATCTTAAGTGGAATTAGTCTGACACAAGCTACTCCATCCTACTGGCACTCGAACTTGGTGACCATCTTTTTAGTTAGATCTTTTTCCACACCTTTAGTGATTTCCTTAGAATAAATTCCTAAGCAGAATTATTGGGTCAAGGAGCATATACACCACATCAAGGTTTATGAATCATACTGCCAAACAAGTCCCTAGAAAGGTTGCTTATTACAGCGTTGTGGACAGGTTGAGAAATTCTGGAGGATAGAGTGTTGTCATGACTAACCTCCCATTGTGGTACCTGACACAGTGCTGGCACTTAGTATCTGTGAAGGCTGTTGACTGACTGTACCTGGAATATGATTGCTGCCAGTGCTGATCAAAGGAGTCGGCTTTAATCCTGGGACAGAGGACCGTTATTTCATCACTAGAGCTACATTTAAGTGTTCCTTCAGCCACCTGCTGCCAATAGATGTCCCTTCAGTGAGTTCAGCTGGCTGGCAGCATAGATGATACCAACACCTTTATCAACGTCATATAATTACGTCGGTGTTCCTCACGTCTGAAATTTTGTACTTTTAGAAGGTCTTTCAGTCACGTTACTTTATATTTCCACAGTACAGATGCTGCTACAGACTATCTGTGTCCACCTCCCAGATGTATATGTTGAAATCTATTCCTCAAGATATAGGTATATTAGGGGCCTTTGGAAGGTAATTGAGAGAAGCCTGGTGGGCTTCAGACTGTAGGGTTGCAGAGAGTCAGACATCACTGAAGCAACTTAGCATGGGAGGTAATTAGGTCATGAAGGTGGAGCCCTTATAAATGGGATTGTTGTTGGTTGTTGTTGAGTTGCTAAGTCACGCCTGACTCTTTTGCAACTCCACGGACTGTAGCTCACCAGGCTTCTCTGTCCATGGGATTTCCCAAGCAAGAATACTGGAGTGGGTTGCCATTTCCTTTTCCAGGGGATCTTCCTGACCCAGGGATCGAACCCATGTCTCCTGCATTGGCAGGAGGATTCTTTACTGCTGAGCCACCTGGGACGCCCTGTGAATGGGATTAGTGACCTTATAAGAGACTCCAGAGAGCTCCCTCACCCTTTCTGCCATGTGAGGACATGTGAAGAAGACAGATGCCTGTAAACCAGGAACTTGGCCAAGGTCATGAGAAATTGCTGATACAGAGCTGAAACTTGAATCTCTTGCTCCTGATTAAATGCTCCTTACTCTAAATTACCCACGACCTTTAAGGTATTGGGAAATCCCACTCAAAGTTTCCCCAGCACAAAGGACAGATCAGCTGCACTCTGACCTGGCTCCTTCATGGAATACCTGCTGTGGTCTGGTCCCTGGTGTCTTAGAAGCGAGATCTCATGTTGCTTTGGTGTCATGGAGGAGCTTTGCACAAACTCATCAGGAGATGATAAGTTTCATGCAACCAGGGGATACTTCCTGTGTGTTGTGTGTGTGTATGTGTGTGCACTGGAGTCCTGGCCAGGACAGGAAATGAATCCTCTGGGCCTCCATATGGGCAAGGGCAGGCCTGGGGCGAGGTAGCTCAGCTAGTGCATCCAAGCACTGAACTGACTGATTTGAGTCCAAGACGACGCTGACATTTCACCCCTGGCTAGAGCTCTGTGTATGAGTGTGTTTGTGTTTTAAATAGCTGAATGTTCAAAGCCAGAAGGAGTTCTCCTGGGAGGAGGCTGTAGCCTCCTGGCTAATCTGCAGAGCTCAGCATTTTAAGGAAATGATTCTTAGTGAAACTGATGGTGTTTCTGAGACTTGCTACCACAGCTGCCATTAAAGGGAGGGGGACAAGCCAGTAGAACCATATATTCAAATTAGCCTGGGGATTCTAGATACTGTGCAAGATGCTTGGGTCACATTGATGAAAAGGAGACCTCAGGAGCTCCTAAATAGAAGGGGCAGGAGTGTGTTGGAGGGTTCTGGGGATAGAGGTGTGAGCAGATAATCATAATACTGCCAAGTAAAGGGCTTTGCTAAAGACATGTTAGGAACTTCCCTGGTGGTTCAGTGGTAAAGAATCCATCTGCCAATGTAGGAGACGCTGGTTCGATCCCTGGGTTGGGAAGATCCCCTGGAGGAGGAAAGGACAACCCACTCCAGTATTCTTGCCTGGGAAATCCCATGGACAAAGGAGCCTGGTGGACTGCAGTCCATGGGGTCACAAAAGAGTGGGACACGACTAAAGAACAACAACAAAAGGCAAGTTAGAGGTGCTATATGACCCGTAGAGGGTAGAGATTGGGAAGAGGGTCTTCCTCCAGCTCATGACCTCGCCCTCCACAGCCAGCTCAGCTCACTTTCTCAGATCTGCACTCCCCTGAGCATCCTCTCACCCTCATAAGCTCCATCTTTTCACCCACTGATTTCTTCCTATCATCACACAAAGCATCTCTCATCTTTGAGAAAACAGTCTTATTGAATCTGCATCATCCTTTAGCCACTGTCCCATTTTGGGCTTCCTTTCTTGCCCAAGCCTTTTGGGAGAACTACCTTCCCCACCTCAGCTTCCTTGCTTCCAGGGTCTTCTGGCCACTTGCAAGGGAAAGCCTTTGCCCCACTTACCGCTCAGAGGGTCTTTTCACTATCCACTGGCCATGAACTGGAACCTAGTACATTTCTTGAATGAATGAATGAAAGATTACAAAGGCAGTTTTCACAGGTGTGTGATAAGAGGTTCAGATGATGGATGGCTGATTCTCCCCATTTTAGAGACGAGTAACTGAGACTTAGAGAAATGTTATTGTCTATGTGAGGCCTTGCTGAAGCCCATGGGGGAGCAGGAGACCAAGTGATGGGAAGAATAAAGGGCCATTGCTTTCTGACTAGCTGAGCTGGAGAGAATCGCTTGGGCACTGACCACTCAGCCACTGCTAACACCTGCTTCTTTGCTGGCATCTTTGGTAGACTTCTGACCCTGGCCTGTTGGGGAGAGTGAGCTGAGAATCTGTTCTGTTCAGCATCTGCTCCTGCTCACAGCCTGAACAGACAGTGTGGCCTCACTGATGAGATTCTGGGCCCTTTGATACTCTGTCCCAGCCTGGAGTGGTTCCAGCCGCCGAGATGGGTTTTGTTGTCAGGCGAGCATCTTTCGGCACCTCCTGTCATGCTGTGTGGGGCTGTAAATATCCACAGATGTCACCTGCCTGTTCTTTTTCTGGAAAGAGTTTGCATGGGGGCTGGCCCGGGTCGCAGGCGCAGCGCTCGGCTGCTGGGCTGTCTGCACGTCCAGAGGGCTCCCAGCACTCCCTGTGGCCGCTGCCGCTTCATTCACGGGCATTTCTCAGGGCGTGGCTGGGGCCACCATGGTGCCACGGGAGATGGTTGCTAAGCTGGTTAATTTTCTGAGACTCTCCTGGACAGAATTACATGACCTCTGGAGGAAACCGGATGTTTCCCACTGGCCACGGGGATCCAGGGTCTCTCCAGGGCAGAGGCTCCAGGTGCAAGACAAGGCTCTCCTGTCACTCCCTCTGATGTGCTGAACATGAGGAGGGAGATGGGGGCCTCTGCTGAGATCTAGGAAAGGCTGGTAGAGTCCAGGACAGTCAGGCTCTGTCTCTCTGTAGTCAGTCACCTCCTCAAGAGGTGAGTATCGGCCAGCCCAGAGACCAGGGGCTGGACCGCATGTGCCTGGAATGGCACGAACATGCTGCGGTGAGATGTCAGGGTAGAGGGGGCTGTGCATGCGCGAGGAGGAGGGGCCGAGCAAAGGACAGCAGATGTGCGTTCCACCAGCCGAGAGCAGCCTTTGGCGGGGGATGGGGGGAGGACCGGGGCCTTCAATTAGTGTCTGAGGCTCCAGGGAGAACATGTTCATCCCCTAAGCGACCTGCAAGATGCCAGTGGGCTTCTCTCCAGAGCACTCAGGAAAGGAGTGGAAGGGCTGTCTAGCACACGGCCTGCGTGTTGGTGGGGAGATGTCAGCAATGGGGGTGGGTGCTGATGTTAGAAGAGGAGAAAGTATAAAGACAGGAGGAGTCTTGTGAATTTAGCAGATCCGGGAGCTGGTCTTCCTCTTCCTCCTGCTTCGTGTTGGGATCCTCTCTGGAGCCAAGTTCACACGCCAGGGCTCAAGGTCACATACTTTGGCTTTGGGTGGCTGGGGGCGGCTCTGGTGCACTGGAGAAGAGTGGGGTGAGTCGTCAGCCTGCTGCAGGGAAGCATTTCCAGAACCTTCCAGCTGGGGCCAGGGTCCCAGGGACTGAGCACATCACACCCACGCTGTGGCCGGGAGAGGGGAAGGGGGCCTTGGCCAATGTCATCAACTGTAAACTCATCCACATGATACTGTCTCAGACTGGGTGGAGCCGGTGGCTGGCAGAGGCGACTGGTCTACCCCAGTCCCACCCACAGGTGGGACTGTGCAGTTGACTGGGACGTCCCTGCACTTGGCAGAAGCCTTGGCCTGTCATGGTGGGTGGTGCTGGATGGGCCCCATTCAGGGAGCCCTTTCAACTCAACAGCCTCATCTTCTAGATACTTCTGCTTCTCTTCCTGGAACCTCCAGGACTGCAGTGTCATCAACAGCTCCTCATGTTCTCATCGGGGGCCTCTGTGTCTTGACCCCAGGTGACAAACGGGGAGGGTTGGGGGAGGTCTGGACCCATCACGACAGTCCTAGAACCAGGATGTACTGAGGACTGGAGAACACAGGCGTCCGCTGGGTGAGACCCAGGGATTGAACCTGGTCTTCTGCATTGAAGGCAGATTCTTTGCCATCTGAACCTCCAGGGGAGCCCCTCTTCTTGTAAAGGCACTCACTAATCCCATCATGGGGCCCACCCCCAAAATTTGCTTGATGACGTATCTATCCATTCCTCTATCCCTCTCTCCATCTTACTTTTTGGTACCTGGGTCCTCATGTCCTGGGTGGATGGGCTCAGAGAGGCAGCTTCCTCTTCTTTTAAAATATTTATTTATTTATTTGGCTGCACCGGGGCTTAGTTGCTGCGTGCAGGATCTTTACTTTTGGCATGTAAGCTCTTAGTTG
This sequence comes from Bos taurus, assembly GCF_002263795.3. NCBI lineage: Eukaryota > Metazoa > Chordata > Mammalia > Artiodactyla > Bovidae > Bos > Bos taurus. The sequence goes on along the minus strand of NC_037352.1, from coordinate 35,296,820 downwards.
TGGCACATGGAGTTTTAGTTGCGGCATGTGAAATCTGGTTCCTTGACCAGGTATCAAACCGGGACCCCCTGCGTTGGGGATGCAGAGTCTTACCACTGACCACCAGGGAAGTCCCGAGAGGCAGCTTCTTTAATATCTCATCTGCATCTCACCCCAGGCTTCCCAGGTGGCACAGTGATAAAAAACCTGCCTGCCAATGCAGGAGATGCAAGAGACTCAGGTTTGATTCCCTGGATCAGGAAGATACCCTGGAGCAGGGATTTGCAACCCACTCCAGTATTCATGCCTGGAGAATCCCATGGACAGAGAAACCAGCTGGGCTGCAGTCCGTGAGATCGCAAAGAGTCCAGCACAACTGAGCACACACACACACAAACATACTGCGTCTCATCCCGGGCCTGTGTCTGTGAGTGAGCCCTGCTGTGTATTTTTAGTTTCCCGTTATACAGTATCACTGCCTCTCTCTTGCTGAGCAGACTCGGTTTCCCGAATCCTCCTCCAGATCAGACAGGCCACCCTGGCCGCCATCCTCGCTGCCCTGCCTGGTTCTCCTGTCCCTGGGGATGGTGGTGGGTGAACTATGCTAGAATCAGTGGGTGGGGCTTCCATCTGATTTGCTTTATGGGCTCCATTTAAATATTTTTCTTCCAGTGCCACGTGACCAACAAAGGCCAGCTTGGGGTCCACTGGGAGCTCAGGAAGGTTCTCTCTGAATCATTTGAACAGAGTTAGCTCCTGGGCTTGGGCTGGGGACGGGAGGGGAGAGCCCCAGCCCACACAGATATGAGGAAGTGCCTTGCAGTGATAAAAGCATCGGGGCCCTTCCCATGTAACCGGAAACCCATGGGCAGAGTGTGGTCTTGTTACAACAGGACAAGCAGAGCGGAGAACAATGTCTCACCTCCCCAAGGGCCCACCCATGATCCCCTGGAGCGTGGGGTGAGCCAAGCCAGCTGGCTGATGGCAAGGGTACCCTGGGCAGCGTGGGACGATGGCTTTCCACCCATGCCGGAGGAAAGGAAGGGTTGGTCACACACACCCTGTTTCCTGTGGTCCTGCTTTGCCCCAGGTGGCCATTTCCCAGTTAGAACTCCCGGACGAGGGTCTGGGCTTGGTGCCCAGCACCACGAAACAATCTGTCTATCCCTGTAGAAGGATTCCGTATCTCTTATTCTCCTGTACAGTGGAGATACCACAGACGTCAACCCAGGCCGGGAGCTGAAATGCTGTCTCCACACCCTCGCTCTGTAGGCAAGTCACTTCCTATCTCTGAACCTCAGTTTCCTCATCTGTAAAGTGGGCTCAATAACACTTGTCGTACAGACTTATTAATTCTATTGCACATCAAATGAGATGAATTAAAAAGTACCTGATGGGCACAAGCAGCCCTTAATAAGTGGCTCTTGTTACTATTATTGTTCTCTCAACTTGCCCAGTGTTGGGTACAATGTCAAGTGCTAGGTATCAGAAATGTACATCGACTGATCATGGTGTCTTTTCCTTCTGCACATGGGTGCTTGGGGCTGAAATGGACCTGAAAATCTCTATTAGGGCCTTATGTGTGCGTGCATATGTGTGTGTGTGTGTGTGTGTGTGTGTGAGAGAGAGAGAGAGAGAAAGGTGGGGGGAGGAGTTTGACTTAATCTCTGCTGTTTTTGAATGTGACTGAGGTCTGAACACAACGTGAGATTTAACCCATAGATTCCCAGGCACCAGGGGCCACGGAAATGGGGTTCACTCAACTGCCAGAGATGCTGAGCAGCCTCGAGAGGGAGAGGCCATCAGGGTCCTTAGTCCTCCTGCGTCAACTGCCACGTGTGATCTCACCCGCCGAGGTGCTGTTCTCCTTGAGGGAGAGGAGGTCTGCAGCCAGGGGCTGGGCTCCAACCAGATTCCGCTTCAAGGCAGCTGATCAGCACCAAGGATGCTAGGAATGGAAGCTGGGAGGTGGCAGGTGGTGTGGACAGAGCTGGGAGCGTGAGGCCAGAAGCCGAGACTGTTCCTGGGTATGTGACCTTCGTTAAGGCCCCTCAGTTTCTCCTCTGGAAATGGGGTTGTTCTGCTGGCGAGGGGTGAGCCTTTGAGGTCTGCGAGCCTGTGGTTCTGGGCTCTCCTCCGCAGAAGCAAGGCTGTTGTAACAACGAGGCTGAGCTCTGGTTATTGTAAACTTCCCGCAGAATGAGGCATACCTTACCATGATGTCATGTCTAGACACCCAGGTCAGGTATAAATTATGGAGACAAAGTAGCATGTTCAGTGGTTAGACTGTAAAACTTTAATGAGAGATTTCTGTGACTCCAACATGTGCTGGGGAAGACTGCTTTCGGAGGAGAAGGAGGAGAGGCCATTTCTTCCTTTTTCACTTCCTTTCCGGCATCTGTGCTTGGGGCAAGGCCCTCAGGACTCATGGAGACGCTGGTCCCAGGTGGCGGCTTCCTCCAGCGCAGAAAGTGACCAGTGCTGGTTTCCGGAGACCTGGTAGCTAGAACGCTGCCCTGCTGAGCTGAGTGGACCTGGGGCAAATCTCAACCTCACCAGGGCCTCAGTTTCCTTATCTGTAAAATGGGGGTGGAAGAGAGAGAGAGAACATTCCAGCACAAACATTTCCATCTCCTGATCCTTAAGGACCTGGCAGAGCAAAGCAGTAGACACGCCTGTCGAGCAGAAGGAATGCCTTTTTGCATTTTAAGACCTACCTCCTGTGGCTTTGGTGATGAGAAATGTGGCAAGGCAAAGGAGCAGCTTCAGAGGCTGTGAAGTGCCGTGCTGTCGAGAGGGGGCCTGGCCTGGAGATCCTGGGGTCTCCTCTGAAAAGGGCTGAAAGTTAAGCCAGTAGCAATTGAAGGGAAGGGGAGAACAGAGGGTGAGGTGGTTGGATGGCATCACTGACTCAATGGACATGAGTTTGAGGGAATTGGTGATGGACAGGGAGGCCTGGCGTGCTGCAGTCCATGGGAGTGGCAAAGAGTCAGACACGACTGAGCGACTGAACAACAACAAACTGAGGGGATGTCTCTGTGGAAAAGATGGACACCGTTGTGCTTCTGTCTTTTTCTTTCTGACACCAAATACATTGTTCCAACACCAATTCTCCAATTCCCTGACTGCGACTGGGGGTTCGACACTCCAATTCCTGTTCCTGTCGGAGTTAGCGGACACCCTACACGTGAAGAGCTCAGTCCCACAAGGCTGCTGCCCACTTCAGGTGCCAGCTGCACTGAGGCCCCTAGGCTGCATGGCCTTCTCTGCCACCCTGCTGACTACAAATCTGTGGGTTCCCATGATACCCCCTCAAGTGTGATAATTCACTAGAGTGACTCACAGAACTCAGGAAAGCACTGTACTTACCATTACAGTTTTATCATAAAGGACACAACTCAGGAACAGCCAAATGGAACAGCCGCAGGTTGAGGGTGGGGAGGGTGCTGAGCTTCCGCACCCTCTGGGGTGCACTGCCCTCCCAGCACCTCTATGTGTTCACCCACCCAGCTCTCTAAACCCCATCCTCTGGGATCTTTATGGAAATTTGATGACATAGACACAGCTGATTTAATCATGGCCACTGGTGACTGAAGTCAGTCTCTAGCCCCTCTCTCCTCCCCAGAGGTCTGGGCTGGGGCTGAACGTTCCAATCTCCTAATCAAATATTGGTTCCTTTGGCCACCAGCGCCCAACCTAAAGCCCTCTAGGAGTCACCTGATTAGCATGAACTCAGGTGTGCTTGAAAGGGGCTCTTATGAATAATAAAAAACAGGCTCCCATCACTCTGGAAATTCCAAAGGTTTTAGGAGCTCGATTCCAGGAACTGGGGATGAAGGTCAAACATAAGCATTTTACAATGCTGCGTCTGTAAGCTGGTGGTGCTGAGTACACTGAGGAAGGCTACCTTGGTCCCTCGACCTGAGGCAGGGAAGGCCCTGGCATCTGGTAATGACATACCACGGCTCCAGTAGCCACGGGGCACAATGCAGGAGCCTGTTTCCAGATGCCCCAGTGTGCATCACGGCAGGAGGGCTCCACTGCAGTCATGCACATGGCAGAGGAATGACCGAGCATTTGAACGGGGCAGTGGGCATTGCAGGATGCTCAGGCCTTTGCCGTGTGGGTGGAGCCATTCGGTTTCGGAAGGCATCCATGTCACAGGGCAGTATCTACCACATGAGCGAAGGATACAAGCTCTGTGATCCCAGGATGTGTGGACCACGGTCATGTTCATCATGTGACAGGAGAATGACCCCCAGGGGATCACGGAGCAGCTGGGATGAGGACAGTCTGTCCTCAGCCAACTGTTTCACCATCTTGTCACATTTATAAAGTGCCCACCTGCTCTGCGGAGCCCATGAACACTGGAGTCTGTGCGCAAACCCTCACTCTTTCCCACTGAAGTGTTGTGGGCAGGAGAGGCCTCCCTGGGACCCTCGGGCTCTGCAGAGGGAGTGCATTTGGCCCTGGGTCCCCTGTTCCCATAAGAACCTCTCACATGTTCTTTAGGGCCAAGCATTACCTGAGCTTCCCCTCAGAGGGGGCTGTATTTCCTGACTTGGGTTGGAATGTTCCAGAACCCGCATGCCTCGCTCTGCTTTGAACAGTTATTTATTGCCTGGGCCTCTCCTTCAGTGCTTCTCTCCCAGGCTTGGGGTTTCCTCCTCCCGCCCCTCCCCGCTCTCTCCCTCCCACCCTTCTTCTCCTCCTCTTCATTGCCTACATGTCCATCTTTCCAACTTTTCTCTGAGCTGCCTGGGGGTTGCATCTTTCTCTGCTGCTTTTTGGTCTGCAAGGATGTCTCCTTAAGGAGAAAAAAATGGGGTTTTACCTACAGTCAAATCTGGCCCCACCGCTTCCTAGCTACGAAATGTTGGACAACCAAATGATTTATTGGAGCCTCACTTTCCCCATCAATGAAATGGGAAAATTGAGGCTTACCCTGCAGGGGTCTTAGGAGGTTCTAGAGGCTCCTGAGAAATGCCCAGCTCCTGGGAGCACCCAGGGAACTGGACCAGGGCCTGGCCCGTGAGAAACACGTGCTGCCTGGCACCTGGCCCTGGGACATGATTTCCTTTTACCTTCCCGGTAACCCCATGGAACAGGCAGGCATCACAGTGCTCCCATTTTACAGATGAGAAAGGTGAGGCTACGTGCTTACGTGGATAGATGAAGACCACGTGGTTAGTAAGTGATTGATCTTGGAGCAAGTCACTTTGCTCCAAGAGCAAATCACAACCAGGTCCTGCCTTTGGACTTACTCCACACTCAATAAGGCATGAATGAATGAATGAATGAGTGATTACATACAGGGTTGCTCCATGGCTGTAGCCAGCTCTGGGATCTCCAAGCTGTGAGGGAGAAGCCCTGGGCAGGGTGAAGAAAAGCAGGTCGCCAGCTGGGTTGGTTTGGCAGAAGGATAGGTCTCCAGAGGCCTCATTCAGAGACCAAGGGCCAGGGTCAAGGTCATAGGGTGGATTCACAGAGCAGAGCTGTTTGCATCTGTGTTGTGTTCATGATGCGTGCGTGTGCCTCGTGAGTGTGGGATGTGTGTGGTGACTACGCATATGGTCCGTGTATGCGTAGCACTGGTGCAAGTGCAGGTGTGTGTGAGGCGCAGGTGTGCTGTCTGTGCGTGGTGGGTGCATGTGATGGATGTGAGCACGTGGGGGATATGTGTGTTGGTGAGTGGACTGTGTGTCTATGTGGTATATGTGTGCTGTGTGTGTAGTGATGTGTGTAACATCTGTGCACATGTGTGTGTTAGTGTGTGAAGTTTGTGTGTGAGTGTGCAGATGTGCTGTGAGTGTGTAATAAACCCTCTGTGATGTTCTCGTGGACTGGTTAGATTCCCTTGAGATCATCTGTCTAATCTTGAACGTGGAGGGTGTACATCTGGCCACCTGCACGGTGGAAGCTGAGACGGGGCGGTGGGGGGAGCGGAGGGATGGGTGGGGCGGGTCCGACCCTTTGAGTGTTAACTTGCACTTAACCCACGAGCTTTCAGTATGGCTCCCTCGCCCTCCTTCACACCTGGTATCATTCCATCACGAGATCCTTTTTTTTTCTCTCCAGAGAATAAGTCTCCAATTTTCTGCCCGAGGGGATGTGAGTACCTTGAAACTTCTTCCTCCTTATAGACTTCACATCTGTCCTATTCTTAGCACCTCCGTAGAACTTCCCTTTTCTCAGTACCTGACCCACTGCCCTTTGCGGAAGGGAAAGGAGCTTCTCTCAGCCCGTCTCCCTGCTGACTCAGGACGCAACACTCGGGTCAGCAAAGGCAGCTCCCATTTCTGCGTTTGTTTTGCAGTTTTCACATTTCTGCTGCAGTCAGTTTCTTTCCTATTTTCTTCATCCTTGTCAGTTTATATCTTTAAAAAAAACCAAACCCCCAGAATGCTTCCTGTCACTTGGGCGGGGTTTCAGGAGAGTGTTTGTTTGTTTGTTTTTGGCTGCACAAGGTCTTAGCTGTGGCACAGGGCATCTTTTTGTTGAGGCAGGCAAACTCTTAGTTGCAGCGTGTGGGATCTCCTTCCCTGACCAAGGATCAGACCTGGGCCCCTTGCATTGGGAACGTGGAGTCTTAGCCACTAACCATCAGAGAGTGTTGATAAATGTGTACCTTCCATCTCTGCAGAAAACACGTAAGCCAGGGAAAATGGCACGCTGTTCCTTTGTGGAGGCAGGTGAACTTGGCTCAGTAACCCTTAGTACCTCTTACCATCCAAATGGTCAAGTTAAACCCTTAATTTAAAAATTATACATAGTAACGGTTTCAAACTAACTAAATAGTGCATAAAAAGTACCCCATAAGAGACATAGGTACCCACTACAGAGATTTAACAGTGTACCCACTACTGAGATTTCAGCATTATGTCATATCTGCTTCAAAACAATTTTTTTGAACTTTTAAATTTTTTATTTTAAAATAATTCAAAACAGTGTCTTAAAGACATGAAATGTTAACATGTGTGACTAAAGCCAGGTACAGCTGAAGTCCCCCCATCCATGCCTTTTCTCTTTTTCCTTCCCAGGCAAAACACTCACCTCAAATTGGTGTGTGCCTTCTGAGGCAAATTTCTGTATTATTATTTTACGTATTTATACTTCCCTCCTGGCTCAGATGGTAAAGAATCTGCCTGCAATGCAGGAGACCCAGGTTTGACCCCTGAGTCAGGAAAATTCCTTGAAGAAGGGAATGGCTACCCACTCCAGTATTCTTGCCTGGAGAATTCCATGGACGGAGGAGCCTGGCAGGCTATGCAGTGCATGGGGCCACAAAGAGTCAGATATGACTAGGTGACTAATACGTAGATATTCTAAAAGTATATATGATTGTGTTTTAAAATTTGAATGCATGATGTTCTGCTGAATGCATGCTTTTACAGTTTGCTTTTTCACTTAAAATATCTGTGAGCTCAGTTTGTAACGATCTTTACTTATTTGGCTGCACTGGGTCTCTGTTGTGGCATGGGAAATCTTTAGTTGCTGCATGCAAGCTCTTAGTTGTGGTATGTGGGATCTAGTTTCCTGACCAGGGACTGAACCCATGCCCCCTGCACTGGGAGCTTGGAGTCTTATCTGCTGGACCACCAGGGAAGTCCCCATGATGACCTTTTAACCTCTAGTTCATTTATTACTTTCTAGGAGTCTCCTGCATGAATGTACTACAGTTTATTATTCTCCCACTGAAAGACATATTGCTTTCACTTCTTCACAAATGCAAATAGGACTACAGAGAACACCCTCAGATCTTTCTGCACACAGGCACGGGCTTGCCCAGACTGAGAATGCTCATCTTTAACTCCTCCGTGTTGGTGCTGGTTTAGTCACTCAGTCGTGTCTGACTCTTGCGGCCCCGTGGACTGTAGCCCACCAGGCTCCTCCGTCCATGGGATTTCCCAGGCAAGAACACTGGGTGGTTTGCCATTTTCCCTCTCCAGTGGATCTTCCTGAGCCAGAGTTTGAACCTGGGTCTCCTGCATTGCAGGCAGATTCTTTACTATCTGAGCCACCAGAGAAGCCCCTCAGTTCAGTTCAGTTCAGTCCAGCTCTTTGAGACCCCATGGACTGCAGCATGCCAGGCTTCCCTGTCCATCACCAACTCCTGGAGCTTGCTCAAACTAGAGCAAGCCCCTAGACGGTGTTGAATTGCTCTCCAGTCCCATTCTTTCCATTCTACTCCATCAGCACTGTATGAAAGTTCCCCATTGCTCTATATTTTTACCAATATTTGGTGTTGCCAAATGTGATTTTTTTTTGTACTCTGGTAGATGAGAAATTGTATATTGGTTTAAAGATCTTCATTCCCCTAGTATATCTTAGTTTCAGCTTCTTTCAGTTTTTGTTTGTCCAAAAATGTTTGTATGTTGTCCCGACTCTTGAATGATAGTTTAGTTGGGTGTAAAATTCTAGGTTGATAATCACATTCCCCCTGCACCTTGGAGATCCTATACCATTATTTTCTGGACTATTGTTGCTGTTGAGAAGTCCACTGAAGACGTCTTTGGAGATAGTTCATCTTTTTGCTTTGGCTGGTTATAAGAGTTTGTCTGCAGATTCACTGTGATTTGTCTAGGTATGGATCAGCTTATTTATCTGTTTGTGACTCCTTGCAATCCTTGAATCCTTGATTATATGAGGATCCATATATTTTTAAATCAGTTCTAGAAAATCTCTCCAGATTTTTCTTCCTTATCATTTTCTCTATGTGTTGCTTCTGGAACTCTTTTTAGAAAGATAGGATCCTCATTCTGTCCTCCATGTCTCTTAACCACTCATTCTTTGTGGGGTTTCACCTTTGCACTTTGGACAAAATTTCCTCAGATACAACTTTTATTAATATTCTCCTCAGCAGTATCCCGGAGAAGGCAATGGCACCCCACTCCAGTACTCTTGCCTGGAGAATCCCGTGGATGGAGGAGCCTGGTGGGCTGCAGCCCCGGGGTCGCTGAGGGTCGGATACGACTGAGCGACTTCACTTTCACTTTTCCCTTTCATGCATTGGAGAAGGAAATGGCAACCCACTCCAGTATTCTTGCCTGGAGAATCCCAGGAACGGGGGAGCCTGGTGGGCTGCCGTCTAGGGGTCGCACAGAGTCGGACACGACTGACTCGACTTAGCAGTAGCAGCAGTATCCAATATGCCTTTTTACCTGTCCATTTCATTTTTATTTTTAATTAGCATATTTTAAAATTTCCATAGGTTGTATTTTGTTCTTTTCCATTTCTATCCAATTTTTAGCATTTTTCCTTTAGCTCTCTTTTATTTTTTTAAATCTTATTTATTTTTAGCTAGGGCACTATGCAGCGTGGGGCATCTTAGTTCCCTGCCCAGGGGTCAGACCCATGCCCCTTGCTTTGGAAGTGCAGAATTTTAACCACTGGACCACCAAGGATGTCCCCACTCTCTAATATTTTAAAACATATATATTTTTTCTTTTTTTACATTAAAAATTTATTTATTTATTTTTTAATATTCTGTATTTATTTTTCAGGTGAAGGATAATTGCTTTACAGAATTTTGTTGTTTTCTGTCAAACTTCAACATGAATCAGCCGTTTCATATTTTCTTTATTATTGGAATTTTATTTTCTCCTGTTGTTGGGATTTAATCTTCCTGGTTGTCTTCTTTGCTCTCTCACTTATGGTCGCTGTTTTCCTTGTTTTTTATGTATCTTTTTTTTTAATAGTGAGCTCTTCTTTGTTACAGCTTTTTTTTTTTTTTGTAAGAATCCCCTGTAGCCTGGATTGTGGAACCATTCTCCCACAGAGTGTTATAAGGCACTCCAGAATATCACTAGTTAGGAATAGATGTTTATGTTAATTTCTTGGTTTGTGGATTTCAGGTAAATTGTTCTGGGTTTATAATATCAGTTCAAACCCCAGATCCACACAAGGCACAGGCTTGAGATTTAGCTGCATCGGGAGAGATTTTCTGTTTAAATCTAGGGAAAAGAGAGAAGCTTCATTATTCCCTCCCTGTGCTGACTGATAGATAGTCTTCTAGAAAACCTTTCATGGGGCGTGCTGCCCTTTCCCCTTTCATGGACACTCAAAGCAGAATGGCGTGTAAACATCACAGTGAAGCAGCCAATGTTACCATAGTGATAACCCCCTCCCTCATTCCCCAAGTCCAGTTAGAGCATCTGCTCATATAATATCTACTCTATTTTCAGTTTCCTCTTTATTCTTGTAAATACTTCCTTTCTTTCTTCGGAACTCAGCTATGCATTTAAAATAATTTTCATTGTATTTTATCCAGCATTTCTTCTTTAATCTAGTATTTCTAAGTGTTTATAGAAAGTTTTTCTGATTTTCTTACATACCATCTATTAGGACCTGAAATCTATTCTTAATTTCCTTTTGTCTCAATTTCTCCACTTCAGTTCAGTTCAGTCGCTCAGTCGTGTCCGACTCTTTGCGACCCCATGAATTGCAGCACGCCAGGCCTCCCCGTCCATCACCAACTCCCGGAGTTCACTCAGACTCACGTCCATCGAGTCAGTGATGCCATCCAGCCATCTCATCCTCTGTCGTCCCCTTCTCCTCCTGCCTCAAATCCCTCCCAGCATCAGAGTCTTTTCCAATGAGTCAACTATTCGCATGAGATGGCCAAAGTACTGGAGTTTCAGCTTTAGCATCATTCCTTCCAAAGAAATCCCAGGGCTGATCTCCTTCAGAATGGACTGGTTGGATCTCCTTGCAGTCCAAGGGACTCTCAAGAGTCTTCTCCAACACCACAGTTCAAAAGCATCAATTCTTTGGCGCTCAGCTCTCTTCACAGTCCAACTCTCACATCCATACATGACCACAGGAAAAACCATAGCCTTGACTAGCCGGACCTTTGTTGGCAAAGTAATGTCTCTGCTTTTGAATATGCTATCTAGGTTGGTCATAACTTTCCTTCCAAGGAGTAAGCGTCTTTTAATTTCTCCACTTAGAATGTAGGAATAATGTTGCCTTCTACAAAGAGTAATCAGAATCAGGTAAGGATTTACATAATTTATCTAGCCATAGAGTAAGTGCTCAATAAATGCTAGCAGTAATTATTACTGTTACATTGATACCATATGTGTTTTTTCTTTTTCTTTTTGATATTTGTGGGTAGCCTAGTTGGAGGTCTTTGAAAATAAAATAACTAATTTTCTCCCAGTGCAGATTGTAATCTTTAGTTGTGCTCAATTTATTCTAAGAGGGAATAAATTAAGGAGAAAACAATAAACTAAAAGTTAGTGTTCACATGGTATGCTGGTTGTTTGTTGTTCAGTAGCTAAGTCCTATCTGACTCTTTGTGACCCCGTGGACTGCAGCACGGCAGGCTTCCCTGTCTTTCACTATCCCCTGGAGCTTGCTCAAACTCATGTTCATCGAGTCAGTGATGCCATCCAACCATCTCATCCTCTGTCATCCCCTTCTCCTCCTGCCTTCAATCTTTCCCAGCATCAGGGTCTTTTCCAGTGAGTCAGCTCTTCCCATCAGGTGGCCAAAGTATTGGAGCTTCAGCTTTAGCATCAGTCCTTCCAATGAATATTCAGGGTTGATTTCCTTTAGGATTGATTGGTTTGATCCCTTTGCTGTCCAAGGGACTCTCAAGGGTCTTCTCCAGCACCACAGTTTGAAAACATCAGTTCTTTGGCACTCAGCCTTCTTTATGGTCCAACTCTCATGTCCTTACATAACTAGGGGAACAATCATAGCTTTGACTATACAGATCTTTGTTTTCAAAGGTATGCTAGTTACAATAATATATATTATTTCATATCATCCATATAATAACCCCATGACATAGGATATTGTGACAGTCAGAATAGACCAGGTTACACTTGGTAACAAACAGCCCCATGATTTTAGAGGGGAGTTGACCCAACAAAAGTTACTTTCTTGCTCAAGCTGCATGTCTGGTGCAGGGCAGCGGAGGACTCAGCATGTCAGAGCTCCTAAGGGCTCCAGGTTGACAGAAGTTCCACCATCTTGCACCTGCACCCAGTATAAGTGGGGAACTGGAAAGCCATGGACTTTTCACTGCCTCAACCTCTTATAACTTAATGTCCGAAGCTAGTCGTGTGGCCCTGGTCAACTCCAAAGGGTCAAGGAAATGTAGGGATTTGGGGTGATTACATCTGTCTCTGCCTCAGGTGGAAGAGAAAGGTAGGAACTTTCCTCAGACACCTTCTAAGTGTCTGGCACTACTCCAGGAAAGTGTCCTATTTCTTGAAAAAAAGAAAGTGTTGGTTGCTCAGTCATGTCAGACTCTTTGTGCCCCATGGACTGTAGCCCACCAGGCTCCTCTGCCCATAAAATTCTCCAGGCAAGAATACTGGAGTGGATAGCCATTTCCTTCTCTAGGGGATCTTTCCAACCCAGGGATTGAACCAGGGTCTCCTGCATTGCAGGCAGATTCTTTACCATCTGAGTAGTTGTGAAGCCTGTTCTACTTTCTCAATTCTCAGCAATGCTTCAAGGTTGCATGTGAAGAAACAGGAGCTGGAGAGATTAAGGAACTCATGTGAGATGCCACTTCTCATCTGGTAGAGCCAAACTTTGGATCCTGCCTTCTGACTCCGTGTTGTCTGTTTCTACCCGGGGAGGAAAAGGGCATGAGACACGCAGAGGGGTGGGAGGCAGCCAGAGGTCAGCTCTGGACACACTGGCCCTGAGAGGTGATGCTGCCTCTGCCAGAGCCCCAACATCAGAGAAGCCTGATCAGCCTTTCAGCTCCCCTGAGAGGGGTACTCTCCTTGGCTTCAAGGGCTAGTCGTGTCATGCCGTACCAGACACGTGTATAGTTGCAGACACATTCTAAAGTCGGGTGTGAGTGCTCTGTGATAAGTGTGAGTTTGTGTCCTTTGTACCATAGGCTACTGTGCTATCAGAGGACACCCAGACTCCACATACACTCAGGAGCTCATGGACCAGCACAGACATGGTCCTCGTGGTCCCAGCCTCTGTCTCCTGACCTGTTTTTGCATGACCGCTTTGGCCAGGATGCTGGTATCATCATCTGGTTTATCCCAGGATCTAGGACAGGGCCTGACCTTGAAGAGGGCTTGGGAAAGGCTCTTTTGTGGGACAGAACTGACTGTTTTGACACTTGCAAGCAGGCTGTTACAAACCTGTATTGCCTAGGCTGTCAGGGAGTGGGCAGGGGAGGCTAGGGGTGGGTCCACTCCTGGCCGCTGCGTTCGTGTGACTCTGGGATGGCTCCATGCTCTCGCTCAGCCTCTGACTCCCATCCCGGATGGTGGTGTGGGCAGCAAAGACATCCCAGCGGATCTGAGATTCTCTGAGGTTCTGGCATCCGTCCTCACCTTCCAGCATGCCTGAACTTGGAAAAGGTTTGGTCAGGGATCAAACCCCGCAGAGGACCTTAATGAATTCTTGATTCCGAGTCTCCTCCAGAGCCCAAGCCTGCCTGTATCTACCTTACCTCAGTCTTGGGGTTTGCCTTGGGCCTCAGGGTTCACAGACCAGGCTCAGCAGAGACCTTGAGATAGGAGGAGGCTGGGGGCTCTGACCCTGAGCTGGGGGTCCCCCACAGGCGATTCTGCAGGGAAGGGCTGGAGCCAGACCCCCACCCCTCCAGCTGACCGCTGCCTCTGTCCCCAGCAGCTGTGGGGAACAGGACCCCGGCTGCATTTATAGCATTTCTGTCTGCAGAGGCCATACAGTTGTTTTAGATTAGCATACAAATCGACATTAGTGTAGTACATCTGTTGTTAATCCACGTCCCGGTGGAAGGGGGGATGCCAACACGTCGTTTATAAGGCACGTCGATCCCATAATGTCCCTTTTTTTTTCTGCCTTTGTCTTCTATCAGAGTCCATAATGGGTTCCAGGATGTCTTTTATTTTGCTACAGACCACGTTTCCTCCTGCCTAACAGATCAGAATGTAATGGATTCCAGGATGTAATTTATGCTATTTTGGAATCAGACTCCGTACTATTAATTCTAAAGCCTTTGGGCAATCTCCAGGGAGGCCGGAGTTCTCTGTTTGCCCCCGTGGTCATCAGACAGGCACTGGGAACTCAACACAGTCCAGGGGCTGGAGGGGGAGGGAGCCCAGGCCGACAGCTCCCAATTAAGGGAATTCCAGGCAGGCGTGGGAGAGGAGGCCAGAGGGTGCTGGGGGAGACAGACGAAGGGAGCCGAGAGGACACAGGGCTGGGAGGAGGAGGCACAGATGTTCGAAAAACCCAGAGATAAGCAGAATCTCTGTGGGGCCAGTCAGAGACACTGGACCACGATTTTTGAGCCCCTGGGGAAGAGAACTTAGACTCTGGACATTCAGGAGGGATGAAGCCCCAGGGAGGTGTCTCCTGGAGGAGGGCAAGGCCACGTGAGCAGGAACACTGCCCTGGGAGCCACTGGGCCTGGACCCAAGGCTGAGCTTGGTGACCTGAGTCCTCTTGCTCATGGCTGACCCTGGGATGGTGACTGCCCCTCACTGAGCCTGGCATTCTCTGCCCAGCACCATCACTGAGCCCTAGAGAGACAGCAGAGGTGTTGCAGGCATGTGCAAGCCCTGGACAAGCCTGTGGATCTCGTTCCTGAAGGCAGAGTTTGTCCAGAGCACAGGGCGGCCTGTCCCAGCTCCACCAGGTCCCTTGCCCCCAGGGTGCCTTCTGTGACTCAGAGAAAGAGCGTCTAGGAGCGTGGGTTCTGAGGACTTCTCTCCCTCCAGGCTCTGGGAGTGGAGGAGACACAAAGGTCTCTTTGGTACCCTGTGCCTCAGGGCTACACACAGTCCAAGCTCTCAGCCCAGGGGTACACAGCCCGCCAGATCTCAGGGGCTTTCCCATCCCCAGGGCAGTTGGTACCCGGGAGGCCGAGGAGGAGGCAGCTCTCTGCATCCTGAGCCCTCTCCTCACCAGGCAGCCTGGGCTGTAGTCTGAGTGCCCCAACCCCAAGATGGGCTCCCCAGCCATGCCTGCCCCCTCTGCATGCTGCCAAGCCTGGGGGCTAGAGGTTGACCTGGCGCCTGGGGGTGGGATGGAGGAGTGTCCTCCACATGACCTTCACCTTTTCCCTTCTGAGCAAGCGTTCGGTGCTCTTCCCCACCAACCTGGACACCTTCTTGGGTGCACTTGATAAGAAAAGGAGGGGCTAGGACCAGACGCCCTGCCTGGGGATATGCTTTGAGGGGCTTCAAGGATAGTGGAGTCCGGGGCTCCCCTCCCTCCTCCAGGATGGTCAAGTTCACGTGCAGGCCTGAGGCCTCCAGCCCACACCCTAGCCCTTGGGTTGCCCACCCCCTGTGAGGGACGCCTACCCTCTAAAGCTGGGTATGGAGGGATTCTGGGCAGAAAGGAGCCCCCGGGGCAGGTCAAAGCCCTTTGCAACTCTGGTCTCTGTGGCCACAAAGCGAACCCCCTATGTCACCGATGCGGCTGGTACAGTATCTTTTGCATGGAAGTCTTTTAAAAAAAAAATTGTGGTAAAAATGTACATAAGAACAAATTGACCATTTTAACTAGTTTTAAGCACACAGGGCAGTGATATTAAGTCCATTCACGCTTGTTGTGCAACCATTGCCCGGCATTGGTCTCCAGAGCTTTTCCATCATCCCAGTGAAGCTGGAGAATTTGAAAGGGGAAGAAGTTGACCAATGTCTCCTGTCCAATGTGTTGTTCTGGATGATCTCCACCTCTCACTATCTCTGAGGTAGTTTACAGCCCTGTGAAACTGTACCACACCAGGAATAACGCCAACAGTCCTTGTCCGTATTAACGTAAATTAATGGAGTCCAGTGGAATGCAGCTGGTTATCGCCCTCTGGATGGGCCGGTTTGCATTTCTTTGTAAATTCATCCCAGCATCCCTTATTTGCCTACATGGTCTTATGCCTCTAAAGAGCATAAGCACCTTTGAAGTGCTTGTAGTGTCTTAATGGTTTGTTCCCTCTTTAATTAATGTGTTAAATAAAATCTTTGACACATGCTCATTTAATGTTTGTACGAAAACCATATTTTTTTTTTTCCCCTTTTGTTAGAATGGATCCTTTAGCAATAAGATTTTAGTCTGCGGAGCTAGGGGCGCTGTGGTTTAAACCCTGGAATTGCTCACCAAAGTCACGTTTCCTCATGGGGTTGGAATGTGTGGACACTCAGCTGGGCTGGGGATGTTCTCTGTTGTAGCCTCTCTGGGAACCTGTGAGCTCAGGTCTGACAGGTGAGAAAATCACGTGGGGGTGGGGGTGCTGGGGGTGTGAGCCTTGACCCAGCTGTAGGAAGTGCGAGGCCAGGGGTCTTCTCAGCTGTCAGAGCTGGGGAAAGAGATGCCAGATACATTCCATCCTTTGTCACCCCAGGAGAAAATGACAGTAACTACACAGTCAGCCACCCAGAGCTTGACAGGACCCTGAGACCAAGTCACCTGCCAACTTGCTCTTGTCCCTACCAAGGCTCCAGGGCCAGTTTGGACCCTGCCGGGCTCCGAGCACTTCCCCATGTGCCAGCGCCCACTCTGAGCCCATCACATCTGCTCTTGCTGACCCCTGGGCATCCCTGTGAGGTGTGGGGATGAACATCCCAAGGACGGTCTGGTCCCAGCCTCCAGCTCTGTCCTCCCACTGACTGTCCAGAGGCAGAGGGACCCACGTGGTCCCTAGGGGAGCAGACAACATTCCAGGGTGCCTGGGACTGCTCGGACAAAAGAGCTTTTGTTTGGTTCAGAAGAAAGGCGGTTGTTAAAGAAAAAACCAAAACAATAAAAAGCATTTGCAGGGGAAATGTAAATACCGCCTGCTGGGTGGCTGCTCCTGTGGTTAAAAAAAAATGTATCTGTCACTGGGGGGAATTCTGCAGCTGTGTGAGCCCGCAGGTCACCTGGAGCCCAGGGCTGCAGGGGGCAGTGTGGGGTGGGGATGGCCTGAGCCCCTCTGCCCAGGGGTCTGCAGATGGTGGAGCTCCCCTTGCAGCTGGCTCCTGGCAGTCACAGCATCCCCCATAGTCTGTGTCTCTCCTCTGCCAGCTCTCCAGGGTGGTTCTGAGAAGAATGCGCTTTTCCTGGAGGCCTCGTGGTAAAGGAGAAAGACGTCAATTCCAGGGAGCTCTCCAGGGAAGCTCTCCGAGCCTCAGTTTCCTCATCTGTAAAATGGGGGCAGCCGTGCTTTTCCCGTGTGGGCTTGTCAGCTGTGCTCCGGAGCCCCTGCCTGCTTGCTCAGAAGGGCCGATTGTGCACTTCCCCTCCCACCTTTGCGTTCAGTGATGTCGTTTTGGTGGCTCGGGGCACAGGGGGAGTATTTCCACCACGTGTGTGTGTGTGCAAGTTCAATCACTCGGTCATGTCCAACTCTGTGACTCCATGGATGGTAACCTGCCAGGCTCCTCTGTCCATGGGGGTTCTCCAGGCAAGAATACTCGAGCTTGCTGCCATTCCCTTCCCCAGGGGATCTTCCCGACGCAGGGACAGAACCCTGGGTCTCCTACATTGTGGGAAGATTCTTTACCATCTGAGCCACCAGGGAAGCCCTTAAGAGGATAAGAACTGAACTTTTGTGGAAGTGACATTTCTCTCTCTCTCTTCTTGCTCAGACAGTGGGACCTTCTAGGAAAAGCCTTCTTTGTTTTTTCTTAAGAACAAAAACAAGGGCTTCCCTGGTGGTTCAATGGCCAAAACTCCATGCTCCCAATGCAGGGGGCCCGGTTCCACCCATGGTCAGGGAACTAGATCCCATATGTCACAACTAAGACCCAGCACAGCCAAATAAGTAAGTTTATATATATATATATATATATAAAAAATACAGATACTTCTACCTCTGCATTGTTCATGTTGCTGTTAATGTGATCACTGTGGAACGAAATGCTGAATTTCAGTTAGAGGTTGGTGAAAAGGCTTCCCTGGTGGCTCAGTGGTGAAGAATCAGCCTGCAATGCAGGAGACACAGGTTCGACCCCTGATCGGGGAGGATCCCACATGTGGTAGAGCAACTAAGCCAGTGAGCCACAACTACTGAGCCTGTGCTCTAGAGCCCGGGAGCCGCAGCTACTGAGCCCACGTGCTGCAACTTCTGAAGCCCACTCAACCTAGATCCCATGCTCCCCTATAAGAGAAACCACCGCAGTGAGAAGCCCGAGCACTCAGCTAGAGAGTAGCCCTCACTCACCGCAACTAGAGAAAAGCCCTGTGCAACAACGAAGACCCAGCACAGCCAAAAATAAATTAAAAAAAAATTTTTTTTAAGATGTGATTCTATTTCCCATCACAGTTCACAAATTCCTGATTTCTATCCTTAGACCCTGGCTAAGAACCTGTGCTCCAGAGTTGGGGTTCCTTGAGGGCCAAGACTGTCTGTAATTTCCAGGACGTTGAGTTGTGCCTGATTTGGACTGTGCACCCGAGTCAAATCTAGCAAACGGCAGGTTTGTTGAATGAGTGAGTGAGTGAGTGAATTAAGCGAAGAGAGGCGTGGCAGGGGGCCAGGCCTCGCTCCTCCCCAGGCTCTGGTCCCCAGCTGCACTGGTTTAATGGCGTGAACGTGACTTGGCTTGGCCCCGCTCCCTGATGGGGAGCATACGCCGGCTGCCCGGATCACCGCAGGTTACAAGCGAGACCCCCTCTCTGAATCAGAACTTGTCACTTGCTGCCCTGTACTGGCTGTGATTCATCTTATCTCTGGGGGGAGGGGGGCTGCACTCATCATGCCCCAGCTTCCCTGCTGCCTCTAAACCTGCCCCCTGGCAAGTGCAGCCTGAAGGAGCTGCCATGGTTGGAGAAATTAATTGACCTGATACTCTTCTGGCCCAGAGAAGAAAAGATTTTGTTTGAGGGCTGTCTTAAAGAGGCATTACACTATCTGCTGAGAATGTCAGACTGTCAGGGAGCTGCCCGGGAAGAGGAGCCGTCACCCCTTGCTGTCACCGGCACGCAGCACCGGGCCATAATGTTACCCGAGCTCTCACAGTTTGCGGCGTTGCAAAGCACGTGGCCTCAATTTCCCTTTTTCCCCGAGAGAAGCTGTCCAGCTCTCCAAGTTCCCAGGGGACTTCTGGCCATGGGATTTGGCGCAAGGGCACAGGCAGGCTCTGTGGACAGCCTCGGGGGTGCTGAGCACCCCACCCAGACACTCTGGGCCCGGGGCCTTCCGAGATCCCCTGCATAAACCAGAAAGTGGCTCGACGTCCCTTGATGTGACTTGGCTCCCATCAGCCCTGTGTCTCCGGGCAGAATTGACATGACACTTTCCAAGATCATTTGCTACTGTCTGGAATGGAGCAGGGTCTCAAACCAGCTGACTCCTGGACCAGTAGGCTGTGGCCAGGGCCACGGGTCTCATGGCAGGCCATGTCCCGTCCAGCAGGAGCCATTCAGGTCTCAGGAGCAGAGTGGCTTCGGCTGTTGACCTCTGTCAGGGTTTAGCGGGAAGGAACGTATACACTGGTAGCTCAGCTGGTAAAAAACCCACCTACGATGCAGGAGACCCAGGTCAATTCCTGGGTCAGCAAGTTCCCCTAGAGAATGTATAGGCTACCCATTCCAGTATTCTTGGGCTTCCCTGGTGACTCAGACAGTAAAGAATACACCTGCAATGTGGGAGACCTGGCTTCAGTCCCTGGGTTGGGAAGATCCACTGGAGGAGAGCATGGCGACCCACTCGAGCATTCTTGCCTGGAGAATCCCCAAGGACAGAGGAGCCTGGGGGACTACAGTCCATGGGGTCGCAAAGAGTCAGACACGACTGAGCGAGTAAGCACACACACACCCAACGTATACCTGCCGGGCACCAGAGGCAGTGCGGCCTCATCAGAGTAAGATGCCCCCAAGGGGTGGGTGTTCATGGCTCACAGCATGCTGTTCGGCTGTCTGGAAAACTTTCATCATCTTTAGCCTTCATTTTTTTTTTTTTTTCCTCTTCTTCTTGATCTAATTTGTTACCAAAATGTGTCTGCAGCATTTGGGAAGCAAAGCTGGGCATTGACAGTGTGGCTGCTGGCGGGCAAGGCAGGCGATCGCTCCGCACTCCCAGGGTTTCGAACTGTGTCTGGGGCAAGGGCGGCGGGAAGTTCATCCTATTTCACGTTCCTCTCATTCCGGCTGCCCTGTGCCGAGCACCTCGCATGCGCGGAACCGGGCTCAGCCTTATAAAGACATTGACTCTTCACTGAATCCCTGCAGCTACCGCGAGAGGCTGACATCACTTTGTAGCCAGGGAAGCTCAGGTCTCAAGGCCAAGAAAAGTTGAATAGTTTGCTTGAGCTCACCCAGCACCTAAGCGCCAGGGCCAGGACCTGAACTCATAACCTGTCATGATCTGTATGGCCCAAAGCACTAAGGTAGTAAGTAGAAAATTAGGAAAATAAGACCCAGTCCTTGTCCTTGAGGAGCTCATGCCAGTCAGTAAGGTGACAGACATAGAGACGGGTGAACTACATATGGCTTTCCGTGCGTGAGTGCTCAGTCCTGTGCGACTCCTGACCCCATGGACTGTAGCCCACCAGGCTCATCTGTCCATGGGATTTCCCTGGCAAAAATACTGGAGTGGGTTGCCATTTCCTTCTCCAGGGGATCTTCCCGAATCAGGGATCGAAACTATGTCTCCTGCTTTGCAGGAGCGGATTCTTTACGTCTTGAGCCATCAAAGAAGCCCTTTATAGCTTTATATGTACCATAACAGAGGAGGACCCAGGCCGTGGGGTGGGGCGGCCAGCTCCCCCAGGGACCTGACAGGGCTTCCTTGAGGAGGCGGACCCGGGAAAGATGAGGAGGAATTGGCCAGGTGAGATGCTTTGGGAAAGTCCTCTTGGTGGGGGGACAATGAATGCAGAAACATGGACGCAGATTCCAGGAGGAGCGGTTCTCTGGGTGTGGAGTGCATGGCCACACACCAGGATGCCGCCTGCCCAGGCTGACTTGAACTGTCGGAGATGGGGAGCCATTCAAGACTGATGAGCAGGGATTGAGCGGAACTCAGACCCACGTTTCAGAAAGAAGCCATGGAGTTCCAAGAGGAGGATTCCAGACTGGGGAGGGGATTCAGGGACAGTGGGAGCCACTGCTCTGCTCTTTTCCTTCCTCACCACGTCCATGTGAAAAGAGCCATGTAGTGGAAGAAAGCTTCTAGTCTAGAAATTGCTGCAAACTAAAGCCCTCAGATTGCTTTATAGGAAAACTAAACCCTGGGGCTGCCTCCTGGGCTGGGTTCCCTGGTGCTTCCCAGGGCATCCATCCTCGGGGACCATCCAAGTTGCATCCGAGTGATGGAGAGAGGAAATCCAGGTGTGAAAACTGGGCCTGGGGTTGGGAGCTCTGGATTCTCACACTGGCTCTGAGCGACCTGGCGTGCCTTGGGGAGCATCCTACGCCACGAAGCTTCATGTGTGTGTTTGCAACATGCGTGGTGTCCTCCACACACTGCCCACCCACGAGTTCCCTCCTGATGCCAGTTTGAGTTCACCTAGGGCCCTTGGAGGCTAATGAGCAGTAGTGTGTTTTCTTTGACTTGTTTGTCACCGGCTGGTGAAATCCCCAGTGGACATGTTCCCAGGGTGAAGGCTATTTAAGAGACACAGACTGGAGATGGATTCTCTGGGGTTGGCAAACTCGAGGGAGACCGAGAGGCCGGGCGCTGGCTCCCTGCACATGGCACCCCCGAGGATCTGGTCTCCATCGAGCGCTCGCAGGCATGGGTGTAAGCTGATCTGCACACAGCGACGGCGCATTAATGAAAGTTTTGACAGAGAGATTTCATTTTGGAACTCACATTCCCTGAAGGGTTTGTAATAATTGCACTTGAAATGGAGCCATAGGTCTCAATGCTTTCCAGATTGGGGGAGCAGAGGTATGCTTGTTTCTGGGAAGGTCGGGCTGGGGAGGGGGAGCCCCTCTCCCTGCATGGATGCAGGGCCACTGGCTGACCCCAAGACCTGGCATCCCCAGCTGTGGTCTCCACGCCCTCCCAGCCATCCCGGAAGGTGGGCTTTAGGACTGGGTTTATAGCTGAGCCATGGAGGTGATGGACCTTGCAGGGGTCCGAGTCACAGACTGAGTGGGGACAGACTGGGGGCTCCTGTCTCCTCCTGGGCCCCTCGCTTCTGGCCCTAGAAATGCTTCAGGAAATGCCTCGCAGAGCCCAGCTCTTGTGTGATCTGTTGTCAGGTACGTGGGGGCCTTTCTCCAATTGGCCCTGGGAATCAGCCACAGAACAGGGCAACTGCCTCCTACCCACCCCCCCACCTCTCAGCCCGCCTTGCTCCCTCCATCTCAGCCCTGCCAACCCCCTGGATTTACCTTAACACCACAAGCCTACTTCCACCTCAGGGCCTCTGCACTTACAGTTACTTCTAGCCAGGACACTCTCCCATCTAAGCTATCTGATGAGAGTGGCCCCTGCCCCACCTCACCTTCTCTTTCGCTCTGCTTTATTTCTCCCCATGGCGTGTATCACCCCCAACAAATGCTGTGTGCCACATAATTGACGATTATTAATTAGGAGTTAATTATCTTGTTAATTCTCTTTCTCCACTGGAATGTTGATCATCCCTCTAGGGATGCTGGAAAACAAGCAGTGGACATGCCCTCCCATAGGGCAGATGCCTTTATCCTGGAAGGTGTGAGAAGTGGGACTTTTGGGTGTGGTCAGGGAGCGCCTTGATTATTGTCTCCCATGCTCCATCTGGGCTTCCCTGGGAACTCAGTGGTAAAGAATCTGCCTGCAAAGCAAGAGACACAGGAGATGCCGGGTTGATCCCTGGGTTGGGAAGATCCCTGGAGGAGGACATGGCAACCCACTCCAGTATTCTTGCCTGGAGAATCCCACGGACAGAGGAGCCTGGAGGGGTACACAGTCTATAGGGTCGCAAAGAGTCGGACATAACTGAGCAACTGAGCGTGCATGCATGCTCCATCATTGATGTTTTCAAGTGTTTTACAGATAACCATTTTTGTTTGTTTTTTGCTGTTTTTATTTTACTGGCCACACACCAGGCACGTGCGATCTTAGTACTCTGACCAGGGATGGATCCCGCCTCCCCTGCATTGGAAGCGTAAAGTCTTAGCCGGTAGACTGCCAGGGAAGTCCCCATACTCCCTTTAGAATGTATTCAAAGTGAGAGTTCTGTCCGGGCTCTTGACTAGCTCAGAGTGGGGTGGGCGTTCTCACCTTCTCTGCCTCATCGCCACTGGGGCAGAAACAGGGGTGCAGGGTGGAGGCGAAGCCAGAAGGGCAGGAGAGTGGCTCCCTGTGGGATACTCATCAGTGGCTTCTTCGTGTGGGGCCACCGTGCTTGGAGTGGCCTTTCTCTTTGGAGGGGCATGCCCCCATCCCATCACCTGGACAGATCCACTCTCTGCTGGCAGCTGCTGCTGCCTTTTGCAATGGCCAGGCATTCGGAGGGCACCTCTGACTTCTGCTGAGGTTTGGTCATCCACGATGGATGGATAAGAGCTGAAATGATGCCCACGCAGGCTGATCCTACAATTCCTGTTGGTGTCGCCACCAAAGCAACCAACCAGCCAAGCAGCCTTCTAGATTTCCAGGGCAAAGACCGTCCAACAGCCTCAGTGTCCTGTGATGACAGGGAACCCCCCTTGAACTCTTCAAGTGGCCGGACCAGCAGTCCTGTGGAAGCCCGCTCACCAGTCTTGAGTGAGGGGTGAGCACCTCTGGGTGTCCCCAACATGTCCCATCCTCTCTGAATGAAACTTCAAAAACCCTCTCAACCCTTGGATAGCTCTGATGGAGGCAAGCTGAGAAGCTCTCCGTCACCTGCTTTGAGCGTCATACATGATGGCTTGTTTGTGAATTCACTTTGGTGTTTGACAGCTTGGTGGTTTAGTGGGACTTCCAGTAGGAATATTCACAGTGGAAACATCACCACAGTGAGTGAATTCTTTCTCACTGCCAGCCACCGTGCAAAGCACTCTACTGAGATTCTCTCACGAAACCCTCCCAACAATGCCACGAAGCAGGCTGTTCTATGATGTTGTATCACTTCACCCCATTAATATACGTGTAATTACATAATCTAACAGTGAAAGTGTTAGTTGCTCAATCTTGTCCGACTCTTTGCGACCCCATGGGCTGTAGCCCGCCAGGCTCCTCTGTCCATGGAATTCTCCAGGCAAGAATGCTGGAGTGCATAGTCATTCCCTTCTCCAGGAGATCTTCCCAACCCAGGGATTGAACCTGAGCCTCCTGCGTTGCAGACAGATTCTTTACCGTCTGAGCCACCAGGGAAGCCCCAACATAACAATATATATTATTATTTATTATTAAATTTTTTTAAACCTTTCATTTTATTTGCTTATTGATTTTTGGCCAGACCGCACAGCATATGGCATTAGTTTCCCAACCAGGGATCAAACCCATGCCCTCTGTATTGGAAGCACAGAGTCTTAACCACTGGACTGCCAGGGAAGTCCCTATCATATATGATTGTTATCCCCATTTATTGATGACAAAACTGAGACTCAGAGAGATCAAGTAACTTGCCAAAGTCTACACAGCTAGCACGTGGCCGGTCGCTGCCAGGCCTTTCTTTACCCACCGGGTTTGTCTGCCTCGATCCAGGTGTAAGGGCCAGAAGGAAACCTGCCTCTTTCCATAGTTCATGCGCAGGAACCCACTCGTGCCCATGAAGGCAGCCTGGAGACACTAGCACAGCTGAGCTGCTGACCTGCACCTTGCCAGAAGGAGCAGGGCTGTTCTTGCAAGCCTCTCTCTTACCCACTTAGTATCTTAGCATCTCAGGCTCTGCCGGAAGTTGGTGTGTTTGGGAGGGTGTGTGAAAATGCCCAGTGGGTGAAGTAGGAAATGGCAACCCACTCCAAAATTCTTGCCTGGAGAATCCCATGGACAGAGGAGCCTGGCGGGCCACGTCCATGGGGTCGCAAAAAGTCTGACAGGACTGAGCGACTGAGCACACATGCGTACATAAAAGACAGACAAATCAACAACACGTAGAGAAATATTGATAGGATGCTTTCCGTCCTCCCACAGGATCTCTGTGTGCTCCTCTCCACTCACCACCCCACAAAGGGAATCACTATCCTGACTTCTAAAACTACAGATTGACTTTGCAAGTTCTAGTGCTAAGTTGCTTCGGTTGTGTCCAACTCTTTGTGACACTATGGACCACAACCTGCCAGGCTCTGCTGTCCAAGGGATTCTCCAGGCAAGAATACCGGAGTGGGTTGCCATTGCAATGTCTAGACTATCATATTTAATTGGAATTTTACAACATGTCATCTTTCATATAGGACTTAATTCATTCGGTGTCTGTGCCCATGTTGTTGCATGCATTTAGAAGTTTATTTTTGTTATTACTGAGTGACATTCCCTTGTATGAAGGAACCATGGTTTATCCACGATGGACATTTACCTTTGGGTTATTTCCAGGTTTTCCAGGTTTGGGTCATTGTGAATGAAGCCGTTGTGAGCATTTGGGTACAAAAATAAAATGCCCAGTGGGGGCTTTCTTTCCACCGGTTGACATGCCTGGTGTCAGGGCTTAGGTATCAAAGGTTCCAGGAACCACATAGTAGATAGATGGCCCAGTGGACATGGAACCAGGCCTGGTGAGCTGGTGGCATCTCTTCCAGATCGCAGTGAGGCCCAAGGAGCGTGCTGCACCTGGCCTTATGCAGACACCCCCTGATCTGGGGTGGAAGGGGGTCTTCAGACAAACCCTATGATGACAGACGTCCAGGGTCATCCTGTGTCACTGACACTCATCTTTAACATCCTCCGTGTGAGCCGACCATCTGCTCACACTGGCCCAGCAGCATCGGTTCTGGGATGAAGCCAGGCCTCTGGGGTGGGGCCATCAGCTTCATTAGAACCAGACCCTCACTGCAGGGCTCGGGAGTTGGGGCTCGTATCCGGAGGTGTTTTATTTTTATTCTTATTAAAAAGAAAATCGCCCTGATCATTTAAACACGGCCGTTAAATGTCACGCAGGGACCTGCCAACTGAAATAAGCCTGCAGTATTAGGGAGGAAATGGGTTGGTGGCCATTGGAGCTGCCGGCCTCATGACCGGCCCTGCTCCATCCCCCACTGCCTTGAGGTGGTGGTGGGGGTGAGGCCAGGAGGGGCTGTGAGCTCAGAGGTGACTCCCCTTGGAGATGGCCCATCTCTTTGGGCCCCAGATCGTCCGCTCTTTCTTTCACGTTCACTGGGCACCTCCTGCAAGACGCCTACCTGGGTCTCTCCAGGTGGAAGCCCAGCTCTCTCTAGCAGTTGCCCCTCTTTTTGGCTCTTTCATTCTCTGCCTGTTATTTCTGCCCCATGTCTGGATCCCTGCTCAACCGCACACTCCATTTTGGCAAGATGGTCTTTGGGTTCATCCGCACAGGGCCTGCCACAGACCCTGGCCCACGCTGGTACTCAGATTCTAGGTGTGTGTGCAGATGTGTGTAAAACGTGTGTGCATAAGCCAGGTGTGTATCCGCGCCTCTTGTGCAAGCCTGGGCTGTGTGCCTAGTGTACGCCTGCTTGGGAGGTGTATGACCTTAGGATGTGTGTACGTATACAAGCTCTGTGTGAGCTTGTATGTGAGCTGTGTGCACCTGGTTCTGCAGTCTTAGTTCAAACAGCTCTTTAGAAAAATACATGTGGGATGTATTATCCCTGAAAAGCCTTGGAGGTCATTTGGCCCAACCTACTTTGTGTTCAGGTGGAGAAACCGAGGTCCAGAGGAGGTGGTTGGGCATTCCACACGAACTGGCCCTGATTCCAAAACGCCTTCAAAACTGGAGGCTGAGCCTTCTAATGGGCTGGAGGCTGCCATGGAGGAGATGGGGCTTGGGAAGGAGTTGAGCAGGAGCCCCACCATCCATGGGGACCCATGAACAGGGCCTGGCAGCTGCAGCCTGGGAGGGCAGCTTGGCTGGAAGCCCTCTTCCCTGGCCCCCTGGGGGGGCATGGCTCAGCCCATGCATTCTTGGGGAACCAGTCCTCCCCTGGGCATGCCCTCCAATGGCTGTCTACCCTCTTCCTGGGCACTTCTAGGGATGGGCACTCCCCCCTCCCTCCTCGCACAGCCCCAGCCCTCTGCGGGGCGCATTCCTCGGTGGGGCTGGGACCCTGCATGGTGTCTGCACACTCACTCTGGTTGTCCCCAGCACCCATCTGCTGGCCCGTGCCATCTCGTTCCCCCAGGGTGAACTGCCCTGGCACCTCCTGTGGCTCCCTAGGACCCCGCCTGCCTGGTCCCCCTAGAACTACCCCAATTTGCCCATCACCCCCAAAGAATCGGGCCTGGGTTATATGTACTCGGTCCCTCCTGTCACACACCTGTTTTATTATTTCATCCCGGGGCCCAGGGTCCTGGGAGCAGAGGCTCTGCGGGGCCCCCCTTCTCCTTTGTTCCTGTAATGCTTTCCTTCCTGCAGCCTCGGGGACGCAGGGCATTGGTGGCAGCGCAGCTGTCACCACCCTGATGTCTCCCTGTTCCTGTTTTTTTGTATCTCAGAAACCACGGCTGGAAAATCAGGCGTGAATTAGATCTTCCCGACCCAGGGATTGAACCCAGGTCTCCTGCATTGCAGGCAGATTCTTTATCGTCTGAGCCACCAGGGAAGCCCGACTGAGCCAGGACCCCCTCTTAGTCTCCAACTGGCACCTCATCACGCCTTAAGATTTAGGAATCCAGGCTGTGTGCCCTCCTTCGTAGGCAACTCCCGATTTGGTGAGGGAGGTGTTCCACCACGCTCCCCTCCACGTCTGAGATGCCAGTGTTTCTGTCTGTCTGGGTGATGCCGATGCTGGGTGCTGCTGTGTGTGCTGGAGTCTGTGATTCATAAAACGTCCCCATCTGCTGCCTTCTCCCAGGGTCCTGAGAAGCCATCAGGGCACAGAGGGTTTTTACGATCTTTTATGTTACACCCATGAGGCGCCGGAGCTCTGAGGAATTCAGCGACTTGCCCGCAGCCCCCGCCACCAAGCGTCACAGCCTGGGCTCTTAATTGTTGTTCAGATTCTCTGACTCCAGCCCTGCCCACTGTGTGTGTGTGTGTGTGTGTGGCCTGTGTGTGTACTTGTGTGTCCAATCACGTGTGTGGATGGGCCTGAGTGGGTCTGGAAGTGGCCATGCGTGTGAGCCTGCTGTGTGTGTGCCTGAGTGCATGTGTGTGTGCATGCATGCGTGTGAGTGTTTGTACACAGCACGTGTGTGGCATTGTCCTTCCCCGGCCATGAAGAAATGGCCTGGGGACAGCGGGTAATCACGGGAACTCCACCAACTGTGCAGTATTTGCTTTTCTTTTTATTTGCATCCCGCCCTGGAACCATTTTGACAGCCACAGCAAGTGCGGCTCCCTTGGAGCAGGCCCCCAAAGGGTCTCTAAGCTGGGGCAGGGTGTCGGGAGAACAAAGAAGAGGTGAGCAAGGAGAAAGGACGGGACCTGTGACTGGGGCCCCACTGCTGGACTGAGCCTCCCAGGTGGGGAGTGTGGGGCGTGGCTGACAGCCCAGGGAACAGGGGCTCTGATGATGAATCGGTGCTTCCGATTCTTGGAAGCCTTCTAGAATCTGTAGGGATCTGTCATTTCTCAGAGAAGCAAATGCAACCTTCACTCCTCCCCCAGAGGGGTCTTTTGCGAGGTGGCTGGTGGTCCCCCAGCATCCGGGTCGAGTCCGATGGAGCCGGAGTCACATGGTGCCTCAGCATGGCACTGACGTGCCCTGTGCAATGCTGTGCTTTACGTGAACTGGATCCCACCGCAGCCCAAGGAAGTGGCTCCTGTTCTACATGTGAGGCCACTGAGGCTCAGAGAAGCTAAGCGACCTGCCTGGACTCATTCAGCCGAATAGAGGTGAGGCCGGACTTGGACTTGGGTCCTAGCCACTGGGCTCCATTGCCACCTGAGACTTCTGAGTGCTACAGACGGATCAGGTGACTTTGGGCAAGTCACGAGACTATAAAACAGGGGCCCGGAAGCGTGCCTGGCACATCCTAGGTGCTCAAGAGATGCGCTGCCCTCCGCCGCCTTGTTTCTCTGGATGCGCCCACTAGGTGGGGCGGCTGTTAGCAGAGCAGGCTGTTCTCCGCACCAGCCTGCCCCAGGGGCACACCAGACCTGCAGGTGGAGGGCAGAGAGAGGGCTGTTGGGCCAAGGATACGGGTTCAGGGGAGACTCATCCTTGCTCCCCTGACATCTGAAGCGCTGCGTCATGGATCGGGAAGGAGGACCAGTGAACATACCCGGGACCAGGGGGCGGAGAGGGAGAGATGACCCGCTGGTAGGTTCCCAGAGAGGCAGCGGACTTCCTCTTGGTGGAGGGACATTGAGGCCAAGGGTCATGTGCCACACCAGGGAGGGTTCGATTGTATTGAAGTCATCTTCTGACTCTACAGAATTGCAAGGACTCCCCCCACCCCCGCCCCCGCCAAGGTCCAATCAGGATGGAGGCCACACCTCCAGCTCTGCTTCTCTCTCCTCCCTCCCTGCATCCCCTTCAAACCAAGAGAAACCGGGGAGCGTCAGAGATGGAAGTCACCTTTTGACATCTAGGTCAGGCACCTTCTCTTAATAAAATTTCTCTGTGGCTGCTGTGGGTCTTCGTTGCTACGCTTGGGCTTCGCTCGGGCTTCCTCTATTTGCGGCGAGTGAGGGCTACTTTCTCGTTGCGGTGTGTGGGCTTCTCTTGCTGCAGAGCACTGGCTCTGGGGTGCATGGGCTTCAGTAGTTTTGGCTCCTGGGCTCTAGAGTGCAGTCTCAGTAGTTGTGACCCTCAGGCTTGGTTGCCCCTTGACATGTGGGATTTTAGTTCCCAAACCAGGGATCGAACCTGTGTCCCCTGCATTGGCAAGTGGATTCTTAACCAACCAGGAAGTCCCACCTTCTCTTAATAGATGAGGAGACCGAGGCCCAGCAGCCCAGAGTCGAGCAGGCACTTGCCCAAGATAACACAGCGTCGTTAGAGGCTACACCTTCCGTCTCCTGATCGCCTGCTGGAGCGCTCTCCCCTCCCCACCTTGTCCATGTCTGAGGACCCGAAGATAGGAGGAGCCAGACCCGGGACCATCCCCCCACCTCACTGTCTTTCCCTTCCCCTCTGCCAGGCTCCAGAAAGCCTTGGTTTTATAAGGGGAAAGGACATGGTGAAGGCGGACCTGTTCAGAGCCTCGAGGACAAATAGTTGAGAGTCACCAATTACCTGATCCTCAAAGACATGCCTTCGACTTCCTTCCTGCCTGTCTTGATTGCGCGGCCCGGCGGCCTCCCGGGATCCCGGCTGTGACAGCCATATTGCACACACATGTTCTCTAATAAGCCGATGCCGAAAACCACATTAAAATGAGCCGAGGAGAGGGAGTCACTTTGTAACATGCTTTCTTTTATTTTATTTTTGACTTGGAAAGAAGCATGTCTTGGCTGCTAATCAAAGAGCCGGTGGGGGCCTCTTAGCAGAAACGAAACCCATCCCAGGCCAGACCTGCCCGCCCGGCCCCCACGGACAGTGACAGCGGCTCAGGCTTGAGGGACCTGAGAAGGGGACCCCAGACCTTGGGCGGGCCAGACGCTGGGGGTGGGTCCTCGGTGCCAGCCTGTGTCTCTGCATCCAGGCTTTGTTCTTTCGGTTTAGCTGCAGCATTCTGGGGTGTCAGGACTCTGTGTGTTCCCAGAAACATGGACTCCTCCTATTAGTAAGTGGGTTCTGCAGCCCTCATCAAGAGAGTATGTTTAAGGATCTTCTTGGCACAGGACGGGGGACAATGACTTAGGGTCCCACTTGGGTGGGACAGAAGTGTAACCCTGGCTTCACCTTGACTTGCTCCGAGACCCCAGAAAGATCCTGCTCCCTCCCAGGTTTCCCGCGATAACTCTGCAAGATGGTTAAGACCAGATGGGATTCCCAGCCAGAGCGCTAGCATCTCAAATTGATGGGTCGTGCACTGAGATTCACTCCTTTTTATCCAACCACCCTCTGGACATCCTGCTTAGATTCACACGATCCTCTCACCCCCTACATATCCAAAACCCAACTCATCAACACTCCCTAGAGCCACTTCAGGTTCTCTCTCCTATTTTTTAAAAATATAATTTCTTGGCTGCACCGCACAGCATGAGGGATCTTCGTTTCCTAACCAGAGATCAAACCCAACACCCTTGGATTGGAAGCTCAGAGGCTCAACCACTGGACCGCCAGGGAAATCCCAGATTCTCCTTGCTTAAGGGTGAATGTTACTCTATTGACTGTTGAGTCCAGAAACCTCAAAACCCCAATACTTTCCTTTGCAACAGTTGCAGGGATCCTGTGTATTCACAGCCCTGGAACCCATCTTCTTTTCTCTGGCCCCTGGTTAGACCTCACCCACCTATCACCTGGACCGCCCCAGCAGCCTCCAGTCCGAGATGGAAATTGAACATCCCCCCTTCCCTGTTTGAAATCCTTCTGGACAGAAGCCGAATGGCACCACCACTAGACGTGTCTTTGTGCAGATTCGGAAAAGGTGCTTCTTTCTCAAGGCACTTGACCGCCATCTGCTGGGAAATGGTGGTAATGAATATACAAATCTCGGCGGACTGGGTAGTGATGGCACCCCCTAGGGCTGTGCACGCACAGTGTCCCGAATCCAGACATCTAAGGGTCCTCTTATGTCCTGTGCCTCTGACCCTCTCACATCTTACCCTCCAAGGATATTGAGCTGTCTGAGGCTCCAAATGCAAGGTGGTTAAAGATGATGAGGGAGACAGGATACAGCTCAACCACACATCTGCTGTCAAGTTCCTTAACCTCTGCATCCACTCAGTTTCCTCATCTGTAAAATGGGGATAAGAAGAAGATGGTCATCATTGAGTTTTGGGGAGGATTAAGTGAGTTAGTATTTGTAAAATGTTTAAAACAGGGCTTGGTGCATTGAAATGTATCATTAGTATCTTTTATCATCATCGTCGTCATCACCAGCATCATGGTTGTCTCACATCTCTGTCCCTTGCACGCATTCTTCTGCTGAGAGAGGGCCTCTCTCCCACTGCACTCTGTCCTTCTTTGCTTGGTCAGCTACTCATACTTCATTCAGCTACTCATCCTTCAAGGTTTAGAAAGCCTTTCCTGACCAAGGCCAGGCAAGTCCGCTCCCTTCCCTGCTTCAGGCTCCCCCAGCCCCTGAGTGACCCTCAGGCATAGCCCTTATCCCTTAGATGTCCCTGAGCTGTGAGCCCCTTGCCAGCAGGAATGAGGTCTTACTAGGCTATGAATGTTGAGGTCCCGGCTCAGTGTTGGCTTCAGAGCAGGAACTTCCCGGTGTTTTTCCTGAAAATCACTTCCAGCTCATTTCGAGCATTTTGCTATTCCATACTGGGTTTGTGTGTGTGTGTGTGTTGTTTTTGGTCGTGCCCTGTAGCATGTGGGATGTGAGATCTTAGTTCGCTGATCAGGGATTGAACCTGTGCCTCCTTAACCAATTATTTTCTACCTTGCACCGCCCCCTTCTACCTGCCTCTGGCAACCACCAATCTATGTTTTGTCTCTGAGGATTTATCATATGTATTCCTATAAGTAGAATCACACAACATGTAACCTTTTCTATCTGGCTTCTTTCACTTAGCATAATGTTTTGAAGTTTGTCCACTTTGTAACCTTTATCAGTTCATTATTTCAGCCTTTTTGTTGCTGAATACTATTCCATCCTTTGTTAATCCATACATCTGTTGATGAATATTTAAGCTATTTCTACCTTTTGGAAGTAGCGCTGCTGTGAATAGCCAGTATGTATGCGTGGTTGTTTGAGGATCTGTTTTCAGTTCTCGGCATTATCTAAGGGTAGAATTGCAAAGTCATAGGGTAGTTCACTGTTTACCTTAGTGAATAACCACCAAACTGTTTTCCATAGCAACTGGACCATTTGTTCAGTCCCAGCAGCAATATACAAGGGTTCCATATTTCTCCACATCCTCATACATACTTGCTATTTTCTTTTTTTTTTTCCAAAAAAATAATTTTTGTTAACTGTCATAGAGGGTGTGCAGTGGCAGCTCACTGTGGTTTTGATGCACATTTTCCTAACAACTCATGACGCTGAGAATCTTTTCGTGTGCTCGTTGGCCATTCTTATACAGAAAATAGGCTTCCCTGATAGCTCAGTTGGTAAAGAATCCGCCTGCAATGCAGGAGACCCTGGTTTGATTCCTGGCTCGAGAAGATACGCTACAGAAGGGATAGACACCCCACTCCAGCATTCTTGGGCTTCCCTTGTAGCAATTCTCTCTACAGAGAATAGAGAATTGTCTATTCAAGTTCTTTGCTCTTTTCAAATTGAGTTGTTTGTCTTTTTGTTGTCGCTCTGTAAGATATTTTGGACGCTAGACCCTTTTCAGATACAGGATTTGCAAATATCTTCCCCATTCTGTCGGCAGCCTTTTCATTTTCTTGATAATGCCTTTTGATGTACAGTTTTAATTGTGATGAAATCCAATTTATTTTTCTTCTTCTTCTTATGCTTTTGGTGTACTTTCTCAGAATTCATTGCCAAATCTGAGGTCACAAGGGGCTTCCCTTGTGGCTCAGCTGGTAAAGAATCCGCCGGCAATGTGGGAGACTGGGATTCGATCCCTGGGTTGGGAAGATCCCCTGGAGATGGGAAAGGCTACCCACTCCAGTATTCTGGCCTGGAGAATTCCATGGACTCTATAGTCCACGGGGTCGCAAAGAGTTGGACACGACTGAGCAACTGAAATGAACTAAACTGAAGAGAAGGTCACAAAGGCTTACCCTGTGTTTTCTTCTATGAGTTTTATGATTTCAGCTTTACATTTAGGTTGTTGACCCATTTCAGGTTAACTTTTGTATATAGTGTGAGGTAGGGGTCTAACTTCATTCTTTGCATATGTATATCCAGTGTTCCCAGCACCATTTTTGAAAAAGACCCTTCTCTCTCCATTGAATGATCTTGGAAAGCTTGATAAAAATCAGTTGGTCAAGATACAGGGTTCTGACCTTTTTTAAAAAAAAAATTATTTATTTGGCGGCACCTGGTCTCAGTTGCCACATGCGGGGGCTTCAGTGTGGCACACAAATTCTTCATTGCAGCACATGGGATCTAGTTCCCTGGCCAGGGATTGAACCTCGCCCCTACCCCTGCATTGGGAGTGCAGAGTCTCAGCCACTGAACCACCAGGGAAGTCCCAGTTCTGGCATTTTTAAAAGCCTGGGTTCCTTCCTTGGCTCTGCCACTTCCCAGTGTGTGCTGTGGGGAGGGCCTGTCGCTCTGAGCCTGCGTTTCCTTGTTTGTGAGATGAATCCTTGGGTTTGTTCAGCCCTGAGGTGGCCAGGCAGCCCCTGGGGCTCCGTGTTCTGAGTTGTAATCGCCGTGGGCAGGCCAGTTCTGGGCTGGCTCTGCCTGCGCCACACGGGGGTCGCCCTCTCCTGGCCCCCATGCATTGTCAATCCCTCTGTGGCTTCTCTTTCCCGTGGGTGGAGCTACTGCAAAATTTCCTGGTCTGCACAGCCTCCCAGCACCCTCGAGTTGAAGTCAGGCTTTCAACCTTCTATTTAGGGTGGAGGGGGGCAGTGACTGGGAGATGCTAATTTTCCCATCCAGCTTCCTGTTTATTTATTCTGCAACTTTGAAAGCATTTGCCCAGCATGTCAGAAATGAAATCCCCAAATCAGACCCAAGTCTTTGCTGTGTTGCCAGGGGTACATTTGGAATACTGTGATCCTGAAGATACCAGAAAATTCCTAACCAATGCCCACCCAGCATTTGCCTCCCTCTCAACAGTTCTTAATGCTGACTTGTCCTGTTCTTTCCTTTCTTAAGTGAATTTTTATTGGAGTATATTTGCTTTATAGCATGGTGTTAGTTTCTACTGTACAGCAAAGTGAATCAGCTATCCGTATACATATATCCCCTCTTTTTTGGATTTCCTTCCCCTTCAGGTCACTGTCCTGTTCTTTTCATTTCAAGGAAGAAAACTCACATCTGTGTAGAGTTCCTGCCTACTCTGGGCCTGGCTCTGTGTAGGGTGGAGCAGGGGTTCATGCCAGCTTGCTCCTGTAATTCCCACCACAACCATGTGAGGGCAGTATAATGGCCCACAGGACAGATAAGGGCGCTGCCTCTCCCAGGCTTGCTCTTGGAAGCCTCAGGAAGTCCCTGGGAGAGGCTCCTTGAGCGCTGATGTGGTTTTCTGCTATGGAGGTGTTGGGAACATCACGTTTCCACTTACCCTTCTTTTTAGGAGGCCCCTGAAGGAGCTCCTCAGACTTTTGTCAGAAATGCAAGTTCCATTTTTCCTCCAGCAGCTAGTGGTTTCTGTTCTAAGGATGTGATTCTCTGCCCCTCCTTTTAAAAAGCCTAGTGCCCATTTGTATCGGATGGTTGGCAATTGTGGCTATCTTCCCAGTTCCATTTCTTCATCCCCTCATTCACCCCTGGTTTCTCTTTCTCTCTCTCTCTTTTTTTTTGGCTGCACTCGGTAACTGAGCGGGGGCCGCTCTCTAGCTGTGGTGCGTGGGCTTTGCGTGGAGGTGGCTCCCCTTGTTGCAGAGCATGGGCTCAGGAGTCGTGGTGCACAGGCTTAGTGACCCTGCGGCATGTGGGATCTTCCTGGACCAGGGATTGAACCCTGGTCCCCCTGCACTGGCAGGTGGATTCTTAACCACCAAGGTGGATTCTGGACCATCAAAGAAGCCGACCTCTGGTTTCTTGACCTTTCTGCCCAAGAACTTCCCCTCCTCCATCTTTCCACGCATTTCTGACTTGCTGCACTGCGTGTATGTGTCAGCATCTCCAGCCAGTCTTCCCCCGCTCCTCATCTGTCAGGGGTGGAACGGAATTGCACCATCAAGACAGTGGTCTTGACATTTAGAGGAGTCATGATCCCCAACTCTGAGAACTGCACAAAACTTCAGACAGTTTCTCCTAAAACATGCCCAGGACCGATCATCCTGCTTCTGGTTTCCAAGGGTTCCCTGATCTCTCAGTAAGAAACCTGTATCCAAGTTCCTTCAGCCTCGGTGGGAAAACAAGGAGACACCCGCTAACCTTTGCCAGATCCCATTCCACATGGGACAGGGGTCACTTCTCAAATTCTCAGGTCCAGAGTGGCCTGGACCTTTCTCAGCGGATCCTTGGGCATAAACACTTTATTCTAATGGAGCAGCAGGACTTTGGGGACTCTCCTCATCCCTCGTAACTGGGGAAGAAACTGAATATCCTTGGGTGACAGAGGACTGTATCAAGGAGTTAGGCTCAAGATGGAGCCCCGCCAGCTGCTGGCTGACCCGGGACAGGGCCTGGTGTCTGTCTGATCCATTGAAGGAAAAGTGGAAGTATAGTCTCTCAGTCGTATCTGACTCTTTGCAACCCCATGGACTGTGGCCTGCTAGGCTCCTGTCCATGGGATGAATTCTCCAGGCAAGAATACTGGAATGGGTAGCCATTCCCTTCTCCAGGGGATAGTCCCAATCCAGGGATCGAACCCAGGTATTCTGTATTGCAGGCAGATTCTTTACCATCTGAGCCACTAAGGAAGCCATTGATGAAAGGGGGCTAAACCAGGAAACCCCTAGTGGGGGAGCATGCTAGCTCAGAGAGTTTGGGTCTCCTTTTATAGTGAATGGATCAAAGGTTCCTCTGCCTCTTCCCATAAGTGGAGCTCATGTCTGTTTTCCCTAGCTGGGACTGAGTCACAAAAATTCTTTTATGATCCATTTTCTGGCCCCCACCCCTGTTTTTTTTGGAAATTTGAAGCAGCATCCTAAATTTCCTCGGCCTAATTTTAGTCTCTGGAAACCACGGCCAGATGATGTCAGATTGAATATTAGATGCCATTGGTCTTCCCAGGCCGGGCTCTGCCACCAGCTGCCTGCAGCTGCCCCGTTTCCGGGGGTCATGTGTGGGCCTGGGAGATGTCAGGGTCACCGGCCACAAGTGGTGCTGAGGCTACAAGTGATGGGAGTCTTG
This sequence comes from Bos taurus, assembly GCF_002263795.3. Taxonomy (NCBI): domain Eukaryota; kingdom Metazoa; phylum Chordata; class Mammalia; order Artiodactyla; family Bovidae; genus Bos; species Bos taurus. The sequence goes on along the minus strand of NC_037352.1, from coordinate 35,259,979 downwards.
CTTCTCCATAGGAAGTGCCCTCAGCATTTGGAACCCACTCAGGGCAGGCCAGGAAAGGTTTTCCCAAAGGGAAGGGGCAGTTCTCACCCCATTAGGAAGCTTTCCCAGAATACCCTACTGTGTGTCCAGGAAAAGCGGGCAGGATCCTCTTCTCAGAAAATGAACCCCATCCACCCCCCATACTCAGCCCGGCACCACCTTCCAACAGCAGCTTTTTAAAAAATGAGTTCATTTATTTTTGGCCGCCCTGCCCTGGCTCCTTTTAGGTGATCTTGTCTAACTCCCATCTCCTGTCTGAGTCTCTGTGTCCATTTCTTTCTTTAAATCTTATTTTATTAAAATATAGTTGATTTATGATGTTGCGTGACTGTCTGCTGTACAGCAAAGTGATTCGGGTACACGTACGTAAATATGTATTCCTTTTCATATTCTTTTCCATTATGGTTTATCACAGGATATTGAATACCATTCCCTGTGCTATACGGTGCGTGCTTAGTCATTCAGTCGTGTCCGACTCTTTGCCACCCTTTGGACTGCAGCCCGCCAGGCTCCTCTGTCCATGGGATTCTCCAGGCAAGAATACTGGAGTGGGCTGCCATTTCCTCCTCCAAGGGATCTTCCCAACCTAAGAATCGAACTTGAGTCTCCTCTGTCTCTTGCATTGCAAGCGGATTCTTTACCTGCTGAGCCACTGGGGAAGCCAGTGCTACGCAGTAGGACCTTGTTATTTATCCATCATACATATATATATATATATATATATATATATATATATATATATATAAAATAGTTTACACCTGCTATCTGAGTCCATCTCTTTATCTTTATTCAAGGTAAACAGGCCTTTTTCACAAAGGAAAGGATGCTTTGCTCCCTCCTGGCATTTGCACTTGGCTGGGGTGGCTCAGACGGTAAAGTGTCTGCCTGTAATGCGGGAGACCCAGGTTCGATCCCTGGGTTGGGAAGATCCCCTGGAGAAGGAAATGGCAACCCACTCCAGTACTCTTGCCTGGAAAATTCCATGGACAGAGGAGCCTTGTAGGCTATAGTCCATGGAGTTGCAAAGTGTTGGACACGACTGAGCGACTTCACTCACCCACGGGGTTCTGTAGCCTTTGATCAAACCTGCAGTCCCCATGTCCTGTCCCAGGGTAGGGCTGCAATTGGCTCATGAACAGTGGTGCTAAATATGGGCGCAGTCCAGCCCTGCCCAGAGCATCAAGGAACAATGGTTTCCTTGAAGTCCTCCGGGACCTCCAACCTCCCCACATGGGCCCCCAGTCCTTCCACGCCCATTGCTTGGCCGTGATGGAGGAGTCTGTCAATGAGGACAAGGAGGCCCCTGTCGCAGAGATGATGTGCAGAGTTCAGCAGCCAGAGAAGGGCAAGGTCTGTTTTGGGGACCACAGGCCATGCGATGTGCAGAGGGAGGCTGTGGAGAAGGGGAGAGGTGAGCGAGATGGACTGGAGGGTCCAGAGGCCACTCTGTGAGGGTCTTTTTATGGGACTCTATCTTTTTTTAGATAATCAATTTTGGCTGTGCTAAGTCTTAGTTGCAACTTGCGACTCCTTTGTTGTAGCATGCATGCAGGATCTAGTTCCCCGACTGGGGATCGAACCCATGCCCCCTTCACTGGAGGGTGTAGTCATAACAACTGGACAGCTGGAGAAGTCCCCCAGATGATCTCTCGGCCTTAGAAGACTATGAGTTCTACCATAGTCTTATTATTACCATGTATTATTATTACCCTGTGCTTGGATCAGCTGGCGGACCAGTAGGAAGATGGTATCCTTTTGCCTTTTTCATCAGCATGTTCAAGAACCATTTCTTTTACATTTTAAATTGAACTTCAACTTGGAAAAAAATCAGGGAAGAGCTTGTCAATCCTTCTGTACCTCCCCTCCAGGGCAGGGACCAAGTGGGGGCCCCCAGGACTTACCCAGGCTCTGTGACCCCCCTGAAATTCCAGTGGCCAGTAAACCAAAGAAGCAGAGGGTTCTGACCCCGTGGCTGTGGTTGCTGTTTGGTAGGTGGGGATGTGGACCATGGTTTATACCTGAACCAGAAGAGGGGGATGGGGTGGGCTCCTGTATTAAGTGATAGCTGAGACGTGGTGAAAGAGGAGACCGGAAAAGTCTCCCCCTGGCTCATGACAACAAGGAAGCTTGTGTGTCTGGACTCAGGAAAGGGAAAAATAAGCCTGAGAAATCAAAGCCTTGGGCCTCAACCTCCCCCAAATTTGGGACTGAAATTTACCCTCCGTCTGGGACCACCAGGTTGGTTCCGGGTTGGAACTATAGATGAGTCAAGTGAAAAATCCTAAATATTAGTTATTTTAAATCCAGCCATGCACGAAAAGAAATAGATCGTGACCGAGGAGAATTTAGAAAACCTATTCATGTGATTCAGCTCACAAACAGTTTAAGGATACAATTCAACACCTCTTCATGATGGAAACTCCTGGCAAACAAGACAGAGGAAGGAACTTATGACCGCATAGACCTCCGCCGCTGATCCGATGGCCAACATCACGTGCAGATGTGAGCGAGTCAGTAGACTCGCCCCCCTTTGAAAGTTGTGAGTCAGATATGGAGGTACCTATCACGACTCCACATGTACCTTTAAAAGAATTAAAAGCAAATGGTTTGGGAAACTTTTGTCTGAGAAAAGGCAGTGTTACCAAACGCAAGAAAAAAAAGCCCCACAAGCCACGACTAGGAGGAGATATTTGCAGCGCAGAAAACTGGCCACAAGTTGACATCGGAAATAAAGAACTCCCCTGAATCAATAAGAAAAATAGCCAATAGAAAAATGAATCAAGAACGTGGACAGGCCTTTCACAGGCTGGAGGGGAGGTGGTGGGGGCAAATGGCTCAAAAACTTATGAAAAGATGTTCAGCCTCATTAGCAGTGTGGAACATGCAAATTCAAACCACAGTGCGAGGGCGTTTCACACCCACCAGACTGGCAGACTTCTGGAGTCTTGGATCGCTGCCTCTCAGGGCTCTGGGGTGCAAGGCTGAGAGCGTGGTGTTGCAGGAAGGGGGACCGAATGCCCCCACTAATAAGGAGGCTCATTTCTGGACTTCTGCTGTCCTTCAGGACTTGGCTGAGGCTGGGCCACCAAGGGGTCCCGAGCTGTTTGGGTCCTACCCCAGCCCCTCCCCCCACCCCCTGCCCCCACCCCAGGCCCTTGGGTTCTCCAAGACTGTTTCCTTGGACTCTGCTGGCGTCAAGGCCCCTTCCCAGGCAGCCAGATGTGTCTCTGGCTGCAGCGCCCGGGTCTGGTGTGCACAGATGGGCGGAAGAAGAGAGGGAGAAAGGAACTAGGGGTAACTGGGTCAGACCGCCCCTCCCTGGCACTTGGACTGACCCCTCCCCCGAGAGAATCTGCACCCCAGACCCCACCACCGCATCCCTAAAGCTCGGAGGGGCTGGAGGGAGGAGGCAGGGGCTCTCCTTTCCCTGCACAGGGCAGTTCAGCTGTGAGCAGGGAGCAAGCATCAGACTCCGAGGCCCACCTTGGGCTGCCCCTCACCTCCCCTGCAGTGGCCTGAGCCTTCTCGCATCTGCCACTTGGTGAATCCAGCTGGGCTCCCAGGAGCCTGGGGTAGGACCAGTGTGGATGAGAGCCCTGCTCATGGAACAGAAGCTTTTCCCGCGGCTCTAGCCTAGCGCAGTAGGAGCCTGATCCAGGGACCGCGCTTCGTGCCTGAGCAGAAGGTTTCTCGTCTCTTCCTCTAATCTGCACGCACATGGAGCAGGTGACCAGGGAGGCTTGGCATTTCCAGATCCTGGGCCACGTTTTACCTTTGGGGGCTGAACCATCTCTTGCCCCCCTTAATTATGGGGATAACATTATCTCCCTGCAAGGCTCTCCTGGCAGGAGAGAGGGACAGCAGAACTCTTTGTACAGTGTTGGGCTTCCAGTGGTGCTGTATGGATTCGTTCTGACTATGGTGTAAATGACTAAGGGGGAGTATTGGGGTGCCTGCCCTGGGATGGTGAGAAGGTGCACACCCAGGACTGAGTTTTAGCCCTGGGTGGACCATCACCTCAATGTGTGACTGTGGCCACAAACAACATACCACCTCAGATCTATTTTCTCACCTGTTAAAAGAAAGGGCCCAGTGAGGTAGGCCTAAGACCCTTCTGGTCTTTACAATTGTATGGGAGGTTTGTTTTCTAATATGGGTACAAATATAGCTGCCCCTTCTCTGTCCGAGGAGGTGGCCTTGATTCCCCTCATCCTTTGGGCCAAAGCAGCTGAAGTTCAGAGAGTTAAGTCACTTCCCCAAGGTCACACAGCTTGTCGAGGTGGAGGGCCCAGAGAGATGACTAAGCCTTGAGCTATTAGGCAAACACTGTAAATCCTGAACAAATGCCTCTCTGTTGTTTGAATGTGTTTTAAACTATCGGGTCAGTCGGGGGAGGGAAAATGTCTCTAAGAAAGAGCCAGATTGTGTCCGAGTGATTGTCCAGGCTGGAAAATACAAGCAATTAGCAGAAAAATCCACCCTCAGTGAGGGTCTGTGTCTGATGTGGGGACTGGCTCCGTCAAGTGGTCCTTTAGTTGCCATGACAACCTCCTCCTGTGGGGAAGGATGCAGTCCAGGTTTGACCCTGGGAATCCGGAGTCTTGTCACCTGCCCACTCCTCCTCCTTCCTGGTTTCCCTCATCCCCTGTCTCGACAGGGGGCTGGGAGGGGGAAGCTGACTAGTGCAAGGTGGTCCCTGAGAGATGGGTATGCAGGGAGCGAGCAGGTCAGACCTGAACGAATATAAGCCCCAGACGTTGCCTAGGGGAGCTGAGCCCAGACTGCCCCATGTCGTGAAGCAGGAAACTTCTGGGTGGCCACTACATCCCCCACTGGACGTGGGGTGGGCCTCATCACGTGCTGTTCCCTTGAGTGGCTGAGAGTTGGGGGTGGGGGCAGCAAGACCCGTCTTCCTCCTGCCCACCTTGAGCCTGGGGGTAGGTGATGCCTGACACCGGGGTTCTGGGCTCCCACCCCATGCAGTCAGCAGCGTCTCTTTGACTTGTTACCCTTTGACGGCCCCAGAAGCCATTTGTGTAGGGGAATAAAACCACCTCTTCCTTTTAAAAAGGCATTTGAGGGACTTCCCTGGTGGTCCAGTGGCTAAGACTCCACACTCCCAACGCAGGGGGCACGGGTTCGATCCCTGGTCAGGGAACTAGATCCCACATGCCGCAACTAAGACCTGGCACAGCCAAAATAAAGAAAATTATTATTATTTTATAAAAAGAGCATTTGGAAACTGCTGCTCTGAGCCCTTCTTTGGTAGGAGGTCAGGCCTGTGGTCTCTCCAGCCTGGGATTCTTCCTCTGATAAAGCACTTGGGCGCCTTTGGGATTCCTGGTGGTCCAGTGGGTAACACTCCGTGCTTTCACTGCCGAGGGTGCAGGTTCAGTCCTTGGTTGGGGAACTAAGACCCTATGGGTCATGCGGTGTGACCTAAAGAGAGAGAGAGAGCTTGGGAGACCTGGTGTCAGAGGAAGCACCCCACGCTCACATCCCAGCTCCCCTGAACAACCTCCAAGAGGTAGACGACGCTGTTAAGAGACCAAGGGCTTCCCTGGAGCCCAGCTGATCCTTGAATTAAAGCTGAAGCCGCCTTGGGCCTTCCCATAGCTTTGGAGGAGTAGAGACCCTGAAAGGGGAAGGGGTCTGCCCACGTGCACACAGGGAAAGATCAGAGCTGCTCCCAGAAGGTCCTCCGATTCCTGGGGGTCCCCCAGCCTCCCACCTGGGGACTTTGAACTCTACCACCGTTTTCCTCCAAAAGCCCCAAACCCCAAGTGACTCTGCCCACTTCTGGCTGTCTTTGGGGCACCTCGTCCATCTCCCTAAGATTAGAGCTCAGCACTCGCCTGAGCCTGGACCAGTGGTGCAGGAGGGGAAGGCCCTGCCTCGGGTCCAGGGCCGTGGGTGATCTGCCCAGCAGAATTAGGCAGCCTTTCCCACATTCTGGAGGCCCTCAGTCAGCCTGCTTCGCTTTAGGGCTCCTGAACGTTGACCTTGAGCTCGGAGCCCTGTTAAAAAGGATCCTTTCCCACTGACACAGAACGAGGTGGCAACAGCGATGCCACATGTCCACGGGGGTGGGGAGTCAGAGCTGGTCTCCAGGGCTGCGCCTGGTGTCACCTTTCAGACCCAGGCAGGGCCGCCTGCCAGCGTCCTGGGACCCTGGAGATATTTATGATTTCTTTCTGGATGAGGAAAAAAGAGAGAGAGCACTTCAAACAATAACTTCAGATTAACCACGCGAACCTCAGAAATCCACCCAAGAGAAGCAACCGGATCGGTGAACCCTGAAAAATAAAACGTATGCAGCAGTGTCCTTGCCTTTCTCAACCCCCCAAATGGCTGCAGAGACTGGATCTCTTATTACTTAAAAAAAATTTTTTTTTAATTTATTTGGCTGCCCTGGGTCTTCGTTGCCGATTTATTTGGCTGCCCTGGGTCTTCGTTGCCGCGCGGGATTTTCTCTAGTCACGGTGAGCCAGGGCTACTCTGAATTTGCAGTGTGTGGGCTTCTCGTTGCAGTGGCTTCTCTTGTTTCGGAGCACAGGCTCCAGGGCACACGGGCTTCAGCTGCTGTGGCACGGGGGCTCAGTAGTTGTGGCTCCCAGGCTCTAGAGCACAGGCTCAATAGTTGTGGTGCATGGGCTTAGTTGCTCCGAGGCATATGGGATCTTCCCAGATCAGGGATCGAACCCATGTCTCCACCTTGGCAGGCGGATTCTTTACCACTGAGCCATCAAGGAAGCCTCTGAATCTCTTATTTCTGGATAAACCCCCTTTCGAGTCCTGTGGGACAGTCCTAGGAGACTGGAAATCCCTCCACTGAGCAAACGGGCACATGAGCCCTTTAATCCAAGTACCCCCAACTGTGGGGACCCCACTCCAGCAGAATTCTGAGAAGGACCACGAAGTCCTTGATCTTGCAGAATTCAGGCTGCTGCATACTCACGGATTTCTGGAGACTTCTCCCAGCCATGCCAGTCAGTCTGAAGGGAAGTCACTCCACAGTCCACTGGAAACAGTGCTGAGGAGAAAGACATTGCATCAAACAAACGTGGGTTCAGTCCCTGGCTGGGGAACTTAGATCCAGCATGCAAGGAGCAACTAAGCTGGCTAAGAGCCAGCGGTACCCCCACCACCACCGCCACCAGCCGACTGCCTGCTTTGAACCCAGCCGCTGGTACTTACTGGCTGTGTGACTTTGGGCAAATTACCTAACCTCTGTGTGCCTGGGTTGCTTCATCTGCAAAACAGAGATAATAAAGGTTCTTCCCTCATTGGGTTGTTGTAGGAATTAGACAAGTATACATGAAAAGTGGTGCATCGGGTCTCGCCCTTCCATTAGCGTCTGGCACAGAGTGAGTGCTCCATGAACGCGAGTTGCTTTTCCTTCTTTTGATCATTATTATGACCTGCGTGGCTCCACACGGGCCAGACCCTCTCTGCTATTGTGAAATCGGAAGAGAGCGTTTCCTCCTTTCTTCCCCTCCCACCGAGACATGAGCCAGAAGGTATGAACTTCAGCGTCCAAACGACTTTCTTATCTCTACCTTAAGCTCCTTCCACTTCTCCTGGCCTTGTGGAAATGGAAACCAGCTGTTCGGGGGGCGGGGGGGTGGGCAGGGAGGAAGCTCCGGGGACAGAGTTGCCAGGGTTTGCGTGGGACACACGACCCCTGGCCCCTGAAGGAGGAGGACGGTCCCTTCCCTCCCCTCCCCGAGTTCCCTGAGAGCCTCCAAGGTGAGCCACCTGGACAATGAGCTGAGGGTCTCCTAGATCTGCTCACCCCCTCCCCCAAGGTGGCACTGCCTCTGTCCGAGAGGACACATGAGCTTCTCTGCAGCCCCATGTGACAGAGGGGTATGCCTGCCCCACTTTTCAGAATACAAGAATGGATGAGACATGGACCCACAGGGAAGAGGGGTACACAAGATGTTCCCCAGCCAGGCTGCTGAGTGCTCTAAGCAAGGTGTATATTGCACTCTTGGCAATTAATAGGAAGGTGGCTGCCTGGGTCCACCTGGAGTGGTCAAGGAAGGCTCCCTGGAGGAGGTGGTGCTTCAGTAGGAATTTACTAATCATTGGAGTGGGTTGGAATCTATTTCTGGATATGATAACAAGACAGGGAAAGGCCAAAGAACTAGAAGAGTGAGGGGTGCTCAGATCATGGCAAGCAGCCCATTCAGGGGGGACGGGGGTTTTCCTCAGGGCGATGGGGAGCACAGAGGGTGACATGTCAGATTGGTGGTTTAGGGTGAGCAAGGTCAGGGTTAGACATGTTTTACACAGACCACGCCTGTGTACCAGCATCCTCGTCAAGAAAGAGACCATTTTCATCATCTTAGAAGTCCTCCCCCTGCCTCTTCTGATAACTGCCCTCACGATAACCACTGACGCGCAGGCCACCACCTTCGAGCTGTCCTGCCTGTGATGGAAATTTCAATAAATGGACTCACGTGAGTGTGTGCCCTTTGGGGTCTGTCATCTCTGTGAGCTTATCCACTGGGCGGCATATGGTTTCTGTGCACTTCTTACTGTATAATATTCCATTTTGGGAATATTTAGTTTATCCTGTCAGCCACCAATGGGAATTTGGATTATTAAAATTTTTGGTTATTTTGAGCAACAACTGCTTATTCTTACACAAGCCTTTTGGTGACATTATTTATTGTTTTTGTACCTAGAGATAGAATTGCTCCTATTAGATGAAATTGCTCATCCCTATTAGAAACAGCCACATTTTTAAGACGTGGTTTTTCCACGGACATTGCACTGATGCTGTCTTAGAGCTCCAGTGGCTCACACCCTCTTGGATACTCAGATACGTGCATTGTTAGTCTTGCATTTTCAGCTGTCCTGGTGGGTGTAGTTTAATTTGCATTTCCTTATAGAGCTACGGAGTTGAGCCCCTCTACGTATGACTCAGCCATTTGGCATCTTATTTTGTGGTTTTATGTAGTCCAAGGACGTCTTCTACTTGATGATAGGCTTCTCCATTCTCTTAATGCTGTCTTCTGATGAAAAGAAATTCTTACATTTAATGCAATTCATCTTATCAAAGCTTTCCTTAATGTTAACTGTTTTTGTATTAGAAGAAATCTTGTCTATTCTGAGGTCACGAAGGTAAGTTACTGATATTTAAAATAAATTGTATCGGGTGTTATTTTGTTGATTTTGTGTTTTTGTTTTGGCTGCATGGCATGCGAGATCTTAGTCCCCCAACCAGGGATTGAACCTGTGCCCTCGGCAGGTCCTAACCACCGGACCACCAGGGAATTTCCAAAAAACTCTCGTTTCTCTTTTAACAGTTAGATCTACAATGTATCTGGAATCGACTTTCGTGTGTGGTGTGGGTTGAGGGGTCAGATTCTTTTACTTTACTTTTCCATTTTGATATCCAATTGACCCAGTACTCTTTACTGAAGTCCTTCCTTTCTCTCCTGTACTCATATACACCTTTTTTATAAACCAGGTGACTGAGTTAAGTGTGAATCGTCTGTCTTTGCACCAAGAATATAGTGTCTTAATTACTATAGTTTTATAATAGATCTCAGTTCTGGTTGTATAAGTCTTCCACTTCTGTTCTATTTCATCTTTGCGTTTGGCTATTCTTGGACCTTTGCGTTTTTGTATATATTTTAGAAAAAACTTGAGAATTCACACACACAACATATAAAAAAACCGTCTGAGATTTTGAATGGGGTTGCATTGAATGGATAGATCAATTGGGAGAGAATTAACGTATATACTATGGCACCTTCCAATCCATGAGTATAGTATATCTTTTCATTTATTTGAATCTGCTTTAATTTCTCTCAGTGATGTTTTAAAATTTTCAGTAGACTTATTCCTAGATAATTTGATGCTGTGTGAATGGTATTTTAAAATTTCACTTTCTATATGGTTATTGTCAATGTATAGGAATATGGTTGATTTTTGAAAACTCTATAATCCTTGCTAAATTAATTTAGTAATTCCAATAATTCCTCTTTAGATTTTTCTAGGGCAAAGATGTTTTGGGGTGTGGTCCAGCCATGGTACAAGACCCAACAATCTTGAACTCTGGGCTGGATTTGGAGGTTGGAAGGAAAGAAGACAGACTTGACCAGTCAGATTGGCAGAGTCTGTAGGGCTGTGCGTGCATGCTAAGTCGCTCCAGTCGTGTCTGACTCTTTGTGACCCCATGGTCTGTAGCCCACCAGGCTCCTCTGTCCATGGCATTCTCCAGGGAAGAATACTGAGGTGGGCCGCCATGGCCTCCTCCAGGGGATCTTCCCAAGGATCGAACCCACGTCTTTTATGTCTCCCGCATTGGCGGGTGGGTTCTTTACCACTTGCGTCACCTGGGAAGCTGGGGGGATGCAAAAACCACAGACTCCCCCATGTCTAGTCGTGGCCCAGGGGCTATTTATACATCGCATGGAGAGTTCTTCCCCAGCCAGACACCTGGCCTAGCCCACCGTGGCCATATGGGAAGGCAAGGCCACCTTTAATCAGCACGCTGGGTGACCTTGGCTACGTTGTTAAACCTCACTTGAGGCTCATCTTCCTCACTCACAAAAGGAGGGACGCATGCCAGGGTATTTCTGTCTCTCACCTCATAGGTGACTGATGAACCTTGGTGAATAGCTTTCACTCACCTGTGTTGTCTCTTTTCCCCATGGGGGTTTTCTGAACATTGCTGGAAATTTCTACAGTCCAGAGGATGCTGGTGTGTGTGTGGTGGGTGGGGGGGCTGGGTAGGTTGCCAGCTCCCACTGTGCTCTGAGCAGCTTCAGTGCAACTGGTCCTTTGGGGATTTTTATTTCCACGGTGAGGACACCCATGCAAGGCTGCCCCTCTTCAAGAAGGAACTCAAATTACTTTTCAATAAAAACTCTTGGCAGAAGTTCCTGAAAAACTCTGGCCTTCTCTGTGATCCCTGATATAGAAAAGGGTGGAATTTAATTATTCTGTCCTGTCCACGGGCCCCACGGCTGGGCCTGGCACGCAGCCACTGCTCTGTCCGACCAGCAGATTCCCCGCCCCCGCTGGGGTTCATTGCTCTGGCATGTGTGAGGGAGCACAGGGGAGACCCAGGGCAGGGCCCCCACCTTCAGCATGGCCTTGCCCTTTTCACCCTTCCTTTTGGGGTCTGTGTCTTAGAAAAATCCCATCTGTCTGCAGTTACCTGGACAAGCAGCTCTCTACAAGTTAAATGGAGAGGTGACTTCCCAGGCCCAGGGGAGGTATTGATATTTTATAAAATTCCCATCAGGGCCTCTCTGATACCCACGAGGCTAGGCTCAGAGCACCAGAGGGCGGTTAAGAACTTCAGGCTGAATTGGAAACATCAGGATTGGAATAATCTAGAATGATCATGTCTTGGTGGCCCCAGGAGTCTGGGGGTCCCCAGCGACCCTGGAACTCCAGCCTGCAGCTGGCTTGTTTCCCGCCAGCTCATGAAGAGATACAATTTTGTATATTTTCCACGCAGCATTATAAGCACGTTCTGTGTTTTTACCCAGTTAAACATTGAAATTAAAGATCCCCTAGAGAAGGGCAGGGCAACCCCCTCCAGTATTCTTGCCTGGAGAATCCCAGGGACGGAGGAGGCTGGCGGGCTACAACCTATAGGTTCGCAAAGAGTCGGACAGGACTGAAGCGACAAGACGCATGCGTGTATTCAATCTATTCAGAATGTATATTGTTTTTAAAAGGCCAATAGCCCTTCAAGGCTTACCATGAGAAAGGAGAGTTCTCAGTACCCCTCTTTTCCACCAGCTTTCATTCCCTATAGTCAGGCTTTTTGGGGTGGGAATGGAAAGCTTACCTCCATCGTTCTCGTCACATTAGGGAAACGGAGGCAGCTCAGGACCCTCTTTTCCTGCGGTGCCCTGTGGGTACTCACGGTCAGTCTAGCTGGCCTGCCCCACCCCTGTCCCCGCAGCATCTTACTCTTTTGACCTCCTTGGAACCGTCTTCCCCTTGGAGTCTTGGCTAGGGTCAAGGGTCTCCCAGGGGATGTGGGGGTCTCCTCCAGCCGGGCCCCACTGGGTGGGCTGTGGGTGACACCCACCCTGTGTATGCCCCCTGCCTGCAGACCACCTCTGAGAGGGTAAACAGGCCTCTGGGGCAGGGTCACCCTGGCTGCTGCTGTCGGCGTCTCAGCCGCACAGTGGACCGACTCTGCCTCTTCAGGAGTCTCTGCAGTAGCCAACTCCTGCCCTGTCAGCAAAGCCCAGACCTTGGGAGTCTGATCTCATTCAGGGGGAGGGTCCTGACTTCAAGATTCAGAGCCACGACCGGAAGCAGTGCTGGCCAAAGGCACATGGTGGGTAGACCGGCAACCACCCTCTGCAGTGGGCGGTCTGAGGCCGAGGGGGCAGAGGGCAGGAGCAAAGAGCCTGAGACCCTTGGAGCTGGTCAGCGTAAACCCCTTTCGGGCTTCCCTGGTGGCTCAGTGGTAAAGAATCTGCCTGCTGATGCAGGAGACATGGGTTTGATCCCTGGTCCAGGAAGATCCCACATGCCTCGGAGCAACTAAACCCGTGCCTTACAAGTAGTGAGCCTGTGCTTGGGAGCCCACGAACCGCAGCTACTGAAGTCTGCTCACCCTAGAGCCTGCGCTCCACAACAAGAAAAGCCAGCGCAAGGGGAAGCCCGTGCACTGCAGTGAGTAGCTCCCGCTTCCTGCGACGGGAGAAAGCCCTCATGCAGCAACAAAGACCCCGCACAGTCAAAAATAAATACAGAAATAAAACTAACTTAAAAAAATATATAGACCCTTTTTACAGATGGAGAAACTGAGGTACAGAGAGAAAGCGGGCCTCAAGCCACACAGTGAGTTAGCGGCCTCTCTGGCTCTCTCTCTACTGACCACACTGAGCAGTCAGTTCCTCCGTCTCTGTCTCACCCACACACCCCCTCACTTCCCATCTACATATACTGGCAAAGATCTCCAAGCTCAAGTTCTGCCTCTGTGTCCTGGATGCGAGGAAACGCTCGTGGGCCCGTGTGTGCTGGGAACGTGGGAATCCTCAGAATCCCAGAAAGTGAAGAGTCTGCCTCTCAGGGAGGGGAAACCAAGGCCCGGAGCCAGTGGGGCAGGGCCTCGGCCGGTCACACAGCCAGCATTGCCCCGCCAGGCCCGTTTCCATAGTCCCACCGCCCTGAGGAATAATTAGAGAAAGTTAAACATGCATAATTTAATTGCTTGTCGATGACAGGATGCCAGGGGAGCCATAAAACCCGCCCAGCCTCAGAGCGCCTGCCCAGGCAGGTGGCACGGGAGGCCGGGCTGGCAGCCTAGGGCCCTGCCCGCTGGTTGGGCCTCTCTCTGCAGCTGGGGCACCGGACCCCTCCCCAGCCCTCCCCATGCCCACTGACAGCCAAGCCACTCCCCGCAGGCCGAGCAGGATGCCCAGTGCCAGCGCAGACTAGGCCCGGGGTCCTGCCTGCTCTCCAGAAACAGGTTCGCGTGCAAGCCCAGGCTCGCCCCTGGCTCTGCTGACCGTCCCCCCTGCAGGGAGTCCTGTGTGTTGCCTCAGACCCTGGAAATGTGTTTATGGGCTGCGAACGCCTCGGGAACGTTCACTGCGTGGAGCTGAGGCCCGACTGACACCTCACCCAGGGCCATCCTGCCCCACCTTCTTCCTTCGGGAGGGGGGTCCCCAGGGTGGGGTGACGCCCTCCTGTGTGTGCAGAGGGCAGACGAAGCTCAAGCCGGAAAGTTCTCCAGGCCAGCCCGCTTCCAGAGTCGACGCCCTTTTTGCCCCATAAGATGCTCTTGGGCCTCTGCTGCGAGGGCAGGCACCCCATTCCCGCTACCCTACCCCCTGCCCATCAGTATTAGCACAGGGTGGGGCTCCCCTGGCAGTCCGGTGGTTGGTTAAGACTTTGTCTTCCCATGCAGGGGGTGCCGGTTCGATCTCTGGTAGAGGGGCTAAGATCCCACATGCCTCGTGGCCAAAATGCCAAGACATGAAAAGCGAAGAAATGTTGTAACAGATTCGATGAAGACTTTAAAAAATGGCCCACATCTAAAACGAAAACAAAACGATATGAGTGCAGGGTCACCAAGGGGCTCACGGGCACCCACCGGGCCTCCAGGTGGAGGAGGGGGTGGCCGGGGGTGGGTAGGGGACGGGGTGGGGTGTGAATGTCGGGGTGGAGGACGGATGAGTGGGTGGGTGGATGGAGGAGTGGGTGGGTGGATGGGGGGAGGTGGGGTGGGTGGCATGACACAGGGAACCCTTGTTTTGTTTCGCTGTCTGTCTTTCCCACGAAAGGCCGCTTTCAGAGGCACCAGGATCCTGCAGTATTTAGGAGGAGGGCAGTGAGTGTCCCCTGGGAATCCCCCCGTGTGTCTGGCCTCGTTGACTGGGGGCCTTTGGGCGCCTGGCCGTTGTACAGGGTATGTGTGCGTGCTCAGTTGTGTCCGACTCTTGCAACCCTTTGGACTCTAGCTCGCCAGGCTTCTCTGTTCATGGGATGTTTCAGGCAAGAATACTATAGCGAGTTGCCACTTCCTCCTCCAGGGCATCTTCCCAACCTAGGATTGAACCTGCGTCTCCTGCATCTCCTGCATTGCGGGTGGATTCCTTACCCGCAGAGCCATTCCAGAGAGCCGCCCTCCCCCTGCCAAATTGTTCAGGGGGCCTCCTCAGATTTCAGTGCCCGTGGGCCTCCCTCCTGGGGTGGATCCCGGAACCCAGAGAGGACATCAGCCCTTGCTGCTCTCCAAGCCCTCCTGTGTCTGCCAGCCTGGGACGTGGTCGCTCTCTGCCTTTCCCCTGGTGATTCATCCCTGAGAAGCCCCCTCTGCCCGTCTCTCCGCTCTGTGCTTTGTACCTCTTTCCTTCTTTATTGTCCCTTTTGCTGGTAGGAGTTGGAGGGAAACATGTGTGTTCAGTCCCCCCCATCTAACCAGAAAACCACCTCCTTTCCTTTGTGAAGTCCTGCCCCATCCCCGAGTCAGACAACTGTATACATTCTTCTGGTTGTTTTAAAGTTTCAGTGTTTATACCTCAGTCTTTAATCTCTTTTATGTATCGGGGTTACTGACAAGGTTTTATTGGGGGAAGAAAAAGAGTTCTGTTTCTAAAAAAAAAAAAAAGGCTTATAAACCACAGACTGGGCACAGCCCAGGGTGGATGGGGAAGGTAATGAGGATGAGGGGGCCCCTGCCAACCCACAGAAACCCGGGTAGGGCTGGTGAGCAGAAAGTAAGGGGCTGTCAGCCCCCGTGGCCCCGAGGCTGGGCACCCCTGGGGAAATCACAGCCTGAACCACCTGTTCCCAAGGTCCTAAGATTCTGGGAGTCTCATTGCATCTCTCACAGGACAGTCATTATTTTAAAACAGAGACGTTTCCAAGGTGGTTTGCGTTCAGTGACAAAGATACAGGACTTCTCCAAAGACAGACAAGGCTGATGATGGGGGGACGGGGACCCCGCCGGTGAGCATGGGGGCCTCGCTGCAGCCAAGGGGCCTCTGAACACCGAATGGGACGTGCCGAGTTGCCCTAATACCTCTCGTGTGTCTGCTTGACCGGAATGGGGTGCCTGTGGGGTCAGGCTTTGAACTGAGGGAGGAATCTAAGCATCTCTTGACTTCCAGAGCAATAAAAGCTCTTAGGAACAGCTTTGAACCATCTATTTCCTCATTAAAGAGCTCTGGGTCTCTGGGGGAGACAGACATAAATAGATGATTACAGCCCAGGGAGATATGTGCCTGGGAGGTTAACCATTACTGGTCTCCTAATTGGCCTTCAGGCTCTGGGACCCTCCCACAGCCTCCCGCGGTACACTCTGCTGCCAGAGTGAGCTTTTAAAAATGCACATCTGACCTTGGCTTTTACCCCCTCCAACAGCTGCCATTGGTCTCAGGACACTGCCAGGCTCCTCCCCGCAGGCTTCCTGCTCCAGTCTTGGTGGTCCCCAGGTGTGCTCCTGCCCGCTAGGCTGCTGGAAGACCCTCCCCGGTTCTGTTCCCCTCTGGTGTCAGCACTAATTCTTCCTTCTATGGAATCTGACCAATCACTGTGCATCCCTCAGTCCTCACCTTAGATGCCACTGCCTCCAGGAAGCCCTCCTGGGCCACCCCCAGCCCAGATGGGCTTTGGCAACCCCAGATAGGCTACCCACTCCAGTATTCTTGGGCTCCCCTGGTGGCTCAGCTGGTTAAGAATCCACCTGCAATGTGGGAGACCTGGGTTCGATTCTGTGTTGGGAAGATCCCTTGGAGAAGGGAAAGGCTACCCACTCCAGTATTCTGGCCTGGAGAATTCCATGGACTATATATCCATGGGGTCTCAAAGAGTCAGACACAATTGACTGACTCTCGCTTTCACTTTCCTGTTGCTCTTTTGCATGTTCTGGTCTTACAGCCCTTACCAACCTGTGTCTTTTTGCCTGTCCCCTTCCTCGGACTGTAGTTCTCCAAGTCAAGGAGTGTGTCTCATTTACTACCCACTCATTAACTATCAGATTTTTTTTTTTTAATGGTGGAGTTTATTATAAAAAATTTTTTTTGACGTGTGCACACTGCTATATTTATTTATTTATTATGTATCCTTGGCTGCTCTGGGGTTTTGTTGCTGCACGGGCTTTTCTCTAGTTGTGGCAGGCAGGGTCTACTCTAGTTGCGCTGCCTGGGCCTCTCATTGCAGTGGCTTCTCTTGTGGAGCACAGGCTCTAGGCTTCGGTAGTTGCAGCACGCAGGCTCGGTAGCTGCGACTTGCTGGCCCTAGGGGGCGGACTTCAGTAGTCTTTACACAGGAGCTCACTAGTTACAGCTGGAGGGGCTTAGAGCGTGCAGGCTTCAGTAGTTGGGGCGTACAGGCTTAGTTGCTTGCGGCATGTGGAGTCCTCCCAGACCAGGATCGAGCCAGGCCCCCTGTACTGTCAAGGCAAGTCCCATCCACTGCACCACCAGGGAAGTCCTCAGGTATTTTTTGACCCACTACTCTGTGCCAGGCACCAAAATTCATGAACAAACAAAATAGACAAAGACCCTGCGCCTAGGACACTCGCAGGCTGACGAGGCATCCCAGGTGCTGGCTCAGACGATTCGCAATACTCTGTGCTGTGGATGCCCAGAAAGGAGGCTCGGAGGTCAGGCAGGCTGCCTGGAGGAGGGGGCACTAAAGATAAGGCTCTGAAGGATGTGTAGGAGTTTTCCAGGCAGCAACTCAGAGATTTCCCTGCCTGCCTGAGCAGAGGCTATCCTGCCTGGCCGGGCTGCTCTCTCCCCAGGGTCCACTCCACTCTCACCTCTTCTCTTTCAGAATGCATGAACTGCACCCGGCTCAGCGACATGAGCGAGCGGCTGACCACGCTGGAGGCCAAGGTCAGATGGTCTGGGGATCCTGGGCCTAGGGAGTTAGAAAGGGAGGAGCTTGCTTCAGCCCCAGGGAGCCCAGCAAGCCTGAGGAGCCTGGTCCCCAGGGGTGGGTGCTATTTGGGCCCTCAGTGGCTCTGGGTAATTTTCTCTAGTCTGGGCCAGCCTCCTGGGGTGGGAGAGGGAAGTGGGATGAGTAAGAAACTCGAGGGTCCCAGGCAGCAGGCTGGTCTGGGTGTGGGCCTCAATGGCTGGAAGTCCCGATGCTGACCCCTCGGTGGAAAGAGGAGGGAAGTCGCTGTCCCCCCAGGGCTGCTGGCCCCCACTCAGGCTCCTCCTTCCTGGTCTTGCACGGGGCTGGGCTCAGGAGCTGATGGAGGAGGAGCCGCCTGGCACCTGCGAGCTTTCTCCCTGTCTACATCAGGGGGCAGAGGGGTGGAGCAACTCACCCCAGAGGCAGAGGGGCTCAGTAAAGCCTAGTCATTCATCTGGGAGTGGCCCCAGGCAGCAGCGGCAAGGAGGACAGGACTCAGAGAAGGGGAGGATGTGTGAGGTGCAGGTGTGTCGGGGAAGCTGCCCCGTGGGGACCCCTGGGGCTCTGTCCCTCCTGGTGCCCGGGAGACAGTGCAGAGCCCGCCTCAGGGCCGACCTGGCCCTTGCTGGGATGTGCTTCTGCGCGGCACTCCCCCTCGCCACGTGACCCCTGTGGACAAGCCCCACCTCCTTCACCTGGAAAGCAGGCACGGGGCGATTGGCTGGAAGGTCTGGGTCTGGCGGAGGCAAGCTTAGGGCTGAGGCTGCTGTACTTGCCACCTCCAAGGAGCCTCTGCAGGCAGTGGGACTGCGGGGGGCTCCTGGCCCAGCGGAGGGCCAGCACGGGGAGGCTGGACTGACCCGAGCGGAGGCAGCGCTCTCTCAAGGGCAGACCAAACAGCTAGGGCCGGGCGCTGCCCGGGAGGGTGCTGTGAGCACGGCTGGCTGGCAGGGAGGCCGGAGTGAGGACAGAGCGCCGAGGTGGGCTGCAAGACCCCCACCGCGAGAACACAGAGCAGACCCAGAGGTTGGACCCCAGCCCAGAGGAGCCTGACAGGCAGGGCCTCCCTGTAGACACACACAGAGACACACACATGAATGAACACACAGGGACGCACGTATAAACACACATGAATTCACAGAGACGCACATACTTACATATAGACGCACACAGACACACGCAGCCCTGGCCAATGCTGTATCACCCTTCGGCCATGCTGCCTGCCTTGGAAGCCTGACTGTGGGGACACCTGCCCAGTGCAATGGGGGCTGCAGTGACTGGCAGCTGGAGGCAGGCACGTGTGGGAACAGCCCCCACCAGCTGGGTGACTCACCGAGCCCACCTCCTCCTCTGTGGAGTGAGCTGAGGTGCCAGCCTCACAGGACCGCTCGGGGCCTCAGGTGACACGGTGGGGGAACCCATGCTGGACAGGTGTGAGGCTGTTATCATTTATGTTGTGTCGCTGTGGCATCTTCCTGATGGAGGCACAGGTACATGGGAGAAGCCCCGTGGCAGAAGCGTGAATGGTCTCCCTTGCCCCTGCAGGCAGGAGGGTCCCCCCAGCAGCCCAGGTGCCTGGGCACAGGCTGGGGGTGGAGACCCTGTGCCCTCCCTGGGTCATGGCTCTGCGGGGGGGGGGGGGGGGCGGGGAGGGCAGAAGCTTCAGGGAGCAGATGCTGCCACATGAGCCGAGCTGGGGCTGGGGCAGTCCTGGTAGGGATGAGAGATGCTGGGGAAGATGCTAGAAGGAACTCGTGGTACCCGAGACTCTAGAAAAGGCGGGCTCCCCAGGCTCGCTAGCCTGACGGACATTTTCCAGGTACCTGAAACTGCCGCGTGGTTTGGCAGAGCGTCGGCTGAAGGCCTGGCCTGGCCCCGGCCCAGCACCCCAGGGTGTTGCAAGTCACAGCTCTGAGGCAGGACCGGCACCATGCCTGCTGTCCCCCGCGCCCCTGGCCCTGACCCATGCCCTCCCGCCATGAGCAACTCCTGCCCTGGTGCCCCAACCCTGCGCTGCCCTCTGCCTGGGGACGCCGCACCCCGGGCAGGCTGGAGGGGGTGCTTACTCTCTGGCCCTGAGGGTGAGGGTCGTGACTCCTCCGCAGACCTCAGGGGGTCTCCTCCGCAGACTCTGTGGGGGTCAGGCTGTCTCAGTAATAACCCAGTGATAACAGGGCCCTTCTCAGCTCTGGGCCTCAACCTGCTGCCCTGTGAGGTGGAAACAGAAGGGGTCACTTCCCGGCCCCTCCCTGGCTCATACACAGAGATGACCTCAGGTGGCTCCTGGGTGGGGAGGTAGACAAGGTAGCTTGAGACAGGTGTCCAGAGAGGTGGCAGCTGCGGGGTCCCTTCTGGATTTCTAGATGGCAACAGGAGACTCCTGTCTCAGCTCCTGTGTCCTCTCTGGGTCACTTTCCAGCTGCCCACCTGCCTGCTTTGTGCCCAAGTGTCCCCTGGAGAAGCAGGGCCCCTGGGAGCTTCACCCGCCCCATCAGAGGGCCCTGAGGGGCAGCAGCCTGGAGAGGGCGGGGGACACAGGCCAGGCTAGCAGCCAGGCCAGCCCCACAGCCTCAGGGGCGGGTGAGGTCAGGGGAGCCCACAGGGGTCAGAGAGAGCATGGAGCTGGGGTCAGGGGCTGGGGTCAGGTGGGTGAAGGCAGAAGCGGGCAGGCAGATCCCCGATGGGGAGTCAAAACCTGGGCAGCTAGCAGTAAGTCCAAGGCCTGGAAACTTCGACTTCTGCTTCCTCAAGACAAGAAGCCTGTTTTGACATATCAAGAAGGATGCATTCAGTGGCAAGCAATGTGAACCCAGCCATTGGCAGCTTATTTCTTAGCATTTATTGTTAGTTCAATAGCAAGTCCAGACTTAGTGGTCTTGGGATTGGCTTGGTGACTCAAGAAACCAGACTCCCTTCACAGCCTCCTCTCCACCTTCTTAGTGAATCGGCTCTTGTCCTCTTGCCAGTCAGTGCTAAAGCGTTAGTCACTCAGTCGTGTCCAACTCTTCGAGACCCCAAGAACTGTAGCCCGCCAGGCTCCTCTGTCGATGGAATTCCCCAGGCAAGAATACTGGAGTAGGTTGCCATGCCCTTCTCCAGGGGATCTTCCTGACCCAGAGACTGATCCCTGGTCTCCTGCACTGCAGACAGACACTTTACCATCTGAGTCACCAGAGTGCCTCATGGTTACAAAGTGGCTGCTGCAGCTCAAAGCCTCACATCCTTATACATTGTTCAAAGGCAGGAAGTAGAGGGTGAAGCAAAGTATCTCAAGAAATTCATTATGTCTCCTTGGCCAACACTAGGCTATATGCCCACCTCCTAGGTACAAGGGAGCTGGGAAAATGAGTAATTGGCCAGTGATGATTCCTCCTCTGGGGCATTCTCACTGGCTCAGAATAAGGGTTCTAGAGTCAAGGAAGGGGAGGTGGTTGGAGGCCAGGCAACCACAAAGAACTGCTCCATCTTCACTCCCTACAGTGCCGGAGTTGCCTAAGGATCCAAACCTAGGAGCTGATCTAGATTCCTCTCACCCACTTTCTGGGACAGGCTGGAGCGGCTGTTGGGGGATCGTGGGGTAAAAAGCTAGCAGAAAAAACGTTTCCTGCCTTCCTTCCTCCCCTCCTCCTCAGTTTACTCTCTGACTCCAAAAACCAGACCGAGTGGGAGGGAGCCCGAGGGGATTTCCCTGGGTGACTGGTGCAGGACAGTGGTGTCCTAGCCAATCAGCCAGGCCACAGTGATATTATCAGAGCCTCTGAGATGGAAGGCTGGCTGGAGTCTGGTTTTCTCAGCTGAGTCCCCACGCCGCCCACTGCTGCCTGCCCCGGTGAGCTCAGCCCAGCAGAGACGGCTCAGTTTCTCCAGGAGGTTTGCCATGGCCAGACCACGGGGGCTTGAACTCTGGAGTGGGCTGCTTCTAACTTGACGGTGCCCGTGGCTCCTCTGCCTGGGTCCATGGGCTCTGTGGGTCTTGGTGTCTGTGAGGGAGGTGCCCCAGGAAGGAGTGAGCTTGGTCTTTTGTGCAGGAGCGAGGTTGCAGGCAGAGGGTCCCTCTGGGGGGCCTGGGAGCCCAGTCTGGGTGCCCCCACCCTGATCCCTCCCAGCCACACTCCCCTTGCTCCTGGCTCCTCCCTGTTACACTTGTTCACCTGGAGGAATCCTCCCCACCCCACCAAGCTGCTGTATCCAACTCATCCCCCCGACTGGGGACCTTCACCCCCAAACCTGGCTTCTCCTGTGCCGCTGTTTGAATGGTGGCGATCCTACCATCCCCCAAGCCAGGCTAGAGACAGGGCCACCCCTGCCTTCACGTCCTGCCCCCAAGTCCTGGCCACTAGGTCCTGACAGTTCCCACCCCCAGCCTCTCGCCCATGGCCCGGGGGCCCCCATCCCACACACTGACAGCCAAGTCTCCTTGCCCTGTCCCCCCCAGCTCCACCCCTTGCCATGGCCGGTCAGCTTCCAGGTGGACGTCCCCTCAGTGGCTGGGGCAGAAACTGTAACCCTCCCCTCCGTGAGGAGGTTCCACCCCCAAGCCGCTGTGCAGTCTGAGCCCGCCGCCCCACTTCTCAGGGCCTCCGTGAAGCTCCACTGAGGCCAGGGCTGCAGCCCAGCTGTGGAGAAGTGGACGAGGCGCCACACGGGGCCCTGGCCCCACCACCGACTTGCTGGGTGACCTTGGGCAAGTCCCTTGCGGTCTCTGAGCCTCTCTTTCCACCTTGCCTCTGGCGTGGCCCTTCCTGTTTAATGAGCCCTTGTAAGGACCAGGAGGGGGAGGGGCTGAGAGCAGGGGCCCTGGGGGTTGCCAGAGCCTCACGGGGCAGGAGCCCACCCACCCAATACAGAGGGGGGCCTGAGATCTGGGGTGCCACTTTGTTCCCAAGGGTCTTGGGAAACTTTGTCACCCAGGCCCCGGGGAAGCTGCAGAGCTGTGGGAGGAGGCGCTCAGAAGGACCCTTTCTGTGCACCCAGGAAACCACAGCCCAGCCCAGGCCTGGGCGCTGTGAAGGCAGCCATTTGTCCCTGTGACTCCCCCCGACCCCCGCACACCACCCCAGCATCAGCAGGAGTAACTGGGTGCCCACGTGCTGTGCGCCCGTGATCTGTGGCCCTGCAGGGTCAGTGTTACCACCCCCGTTTTGCTGATGAGAAAACTGAGGCCCACAAAGGCGACGATGCTTGCATATCATGGCTATCTAGTGGGAGAGCCGGAATTCGAACCAGCCTGGCTGGTGGCAGGGCCTGAGCCTCCTCCCCCATCACATGGTACTTAGTGTGTGCAGGGGCCTGGGGACCGAGAGCGAGGAGGGCGCCCCTCCCCAGGTGGTCCTGACACCCAAAGGCAGGGCCAGCGGCGTTGCTCCAGAGTGACTGTACAGGGGCTGGCGGGACACCCCTTCTGCCCAGAGGGTCAGACAGACTCAGGAAGGAGGGGACAGCTCTCCGGAGTCTCAGAATCTTCCAGGGGCTGGGGGCGGGGACAGCACTGGTGGGGGGTGCTGCAGGAGCCCGGGCATGGAGGGGTGGGGAGGTCTCGGCCTGAGCGGCTGGGCGCGTGCCGGGCGGCTGGAGCAGAGCTGGTGGAGGAGACGCAGGGGAGGTCATGGGAGGCCGAGGTGATCACCTGTGGACGTACTGTGTGGTGTCTCTCGTGGTTTTTGGGGGGAGCTCGGCCGGGTTTACCTTGCATGAGGTCCTCACCCACGGCCGTGGTCGGGGGCTGCAGGAGGGGACGGGGGCAGGTGGAGGGGAGGGGCAGTGGGCTCTAGGCAGGAGGGCTAGGGCCCTGGGAGAGGCCCGAGGACCCATTGGGTCCTCCTGGAATTAAGGTTACCCAGGACTCTGGTGGTTGGGGTGGGCGCAGGGTAGGGTGGGGTGGGGTATAAGCCGGGGCTGGAGCTTGGACGCCTTCAGGCACTACCTAGCATCTGCAGAACTAGACGCCAGCGATTCCGCTCCCAGCGGCCCCCGGACAGGCTCGGAGCGCTTTCATCTCACGGCGCTGAGTCTGAGAATCTAGCTGGATGTGGGGTTCGGGTTTCTAAGGCGGCGGCGGCGGGGGGGCGGGGGGGCGGGGGGGGTGGGCACATGAGACACTGGACTTCTTCCTTCCTGTCTGGCAGGTCGGGACGGGAAACCGGGCTCCATCTGATATGGCGGGGGAACCCCAGTGCCCCCCTTTTCTGGGGTGGGTGGGTCCACGCGGGTTAGCACCTGCCCGCCGGCCCTGAGCAGATCCCGGTGTGCGGCGCCCCCTGCTGGCCTATTTGGGAACAGCCGGACCTCCTGGCTCCCTGTGCTGTGCCGTGCGCTAAGAATACTGGAGTGGGTTGATATTTCTTTCTCCAGGGAATCTTCGCAATCCAGAGATCGAACTCACCTCTCCTGCATTGGCAGGTGGATTCTTTACCACTGTGCCGCCTGGGAAGCCCCAAGTACAATTTTGATAAGTGAAAGTGTTAGTCACTCAGTCATGTCTGACTCTTTGTGACCTCATGGACTGTAGCCCGCCAGACTCCTCTGTCCGTGGGATTCTCCAGGCAAGAATACTGGAGAGTCGGTTGCCATGCCCTCCTCCAGGGGATCTTCCCGACACAGGGATTGAACACACGTCTCCTGTGGCTCCTACATTGCAGGCAGATTCTTTACCGTTTCAGCCACAAGGGAAGCCCAAGAGTACTGGAGTGGGTAGCCTATCCCTTCTCCAGGGGATCTTCCTGACCCAGGAATCGAGCTGTGGTCTCCTGCACTGCAGGCGGGTTCTTTACCAGCTGAGCTAGCAGGGAAGCCCTCCTGATTCCCAGGTGCCGTGAATTAGGAAGTGTCTCCCTACTGAGGCTCTGTGTCCTTTTGGGTTTTAACCCCTGCTTTCCTCCGGGGGAGAAGATGGGCTGTTTTCCAGGCGGGCCCTGAGTAACCATGGCCACCTTTGTTTCCCTGGAGCTCTTGCTAAACTCGGACACTGAGCTGGGCCCGCTTATTCTTTCTTTCTCCTTTTTTTCTTTTCTTCTCTTTTCTCCTCTTCTTTCCTTCTCTTCCCTTTCCTTTTCTTTCTTTCCCTGTCCATCTCTCCCTCCTCGCACCCATCCAGCCAGCCACAGACATTCCCTGACCACGCTGTTTGTGCCCTGAGCCAGACAGTGGGGGGGACAAGCCTGCCCGGTCCCTCTCCAGGGAAGAACCAGTGAAATGGGGGTGACCGTGGTCATTATTCGGAGAAGGCAATGGCACCCCACTCCAGCACTCTTGCCTGGAAAATCCCATGGACGGTGGGCTGCAGTCCATGGGGTCTCGAAGAGTCGGACACGACTGAGCGACTTCCCTTTCACTTTTCACTTTCCTGCATTGGAGAAGGAAATGGCAACCCACTCCAGTGTTCTTGCCTGGAGAATTCCAGGGATGGTGGAGCCTGGTGGGCTGCCGTCTATGGGGTCGCACAGAGTCGGACACGACTGAAGCGACTTAGCAGCAGCAGCAGCAGCAGCAGTGGTCATTATTCAGACAAGCACAGTCTAATCCCAGTGACAGCCACTCTAGGAGAAAAGTATGGTGGCTCTGAATGTGTCCGCAGGGGCCCTGCCTGAGCCAGAGGAGGGTCGGAGGGCTTCCTGAGGTGGGGGCGGGGCGGGAGAACATTCCAGTTGGGGGACGGTGGTCGCAGGAGTGGGCAGTGCTGGTCCCCTGGCACTCACGTCCCCGCTCACCCGTGCCCCGGGCCTGACCCTCTGCCCTTCTGCGGCCCAGGTTCTCCTTCTGGAAGCAGCAGAGCGGCCCCCAGGCCCAGACAATGACCTTCCGACGCCCCAGAACACCCCACCACCCTGGAACGAGGGTCTCCTCCCTGACGCCATCCCGCTTGCCCACCCCGGGCCCCAGATGAGAAGGCCCACAGGCCCGGCCGGTGAGTGAGGCCTGCGGGGGGCAGGGGGTTGGCAGGGGGAAGGCCTCTCAGGGTCTCCACCAGTAGGTCATACACACCCAAAGGGCATTTTGGAAAACTGAGCTAACATTTAAAACCTGGGGTGTTTCTCATAAAAGTCAGGATTTCTCTTAGAAAAATGGAAGAGCTGGCCATTGGGGTTGGCAGTCCCTTACAGAAACAATTGGCTGGGACTTCCCTGGTGTTTCTAGTGCAAGGGGTGAGGTTCAGTCCCTAAGATCCCATGTGCCTTGTGTTGTGGCCAAAAAAATATTGGGAAAAAAAAAAGGAACAGTTGGCCGCAGCTAAGTCATGGCTGCCCCCACAGATCTCATTCAAACTCTGCAGTCTGCCACAGTCCTCACCACTCCCTACTGTCTCACAGTCCAGCTACTGTCTTCACAGGCTGCCCTGCTGCCGCTTAGCATCTACATGTAGGCCCCCAGCCCAGCTCATCCTTGACTGGCTCGATTTTACAGCAGCCCCTGCCTGCACACCGCCAGGGGTGGGGGGCTTACTGCCTCCCCCAGCCTTCTGGGGGATCCTGTCTGAATTCTCTGACCGGAGTTGGAGGACACCCACTGGTCTGTTGCTTTCCCTCTTCCCACCACATTTTGAAGTCTCTCTGCAGTCTCTCTCCACTGGACTGAGCTCTGCTCTCTGGGACTGCAGAACAGTAATAGTAACTGTAATATTATAGTCAGGATTGTTGAATGCCTGCTGCGTGGCGGGCACTGTGCTGGGACTTTACCCTGAGCGGAGGTGTAGCTGCCACTGTCCATGTGGCTGAACTCCAGGGTTTAAGGCTGAGGTCTCATCTGACTGGTCAGGATCTGTGCTGTGCCAGTTATTCAGGATTTTTATATCACTCTAGTCTGTACAGATATCATGGCTAATCATTCCAGTGAGCTTGTAAAGCTCAGATTACAGGAGAACTGAGGCTCAGAAAAGTGACCCCTGGGGTCACCCAGCGATCCAGTGCCATTTTGACTCAATAATTCACAGCCCCACGGGAGCCCTTTGCAGGGGACGCCCTTCCTTCTGCTGTCCCCCAGTTGAGCCCCCAGTTTCTTAGCAATCCCGCCCAGACCCAACTCTGACCCCTCCCTGCCTGCAAACCCCCAGCAATGGGAAAACTGACCGCCAGTGGCCAGTCCTGAGGCCAGGGAAGCAGCAGATACTCTGCAGGCTTCTGAAGGGCCTGGAGGCTGTGTGGAGGGTGAGCTCGGGCTGCTATGGGAGGAGGGGGCGTCTTACTTGCCCTGGGTCCCTGGCCCACCTCTCTAGCCACTGTCCCCAAAGTCTCACTCCCAGAAGGCCTGTCTTCTTCAAATCCTATGCTTGTCTTCTTCAAATCCGTCTTCTGGGACTGAAGAGGGAGCAGAGGTCAGGGGGAAGTAAGGAGGGGGTTCTCCTCTTCTGAAGGACCCAGGCAGGCCCCAGTGCCCCCTGGAGGGGAGGGAGGAAGCTGGGAGGGGCTTCTGTTCTCCAAAGGCAACTTTCTTCTTATGGGGGCATGTAGTTCCCAATATGGCCACCAGGTGGAGCACAAACCCTACAAATGGTTACACCTGGGTGCATCCTGGAATCCCAGAGACCAAGTGGGAATCTCTGGAAACTGGCAGCCCCAGGGTGGTCCCCAAAGAGCCCTCCATCTGTTCAGGAAGCATTTTTTGAGCATCCTCCCCAGGCCTGGGCCTTCCCTAGGGAGAAGGGGCTGTCTGCAGGCCACACAGTGGGCCTCCCATCTACTCTCCATCTACTCTTGCCCACCCTTGGGACCTGGAGATCCCCAGGGGGCAGGCGACCCCTTCAGGGCTTCCTGGGGTCTCTAAGGAGGCCTTATTAGGACGATCTTTGCCTGACTCCCAGTCCCCAAGCCTGAGCAAAGAGACATCAGGATGTGGAGAGAGGGTTCTGACTCATTTACAGCCTGGTGCTGCTACCTTGAGCAAGGGGCCACATCTTTCTGAGCCTCAGTTTACCCCACCTGTCAAATGGGAACACAAGTAGCTCTTGAGATCATAGAAGTGAACAGGAGCAAAACTGGTTTGTATACTGTGATGAATTATGTGGTCCCTTTGCCCATGGCAGGTGAGGGGGCAGGTCTGACCAGACAGCAAGGTCGTCTAGCCTGGAGCCAATGGAGGCAGCTCAGCCCACAATGTTCTCAGGCCTCATTTCATTCTATCCACAGGGCCCCCTGGACAGACGGGACCACCAGGGCCTGCGGGTCCCCCAGGCTCCAAAGGTGACCGGGGTCAGGCAGGAGAAAAGGGCCCAGCGGGGCCTCCTGGTAAGGACATCCACCCACACACATACCCTGACATGACTTCGCCCAGTAGGGGAAGGGGCTTAGGGATTCTCCCCTGTCCAAGCAGGTGAGGCATCCCAGATAGCCTCTTTCTTGGTTGGGCTGATGACTGCCATCTAGCAGGGCTCCAGGTTCCCTCCCTCCCACCGCCACCTCCCGGAGCAGTCTCCTTCCAAGCACTCTGGGGCCTGGTCTCACCCGGGACTATGAGAAGAGAAGGCTCCAGCTGTGGGGGTGGGGCTGCTGGGGGCTGGAGGTTGTGCTCCGCATGTAAACAATGCCAAGAGGTCACACGGCTGCTCCTGGACCCTGTTGGGGCAGGTACGGGGCTGGGCCAAGCTGGCAGCCAGCCTCGCTGCCCCTACCCCAGGGCTGAGGTCATCTGGCCATAGCGCCCGCTGACTTCACTCACGTGACCTCCCTGACCTCCCGCCTGGCTGCCCCGGGTCCCCTCTGCACTGGCTGCGGACGGGAAGTCATTTCATTACATCCCAGGACAGCCCTCCAGGGAGGCTCTGGGACTAGTGGCCACCACCTTGCCCTCCCGGGTCTATTTCTCATCTCTGTAAGGTCAGTCAGGAGGCCCGGCCCTCCTGTGACTCCTCTTTTCCCCCCACAGGCCTCTTGGGGCCGCCAGGGCCCCGTGGGCTTCCTGGAGAGATGGGGCGCCCTGGCCCCCCTGGCCCCCCTGGCCCAGCAGGCAGCCCGGGCCTCCCTCCAAACGGCCCCCAAGGCGTCCTCTACTCCCTGCAGCCACCGACGGACAAGGACAGTGAGTGTCACGCTTGAGGGCTGGGGTTGGAGGGCGGGCCAGAATTTGGAGGGTCCACCCCCCAATAGAACCCCATGAAGCAGACTGTCCGTGAGTGGGGCCTCGGCTTTGCCAGGCAGGGGGACGGGGTAGCCTAGGTGGGGGGTGGTCCCCCCAACCCCACGGTTGGCCCCAGGGGTCTGTCCCTGCCTCTGTGCTCAGCTCCTGCCCCTGGGGTCTGACCCCCTGATGTCCATCTGCTCTCTGGCCTGGCCTTGGGGTCACCTCTGGTGACAGTACCATCACCAAGGTCATCCGTCACCCCGTGCTCTTCGCAGATCCCCTCACTGTAGGCCACTGGACAGGCGCTGATGGTTGGAGCACCTCCCATGTGTGGGACTGTGTGTTTTAACCTCCGGGACACAGCAGTGAGCAAAACGAGTCTCCTGCCTGCAAGGGCCACAGTCTAGCACAAGAGGGCGCCCTCGAGCACACATAGAACCCGCCACCCGAGCATGGGGGGAGGGCGGGTCCAGGGAGGGCACCCAAGAGATGGGGCGGGGGTGGGGCCTGCGGCCCATGGAGGGCGTGGCTTTGGTTAAGGGCCCTGGGAAACAAGAAAGGTTTTAAGAAGCGGGTTGAGATTGACTTGGCATTCTGAGTGGGTGATATCCCGGGCACCGTGGGGGCACAGGGACCTCTTGGTCCGCCGTCAGAGAAACCCGAGCAGACTGCCTGGAGGGTGCAGATGTGAACGTTTAGGAAGAGTGTGTGCATGTGTGTGTGTGTGTGTGTGTGTGTGTGTGTGTGTTGGGGGGTTCCCGGTGGAGGCACCTGGTTAGCCAGCACTGAGCAGCGGTAGCAGGCCCACCGGCCAGGAGGCCTATGGAAGGGCTACCCAGGCTTCTGTGATAGGGGTAGGCAGGGAAAGGCAGAGGCAGCCACCCCCAGCCCAGATGTTTTGAAGCCTGGCTGTCTGCTTCTGGGTCTGAGATCACATGGGGCTCACCCTGGAGGGACCCAGGCAGACCCCACCCGGCCCCGGGCCCTGCGGCTCAGACAAGTGGTCAGGGAGGACTTCCTGGAGGAGGCCCTCACAAGAGTGAGCTAGTCAGGTGTGTCAGAACGGGCATGTGGAGGGGAGCCTGGAACAGAGTCTGGCCTGGACAGCGGGGAGGTGAGCAAGGGGGGGCGGGAGTCTTAGGACATGGAATTTTCAGGAAGAGATTTGTACTTTAAACAGAGCCCACAGGGCTTCCCCCCGCCCTCTGATTTGGCCTCGGTGTTGATGGCTCGACAGTAAAGAATCTGCCTGCAATGCAGGAGACTCAGGTTCAATCCCTGGGTTGGGAAGATTGCCTGGAGAAGGAAATGGCAACCCACTCCAATACTCTTGCCTGGAGAATCTCATGGACAGAGGAACCTGGCGGGCCCCAGTCTATCGGATCACAAAGAGTCGGACAGACTGAGTGACTACACATGAGGGAGCTCCTCTGAGCTGAGGGAGCAGTAGCTGCGTGAGGCCCAGCAGGGTCGGGGCTGCTCTTCCTGGCTCTGGGGGACTCAGCTCTAGCCCCCCAGCGCTGCTGGCCCTGCCCCATGGGTCACAGGCCACTCTGCCCTTCCTGCAGGTGGAGACGTGCAGCTGGCCTCCGCAGCCGTGGACACAGTGTTGGCGGGCGTCCCAGGGCCCCGGGGTCCCCCTGGCCCCCCAGGTGAGTGCAGAGGGCAGCAGCAGCAGCTGGTCTCCACTGGTACCCACTCCTGGGCTTCACCTGGGCCAGCAGTCTTGAGGGGGCTGGTTGGAGGCTCATGGCAGGGCACTGGGTCTGCCCCAGCCAGCAGTAGCTTGAGTGGGGGGCCTGCTGCTCATGGGTGGCAGCTCCCCTGGGACTGGACACAGTGTTTCTGGGTGGCCTGACACCCACATGAAGCAGCCTCGGGCCGCCCTCAAGTGAGCCAGAGCAGGGGTGCTCTGGGAGCCAGAGTCCTAGGTCCAGGAGGTCTGCATAGGGGATGGTGGGTGAGATGGAGGGAGCTGGTGGGGACGGTGCCTGGGAGAGACAGGAGGCCCTGGGCCTTCAGGCAGAAAGCAGGGTCCTGGGAGAGGGGATGGGACCCTCACTGGGGTTGGGGGGGGGCGGGTGTGGCGGGGGGCAGAGCCCAGGTGTGTGGCTGTCTCCTCTGACAGGTTCTAACCCTGAATGAATGAGCAACAGAGGCCCTGGGCGCCAGCAGGGGTGGAGGCGCCTCTTGATTCGGCTCCAGGCTGGGCACTCATTCCAGTCGTTCAGTGTCTCACGCAGTCAGGAAATAACCCACTGAGCGCCTCCTACGAGCTGGCCAGTGTTCTGGGTTCCTGGGATCCTTAGATAAACAAAAGATTTCTGTACTCATGGTACTTAGGTTCTAGTGGAGAAGGTGGGCAGTACCCTCAGTGAATCCCGTAGGGTCCAAAAAAGCAGGGCTGGGCTCGCGGCTGGGCCAGGGTGGCAGCATTAAGGAGGGCGCTGGGAGGATGTTGCCTTTTAGCTAGACCGCGTCCAGGCCTCACCCTACCCAGGGCTCACTTTCCTGTAGGTCCTCCCTAGGCATGCCAGGGGGCACTCTGGTAGGCTAGCCACAGAGACCTCACTCTTCCAAATATTCAGGGCATTTAGTCACAAACACCACGCTCTGTACTGCACCCATCGGTCCTGGCCTGACCCTCTGGGGGCTCCCTGGGCCAGAGGGGAGGCTGGCATTCAAACCAGTAGTGGCCAGAGGCAGTGGCTGGTCACTGTCAGAGATTTGCCTAGGGAAGAGGTGGGGGTAGGTGCCTGGAAGGCTTCCTGGAGGAGGTGACGCTCAGCCTGAGACTAGTGGGAGTTTGCTGGGATGTGGAGGGGATGGGAACTCCAGGAGGAAGGAACAGCCACCACAAAGGCATGGATCCAGAGGGACTTTCCAGGAGGGTGTTTGACCGATGAAGGTGGAGGAGGCTGGGCTGAGAGAGACCTGTCTGAAAAGTCACTTGGTGGGGAGGGGACTGCTGCATGGATGGGTGACCACCACTCTGGGTGGTAGGCAGCAGTTGTAGTAACCCAGGCAAGGATGGCCTCAGGGAGGTGAGGTCTGAGGTCCCGAGATGGGGCAGGCTCGAGGGAGATTTGCCTGAGGACTGACCAGCTGGGGAGGGGCTGCAGGGCGCCCCCACCCCCACCCCGTGGATGAGGCTGTGGGAACAGGAGCAGGTTGTGGTGTAGGGGTTGCAGGCAGGGAGAGGGGCTTGCAGTGGGCTCTCCACTCTGGGGGTGGGCAGGGGGCCGGAGAGCCCATGCCCCCTCCCTCACCATTTATTCACCTCCTCTTTCTGCACTGCCCAAGGAGACAGACCCAGGGCGGGGCCCGGGGTGGGAGGGTGGGAGGGCCCCTCTCCAGAGCCGATGAGGGGGCAGGGGGTGTCTCCGGCTCCAGGTGACCATCTGTGACTCTGCCGGCAGGGCCCCCTGGACCACACGGCCCCCCTGGACCCCCGGGTGTGCCTGGATCCCAGGTAAGGTCTCACCCATCTCTGGCGAGGGTGAGGGCACTGTTTCCCTAGGAAGGCAGGAGCCGGGCTTCTTAGCAGCACAGTTGCTCAGGAAGAAACCAGCCTACCTGGCTGGTCCCCACCTGAGTCCAGGTGGGCCCCAGGGGAAGGCAGGCATGGGATCCTGGTTTTCTTAGCAACAATAACCCTTTACTACCCACCCTACCTGGGCCCCACAGTAGTTAGCATCATTCCCATTTCATAGATGAGCTAACCTGAGGTCATGCAGGTGGTGTGTGGGGCTGGGCCAGGATCACAGCCGTGGCCAATCTTCAATGGGAATTGCCTGCGTTGGGGGGGCACTCTGAAGCCTGACAGTGCAGCCCCAACCCCCAGCTTGCTTTGCCTCCTCAGCTGTGTGACCTTGGGCAGAAAGAGCCTCTCTGGGCTCCTGCTCCTTGGCTGCTAAGAAGGGGCCTCCCCGGTGGGTTGTTACAGGGAGTGAAAGAGAAATAAAGTGCCGGGGGGGTGCCTTGTGCTGTAGAGCCCCAGGGGTCCGGGGGGACGTCACACAGAGGAGGGGGGACTTTGGACACCAAGGCAGGAAGGGTTTCGTTTGGGGATGTCTGCACAGAGCTTCCTGCAGCTCATCCAGACCGA
The DNA here is from genome assembly GCF_002263795.3 of Bos taurus. NCBI lineage: Eukaryota > Metazoa > Chordata > Mammalia > Artiodactyla > Bovidae > Bos > Bos taurus. The sequence continues at coordinate 35,227,419 of NC_037352.1, read as the reverse complement.
GGGCTTCAGGTTCCCTGGAACTCGGGCCTGGGTGGGTAGGAGGCAGGGGTGACTGAGAAGCGGGTCCCCCACTGCAAGGCTGGACAGCTCACCCCTGACAAAAGGGCAGGAGCGGGTGTGAGGCTGACAGAGGCTCCCGTGAGAAGGGCTGGGGGCAGCAGAACCCCTTCCAGAGGCACAAGCCCACACGACAGGCAAGGTCAGAGATGATGGTGTGCCTGACCCTTCCCCCCACCTACCTGTTTGTGCCAACTCCTTTCAGGGTCCCCATCGTGTTATCCCAGCGGTGACAGGGACGCGGAGGCTCAGAGAGGTTCTGTCATTTGCCAGAGTCACCCAGCAGGGGAGCAGAGCGGGGGCCCGGCAGGGCTGGGGTCACTCCAGGCCCTGCTCCGGCTTTCTCGGGGTCCCTGCCCTCTGCTAGCAGGTAGTCTGATGGGGGAGGCAGATGTAATAGAGAGTAACTGGGGCGAGACCTACAGCGACAGGAGGCGGGTGGCCGGAGTGGGATGACAGACAGGAGAAGGTGAGGCTTCGACTGAGCCCCGAGGAACCAGAAAGGAGCATTCACACGAAGATGCCAAGAGCAGGAAAAGGGAAACGTAAGTGCCAAGGTCCTGGGGCTGGGAAACACCAGGCGGGTCCTGAGCGAAGGCGTGTGTCGGGGGAGGTGAGGTGGGAGGGAAGTGGGCAGACGGGTACCTGCAGAGCCGATGTGTGGACCTGGGCCACAGTGAAAGGGGGGCTTATCGAGTGTCAGGGAGGGAGCGTCCAGGACCCCATTTTCGTCTTTCCAGGGCGCCTCTGGCTGTGGCTTGAGGGGAAGGCGGGGGCAGGGGAGTGGAGCAGGGAGACCCAGGAGGAGGCCGGGGCAGCGCAGAGGAAACAGACGTATCTAGAAAGTGGACCTGACAGGTCGGGCTGATGGAATAAATTCAGTGAGGGCGGGAAGCGGAAGGTTAACTGCGAGGTGCTTACAGGAGCAGCTGTGGATCGTGGAGCCATTTCATGGGAAAGAGCGACTGCAGGGTGGGGGCCGGACGGCTGGGCCGGGAGGAGACCAGGAGTTCCACTTTGGAGAGGTTGAGTCGGGGTGCCTCCTGGCCGGCCAGGTCGGGGTGCTAGAGGACGGTTCGACGTGCAGCTCTGGGGCTCCAGGGAGCCTTCTGACCAGGCCTCAGTGCTGACGGGGAGCCCAGGTGGGGACCCTCGCCTTCACCACTGGTAGGAGTAGTGTTAGTGACTCAGTCGTGTCTGATTCTGTGCGACCCCGTGGACTGTAGTCTGCCCGGCTCCCCCAGGCTCCCCTGTCCCTGGGATTTCCCAGGCAAGAATTCTGGAGTGGGTTGCCATTCCCTTCTCCAGGGGATCGTCCCAACCCAGGGATCGAACCCAGGTCTCCTGCACTGGCAGGTGGATTCTTTACCGTCTGAGCCACCAGGGAAGCCTGAGATCACCACTGCTGTCGCTCATTCGCAGAGGGCCCTTTCCGAGTGCTGGGGGCATGTGTGCATGGCCATCTGGTCCCTTTCTCCCTGGGCTTCCCTGGTGGCTCAGACTGTGAAGAATCTGCCTGCCAATGCAGGAGACACAGGAGACTTGAGTTTGATCCCTGGAGGAGGCGATGGCAACCCCCTCTAGTGTTCTTGTCTGGAGAATCCCATGGACAGGGGAGCCTGGGGGGCTACAGGCCATGAGGTCGCACAGAGTCTGACATGACTGAGCACGCACGCACACATGTGCCTTCTCCAAGTGATGACCATACTTGGCATTGGCCCATTTCACAGACGAGAAGATGGAGGACTTGGTGGAAGCCCACAGTCATCCACTGGCCAGTGGCTGGGGCTCCAGGAGCAGACAGGCCCCCGCTGTGGCAACCCCCATTTCCTCTCCCGCCCACCCTCCTCCTGTCTGCTTTTCAGATTTCCAGAGCCCAGTGCAGGGAGAGGGCGTGCAGAGGACTAAGGGGTTGTGAAGGGCACAGCTTAACTTGCTTTGTCTGATTTTCTGCAGGGCCTGGCTGGAGAGCGGGGCGCCACGGGGCCGTCTGTAAGTGTGGGGCCGTGTGTGTGGGCCTCCCCCGGGGCGACGGGCTCTGGTGCAGGCACAGGGTACCAACTCGGTGGGTGTCTGCCCCAGGCAGCCTGGCTGAGCTCAGGCCTCGGGCATGCCAGACCCAGCCCAGCCGGGATGGAGCAGAGGGAGAGAATCGGGCAAGCTGGGTGCAGCGCCAGCTGCCCAAGTTGGGAACGGGGGACTTTGGGAAGTGGGGACCCCCCCCCCAGGGCATATGAAGTATGGGCTGAAATAGCCGCCTACTGAAGGGCTTGGATGAGAGTCCTGAGGTTCTTCTGGGGAGCCCAGGCCCCTGGGTTAACGTGCTGTGTGACCTGCAGAGTCCCTTGCTTTCTCTGAACTTCCCAGGAGTAGATATAGACAGCTGACCACTCATTTCCCATCTTAAAAATAAGAATTCACAAGACTCAGCCCCTATCTCCAGGGCCAAGGAAGTGGACACATGCCCAAGTCTTATGTCAGAGGCACGAGGCTGTGGGAGAAGGGGGGTTCTTTGCTGAGCGTCTTCTATGTGGAGGCCCTCTTCATCCATAGTGGGTTTAAGCCTCACAGCGCCCCCGCGAGATGGTGCTTTGTTTTCCCTCTTTCCTAGAACTGGCAGCTGAGGCCCAGAGAGGTTAACCAACTTGCCCTAGGTCACACAGCTAGACCAAAGTAGAGCCAAGATTTAAACCCAGGAGTGTTAGCCTCCAAAGGCAGGCCTTCCCCAAGCTTGTTATTGAGAGTGATTTATTTAATCCTCCTAATATCTCTGTGAGGCAGGCACTGTTATTATCCCCATTTTGGAGATGGAAAAACTGAGGCACGGAGAGGTAAAGTCACACAAGAGTAAGTGGCCTCCTAGGTGTTATGGTGAGGCTGATATTACCGGCCCCGTTTTATTTATTTAAATTTTAATTTTTTACATTTATTTATTTTGGATGTGCTGGGTCTTTGCTGCAGTACATAGGTTCTCTAATTGCAGCGCGGCCTGTGAGATCTTAGTTCCTTGACCAGGAACTGAACCCACGTCCCCCCGCACTGGAAGGTGGATTCTCAACCACTGGACCAACCAGGGAAGTCCCTGGCCCCAATTTTAGAGTCAGGGAAACAGAGGGGAAGGGCAGGGGACTTGATCCCTGAAAGGGCCAGAACCTGGTTCCAACCTGACTCCTCCCTCCCTAGAAACAGAATTAAGCCCCTAAAGTCAAGGCCATGCCGGCCTGTGCAGAGGTCCCTGGTAGAGAAGCTGGGTACCCATCACTGACTGCGTGACTTTCTTCCCAGGGGGAGCCTGGCGGGAAGGGGGAAGAGGAGGAGAAAGCCGCCGCTGAGGTAACTGTGCCCCTGGCCCCGTGCTCCCCCCTGCCCCCTGGCTGTGTCCTTGCAGGCCAGTCCAGTGGAGCTGGACCGACACTTCTTCCTGAGCGGGGCATCAGCCGCAGGGCGAGTGGGGGCCCACCCAGCGGGAGAGGCAGTGGAGTGAATGGTGACTGCAGCCCGGTGTGAAGTCAGCTGCAGTGGGGAAGCACAGATGGGATGACTGGCCCAGGGCCTGAGGGTGGGGGCGACCCCACCGGAGAGGGTGGAGGAGCCACGGACCTGCAGATGAGACCCTCTGTTTGAAGGAGGCCTCAGGCTGTGGGGTCTCTCTCCAGGGACAGGGCCTTCCCATGACAGTGCCTGGCACACGGATGTGCCCAAGGTCGCAGTGCTGGCGGACTTAAGGGTGTATGGGCAGGTGGAGAGCTGGCTGGTGGATGTGGGAGAGGATGGATGGAAGAGGAAGGCTGGGAGCACACAGCGGCCAGAGCAAGACAGGGCAGGGTGGGGGCGTGGATGGAGCGCGAGCATGGCTGTAGGGACCATACCTTTTGGGAAGCAGAGGGGAGGCTGGGGACCAGGATGATGAGAAGGGAGCGAGGCTGGTGGGGCAAGCTGAGAATGAGTCACCTGGTGTGACAGGGCTCAGCCAGACGTCCAGCACAGCAGGCATGCAGCACCCCTGAGTGAGCTTGGGGAGATCCTAAGCCAGGAGTGGGGGTGTCTGGAGAGATGGGCAGTGGCATTGGAGGTGGGCAGCTGTTTGAGGCAGGCTGGGCTGGAGGGGGTAAAGCTGGGATCAGGGGACCTTCCAGAGGTCCTTATGGGATTGGAGAAGGGGGAAGAGGCTGGAACCATGGCAGCCATGGTGGGCACAAGAGGCAGTGGGAGGAAGATGTGAATGCTGGGGTCACTTGTGATGGAAGACTGGGAGGGTACCCACGACTTCCCCCTGCCCAGTTTCATCAGCATGCCTCCTGTGGCCCAGGGACTGAGGCTTAACTGAGTCCTAACAGAGGGGGCCTGGAGCCCCTGCTCCTCACTGGGGACACCCCCATCCCAGACACTACCCAGAGCCCAGCTTCTCATGGTCTTTGATGGGAAGAGCTCTCTTGTGTAACTCAGTAGCATGCTCTCCGGTTTTCTTTAGCTTTAAGCTCAATTAATCTGAGTGTCATGACAGAGCTGTCATGTTCCACCAGCCAAAAAGGTTCCTGTTTGCTGCAGACGCCGGGGCGGGGCTTTGCCTCTCTACCATCACTTTTTTTTTTTTTCAAAGTGACCTTGTCATCTTGTCTCCTCCATTAATCAGCCTATTCATGTGTCCTGACACACGAGGTCCTTCGCCATGTGTAGGCTGGGTCCCAGGAACGCAGAGGCGCCATCTTTGTGCCCTCCCACGGGCCTTCCGGAAGCCTCGGCTCTGCCCTCGGGTGGGTGGGACCGGGAAGGAGACCAGCAAAGCGCCTCCCGACCATGGGTCCCTATGAGGTGCTCTTCCCACAGCAGGATATTTTCTGGAAAGAAGGGCGCACAGGGAGGCAGCTGGCGGTCACGGGAGCAGGCGAGCTCAGGCTGGAGGCAGACAGGCCTGTGTGAAGCCCTGGGCTTGGCCATTTCCGGCTTGTCCACTTCCGGGCTGTGGGGCCGCAGGACTCTGGTTACCCCGTCTGGGCTTCAAGTTCCGTGTCTGTGAACTGGAGTTCGAACCCCAGCCCTGGTGCCGGGGTGTCTCTTATCTGTGGTGGCCGTTGTGTTGACGATGGTGACCAGAGGAAGTGGCGGGCTGGGACAGGATGCTGGAGCAGAGTGGCCCTGACCCCACGGCTTTCTCCACCCCAGGGCGAGGGGGTGCAGCAGCTGCGGGAGGCCCTGAAGATTTTGGCCGAGAGAGTGCTCATCCTGGAGCACATGATTGGGATCCACGGTGAGTGGTGACCCACGCTGAGTCCAGCATCTTCCTCCGCCCCACCTCCCCTGCTGCCCTCGCCTGCTGCCTCTGGTCCCCTCTCTCCCTGCCCTGATGGCCCTTGTCCCACCCCTGCTCAAGAACCCTCCATGGCTCCCTGCTGCCCGAGACCAACATAGAGCTCCCAAGTCCCTCCCCTAGCACAGCCTGGTGTGCGGTGACTCAGCCATCATCCAGGTGCCCGGGGCCCCTCCCACCTCCACACCTCTGCTCAGACTGGTCCCTCCTGAACACCAGCTCTGGCCTCAGGGCCTACTCTAGGATCTCTTCCTCTGGGAAGCCGCCCTCCTGTCTTCTCCTTGTGCTCCGCTGAGCCTTCTGTTCCCTTATGGGGTGGGGTGTCTATATCTCTCCCTGGCACCTCTGCAGTGCCTGGAACCTGGCCCTGGTCAGCATTGTTTGAAGAATGAATGAATGAGTAAATGGTGAATAGGTAGATGAATGAGTGGGAGAATGAATGAATGGATGAATGAATGAATGAATGGATGAATGGATGAGTGAATGAATGGATGAATGGATGAGTGGATGAATGGATGAATGGATGAGTGAATGAGTGGATGAATAAATGAGTGAGGGAATGAATGCATGAGGACTAGACACTGGCAGCCGCTTTGTCCCACCCTCACTGGGCACAGAGCTTCCCTGGCTGGTGGGACTGGAAGTGAAGGGGCTTCGCGGGCTCCGGAGGCCCTGCGTGAGCCCACCCTCCTGCTTTCCTTCCAGATCCCCAGGCCACCCCTGAGGGGGGCTCTGGCCAGGACGCCGCCCTGAGAGCCAACCTCAAGATGAAGCGCGGAGGCCCCCCACCCGATGGCTCCCTGGCCGCCCTGCTCGGGCCCGACCCCGGGCAGAGGAGTGCTGGCCGGACCAGCGGCGGGAAGTAAGAGGCCAGCTCTCCCAGAGGAGCCCCGGCTCCGCCAGAGACCCCTCCCCGAGGCCTGTGCTGCCGTCGGCACTGAGGACGCCCCAAGTGGGACTGGGCTCCAGGCCTGGGTGCCCGTCAGGGATACTGGCTCCCAGGGGCCTTGGGGACATATGGCAATGCCAGAGGCAGGGGCCAGAGGGGCCCAGCGCCCCCGGCGGAGCCCTGCCCTGGTCCCTGCCCTCCCCACCCCCACTCCCTGCTGGAGACGGGGTCTGGTGGCTGGGCGGGGCGCAGGAATCGTCATAATACTCGTCATTTACTGGGTCCCTGAGTCGTCTGGGCCCATCCGGGGAACTTCCCTACATTGTCTCATTTAACCCTTAGGACGTAGGCTTGTTCCCCCCACTTTACATGGGGGCAGAGGCTGGGAGAGGATAAATCACCTGCCCGAGGCCCCTGGACCGTGGAGGACTGGGGCAGGATTTGAACCTGTGTTCTCTCTACCTGCCAGCTCCCCCTCTTCACGGGGACACTTAGACAGGGCAGGCGCTGGGCCGGGTAGCCCTGGAGGCTCCAGCCGGGAAGGAGGGCAGGCCCTGCCCAGCTAGAGACCCTGGGGGCCCTCCGGCCTCCTTCCTAGACACCCCTCCCTGGGCTCGGGGGTCTGCTTCACAGGTGGGGAGGTGGGCAGGTTGGCCTTTAGCTGCTCTTGAAGGCCAGGGAAACTTTGAATAAACCCCTGACAGTCACTGGACTTGGAGACCATGAGAGAGGAGCGTTGGGGTGCCAGGATCCTCAGACTGAATTGGCATCGCCCCCTGCTGCATCCTAATCCCTCTGACCCCACCCACCCTGCCAGGGCCTCCCATCGCTGAGCAGCGAGGAGGAGGATTGAATGGGACGGTGCCCCCACTGGGGCCGTCCCTCCAGCCCCAGCCTCTCCCAGACTTGCTGAGAACCAGCAGGGTTAGGGTTAGGGTGGCCCCTTCGAGTTACAAGGCAAATCCTGTGTCCCAAGGAGAAGGAGGGGTCGCCACCTGATTCCCAGGCCCTGCTGGGGAGAGACACTCTGCGCTCGGTCCTGCGGGCCCAGCCTGGCTCCCGTCCCGGGTCCTGGTGCCCCAGAGCAGCTCAGACCACAGCCCTCAAGGCCTCTTGGGCGTTAGGTCCTCTGTGCCCTGGACCCGCCCTGGTGCTCCTCTCTTGCCATCTCGGCCACGGCAGCAAACGCAGACATTCCCAGGTGCTGGCACCGCCCCCATGGTCTCCCCTGTGGCAGGAGTGACTTGTCCCCACCGCCCGGGTGCTACTGGGAGGCTGTGCCCCCTCCCTCTGGGCCCTGGTAGCCTCTCCCTGCCCTCGAGGTCTGGACTGCCCCTCAGGAGGCAGGGCTGGCTGGGTGGGGGGCCAGGATGTGGCTTCTTGCAAGCCTGTCTTCACGGAGGGGCGGTAACCCTCTGACAATAAAGTTGCTCTCCCACTGTGGTCTGGCGTCACATGGTAGCTGGCCGTCGGGAGGCCAGGTCAGCTTCGGCCAGGCCCAGCCCCGGGGGGGTCTGACGGGAGCCTCTGGGAGTCAAGGGGACCACAAGGCCCCGAGGCAGGGCAGCCTGGCTCTGCCCCCTGGGAGCCCCATAAGGGGGGCTAAGAGAGCGAGGGGTGCTCTTCAGAGGCCGCCCCACCTTCCAGTCTAGGCTGGGCCCTGGGCCAGCTCTGCTAGTGGGAGAGAGTGAGGTGGGGAGGGTGCTGGGCCCTGGGCAGAGGGACCCACACCTGCCACGCTCCTGCCCCAGGCCTAGGGTCTTGGACTTGTTTGCCTGGGCCCAAGTCCAGGTGGGGGCCCTGGGACCGTCCCCTGAGTCCTCAGCCGAGGCCGGGGACTGGCTGAATGCCGCCCAGGGCTTCCTGCAGGCCGTGTCCCACCAGAACTCAGGGCCTTGCTGGGCCCACCGCCACCGCACACGCTCTGATGGCAGCCCCCTTCCCACGGCAAGACGGTGTGTTTCCAGCTGGAAGTGTCGGGCTGAAGCAGGAACCAGGGGCCCGGTCTGGGAAGACCCTAAACACTGGAGGGGGAGACGCCAACCCAGAGGGGACGGGTGGCTGTGGCCGCTTCTCACTGTCACTCCGGCCTCCCCCTTCCACCTGGATGGTGGCATGACCTTTCTGAAGTGCACGCAGGCAGCACCCCCTTTACTCATGAAGCAGTGGTGGCTCCTTGTTCCTGCTCTGCAACTTGTCATTGTCATCCAAGCCTCTATCCTCCTGGCTGCTAGCCGCACGGAGGCACCACCTGGTCTTGTCTCTGTAATGCCTGTGGGTGTGGGTGCCCCGCAAGGCGCTTGGTGCCTGCAGGGCATGGGAGAGAACAGGACACAGGGCCGGGGTGTCTGGGCCTCACAACCCAGGGGATCATAGCTCTTGGCTTCGGGCAAGAGCCTCAGACGCATCACCTCCTCTGACGCCTGCGTCCCACAGCTGGCTCAGCCCCTCGTGAGCCCCGTCGTGAGCCCCATCGTGACCATGTCTGTGCTGATGTGTGGAGGCCCTGACCTGCACAGCCTGCAGGTCCCACGATGAATTCAGACAGTGAGGCACGTCACCTGGAGTGCCCCGGGGATCTGGGACGGGGCTTCCAGGGCAGGCCCCCTTCCTCTGCCCATCTCCGCGCAGCCCCTGGGGAGGGGGTTCATAAGGGTCAGCCCAATACAGGGGCCAGGCATCCCTGAGCCCCCACCCCACCCCCCATCTGCAAGGTCCAACCAGGGGGATAAGGAGGGAGAATTGGCTCAGCCTCTCCCCTGGCTCAGCTCGCCACCCGCCTGCCACCCTCAGAGCACACCCCTCTCTCCAGGCACTGCCTCCTGTGCCCTGGTGTCCAGATCAAATCAGAACAGGGGCGGGCGGACAGCTCTTCACTAATACCTTCCCTTCCAGGCCTGCTCCCCCAGGGTCCTGAGCAGCCCTAGTCAGTGGGACCCTCTTCTCTCCACCCCTCTGCCTGGCTGAGCCTGGGGGAGCAAGACATCAAAGGACGCAGACTCAGGGCCCTGACCTGCGCCCCCCTCTCCCTGGCCGGGGTCCCCAGCATCTCCTGGGCAGGGCAGGTGCAGGGCTGGGAGTCTAGGCCTGGACGCAGTTCCTCCACTCACAGCCAGGAACCCCCGCCAGCCCTACCTTAGTCAGCCACCAGCCAAAGCAGAAATTCAGGATCGCCTAGGTCAGACAGTGGCTCAGTTGGTAAAGAATCTGACACCTGGGTTCGATCCCTGGGCTGGGAAGATCCCCTGGAGGAGGGCATGGCAACCCACTCAGTATTCTTGCCTGGAGAATCCCATGGACAGAGGAACCTGGCAGGCTACAGTTCATGGGGTCACGAAAAGTCAGACAGGACTGAGTGACTAACACTTTCACTTCCAGGTCAGACAGTGACTCTTGGCAAGTGCCTGGATGTGGCCACAGCATGGAGAGGACTCCGGCTGCGCTGACCTTCAGTGGCTCCCACCGGGTCAGCGGCACCTGTGGTTAAAACATCCAAAGGCCCCTGTGCTGACTGACCACAGCTCCCCGCATGCCCCCACCATCCCGACCTCTCCTCTAGCCTCCCTGGAATCTAGCACCTGGCTCCAGCGCCAGGAACAGAACCTATGGTGATGGATGGGCTCCTCTGCTACACTGATCGTAAAACATTTTTAGTGTCTCTCCTGACACAGACAATGAGAAGCTGATGGCAGAGCTGGGGGCCAGAGGGTACTTTTGCCTCTGCCTGGGGGAACATGATGGCCTCAGGCGGAAATTTATAGCTGATGTGCTGCCTTGGGGCTTCCCTGGTAGCTTGGATGGTAAAGAACTTGCCTGCCAAGGCAGGAGACATAAGAGACGCAGGTTCGATCCCTGGGTTGGGAAGATCCCCTGGAGGAGGCCATGGCAACCCACTTCAGTATTCTTCCCTGGAGAATCCTATGGACAGAGGAGCCTGGCAGGCTACTGTCTATAGGGTCACAAAGAGTCAGATAGACTGAAGCGACTTAGCATGCACACATGTGCTGCCTTGGGACGGGCAGTTGGAAGGAGGGCTTGGATGGCCATGGTCAGAAACCCAGAAGTGGGCCAGAAGCCCCAATGAGCCCACACTAGAGTTTTTGGGGCCTTCCAATAGGACCCCTGTTTTCTGGGGCACCCCCTTGGGACTTGAACTCAAGAGAACACGGTGACCTGTTTTCTGGGACCAGGAGGGAATCAGGGTGAGGCTGGAAATTAATCAGACACTCGCCTGATCCCCGCCGGGGGTTCAGGGGTCACCTCTGAGCATCTCCTTTCCCAGAATGCACTGGGTGAAGCTGGCCCCTCCAGGCTGGGTGGGAAGGGCGCCTGGGGGCACTTCCTTCTCATCCCACACTTGTTGTGTCCCAGAGACACAGGAGGGGCTTAGAACTATTCTCCTGCCTGCAGGCCGGGAACCGCCCAACTCTGGCTCAGCCCCAGCCAGAAGTGGTCCAGGTGCCACTGGGGTCCCCAGCCCAAGCTCTCACCTGCCTGGACCAAAACGTCACCCTCAGGTAACCCAGCCCCACGCCCCGCCCCGCCCCATGTCACTCAGCTGCGGTCTTCTCCTGGGGAGGGTCACACGTGTGTCCCCAGTGTCCAGCTCTGATCACCGAAGTGAGTCACAAAGGAGGGAGACTCCTTCCCAGATCCCGGAGGCAGTGACTGAGGTGGTGGGAGGGGGGCCTCGGTCAGACCCGAAGCCCCCTCCCCACTCTGACTAACCTGCATCCGCAATCCCCGCTACCCTGAGGTTTCTGGAACTCTCCTCCAGACCTGGTTTATGGATTATAAAAAAGAGAATTTCACGAGATTTGCAATTACTTGAATTCCAGGGAGATTTATTTCCAATGTGATTAATAAATTCTAATGTCATCTATAACTTTCAATTGCCAGTTAATTAACATGCAATGGGTGCATTGTAAAAGGCAAATTAAGTGCTTTCTCAGGCGGGGGCTGGTACATCTAATGAGCCAACGTGTCCCGAAGGAGACAGCCAGGCTCACATGTGCCAGTCCCCGCCTCCTCCATACTGATGGATGTGTGACATTTGGATAGCAAGTGACAACCTGGCTTCAGTGTCGTCATAAAAGCTGCCTCCAAAACTCGTGGTATCTGAGGTTGAAGCTGGTTTCTATTCACATAAATGCAACCTGAAGGGGATTCAAGTGATAATTGAAATTAAGAGTCCGGCTCTGGGAATTCCCTCATGGTCCAGTGGCTAAGACTCCATGCTTCCAATGCAGGGGGCCCCGGGTTCGATCCCTGGTCAGGAAACTAGATCCCACGTGTCACAACTAAGAGTTCGCGTGCCGCAACTAAAGAGCCCATATACTGCAAAGAACATTGAAGATCCCACTTGCCGCAACTAAGACTGGTACGGCTGAATAAATACATACTAAAAAAAAAAAAACAGTCTGGCTCTTCACTCCCATGGGCTGAGTGACTGTACCAGTCTCCCGAGGCTGGGGTAACAAATGGCCAAAAACTTTCCCCCACATTTCTGGAGGCTGAAATCAAGGTATGGGCAGGGTCGTGCTCCCTCTGAAGGCTCTATCCAGGGGAGAATCCGTTCCTTGCCTTTTCCAGTTTCTAGAGGCCGAGGGCATCCCTTTGGCTCGTGCCTGCATTGCTCCAGCCTCTGTCCCTGTCTTCATGACCTTCTCTCCTGCGTCTGTCTTGTCCTCTGTGTGTCTCTCATAAGGACACTTGTCTCTGGGCCATCCAGAATGACCTCTTCATCTCAAGATCCTTGACTTAATCCCATCCACAAAGACCCTCTTTCCAAACAATGTCATGGTCAGAGGCTCCAGGTTTAGGACTCGGACATATATTTTGCCGGGGGGTGGGGGGGAGTGTTATTCAGCCTATGACAGTGACCCTGGGCAAGTCACGTAACCTCTTGGGGTTTCCATTTCCCACCTCTTCCAATAAAGTGCTGCTTCAGTGAACTAGTAAGAGCAGCTTCTACTCCTCGTCAGGCGCCGTTCTGAGCCTATCACATGCAACCTCAGGAAACAGGTACTTTAGCATCTTCGTTTTTCTGGTGAGCAGATTCAGGCAGCAGGGTGTTATAGCGACTCACCCCAGGTACCAAGTGGTGGGGCCAGGATTTGAACCAGGCCACCTCACCCTACAGCCTGAAAATGAAAGTGGGGCTTCCCTTGTGGCTTGGATGGTAGAGAATCTGCCTGCAGTGCAGGAGATCTGGGTTCGATCCCTGGGTTGGGAAGATCCCTTGGAGAAGGGAATGGCTACCCACTCCAGTATTCTTGCCTGGAGAATTCCACGGAGAGAGGAGCCTGGTGGGCTACAAAAGTACCTGGGGTTGCAAAAGAGTCGGACATGACTGATCGACTAACACTTTCACTTTTTTCGCCTCACCCTGCAGCCTACAGCCCCCACCCTTTTTTGTAATTGAGCTTTTTGAAATTAAGCAATAGTTCACATACCATTCAACTCCCCTATTTCAAATGTGCAATCCAGGGGGTTTTAGTGTGTTCAGAGTTGTACAACCATCACCACAATCAATTGTAAAACATTTTCATCCCTCTGAAAGAAACCCCTTACCATTTAGTAATACCCCCCAATCTCCCGTTTCTCCCATTCCTGGGCAACCACTAATCTGCTTTTTCTGTCTCTATGAAGTTACCTGCTCTGGACATCTCATAGAAATGGAATCAGACACTTTGGCATCTGGCTTCTTTCATTTAGCATGGTGATTTCAAGGTTCATCCATGTCGTGGGTGTATCAGGGCTTCATTTTAGTTTGTGGCCAAATAAGAGCCTATACAATTAACCACTACCATGACCTGTAAGGTCCCTGGTCACTCTGAAAACTTCTCTGTAAGATGGACACAATCCAGAAATCTCAGTCAAACCCTGAGGTTTGATCTGTCAAGATTCTGTAGGACTGGGGGCACAGACCCTGTCACCCCTCTGCCCACGGCACTGCCCTCTCTCTTGACTGGATTCCTGGCACAGTGAGAACCCCGGTGAGGGCGGTGGGTGAGCCAGACTGCCAGCCGTCAGGCCCGGTCACTTCCCAAGTGCACCTGTTCTGCTCTCACCTGGGTCAGCGCTTCCTGGTCTTTCCCACGACACAGCTCACAGAACACAGGATACGACTGCACGGCACTCAGGGTAAACAGCCAGAACTGCCCTCCGCAATGTGCCCAGCTTGGAGGGTCTGGCTGCCCCAGCCCCTGCCTGGTAGCCTCCAAGGAGTTAAGCCACCTGAGCTTGTCTAGAGATAAGCCACCTGAGCTTATCTAGAACCCAGCTGCAGTCCAGGCCTGGGAAGCTCTGACCTCAACTGTCAGGGCTTGAACCCAAGGGATGCTCCTGCTGGATAGGAGGCTGGAGGAGGTGCTGGCTCTTCACCAGCCAGGTCTTCAGACCGCCCTCTGTCAATGGTTGAGGAGGGGGAGGGAGGGCACGAGAGGAGAGATGGCTGGACCAGGCCTCTACGGGCCTTGGTACCCAGGTCCTCAGGGAGAAGAGGGAGGGGTTGAGTGGTTAAGGCTGGAGACCCAGGGCCACCAGCACTGCCTCAGCTGTGCCGAATGAAAGGTCAAGGGCACCACTCTGGGGCCCCTCACGCTGACTGCAATGAGGTTGCTCTGGTCGTAAGCAAGATGAACCCATCCTGAGTGCCTCCAAGAGTCACGGGGCAATCGCAAGGCTCCAGGAAACCCAGTGGACCCCAGGGATAGGGATGGGAGAGGCGAGGCCCCAAGGGAATAACACCGGATCTGAGTCAGCCCCCGGGACCTCTGCGGCAGGAGGAGGTTGCTGATTCCCATGGCTCTGTTGCGTGTCCATCCCTCCTCTCACCGAGATCCACTGTTCTGTCTCTGGACTCATGGCTTCTGCCTGCTGGTGGCTCCTGCCTCTTCCCACCATGCTCCTGCCTCTTCCCACCATGGTCCCTGCCTCTTCCCACCATGGCTTGCCATGAGCTCTTGCTCACTCACCTCTCACTGTAGGTGGCTTTGCAGTCACCCAACATTAAGGTGGTTGTCAAACATCTTCACTATCTCCCTGACAGCTCTCAGACTCCCTGGCACCTCCCTAAAGGAGGAGGACTCCTGCTCTTGGAAGATGAACTCAGGCCCAGGTACCGTGCCTTCCCAGCTGGACACAGGTACTTGGCAGGGAAGGAGGACTCTGGGAACCTAAGGCCAGAAGCCCCAGAGAACCTGAAGTGTGGGCTTTGCTGCCTGTTGGTGGCAGAAGCTGCCATCCCAGAGGAGAAGGAATGCTTAGGGCCCTAAGCTGGGCTCCTGTGGGCCAACAACAGTCTGATCTCCATCAGAGCTGTATTCTCAAACATGACCACTCCAGCCCTGCTCTCCAGCTGTTCAAGGACCTTGATTGCATCCATCCAGGTCCTCAGGATGCATCAGGAGCACACCACTGTCCACTCTCTCACCCCACCACCCACTGCCCTCCATGCTCCAACCACCCTGGAGGGCTCAGCTCATAGCAGATTGGGTTCGAAAGGACTGGCCTTGACTTTCCTTCAGCATCATGACTATAAAAGAACTTAAAAAAAAGACAAAATCAAAAGGTGCATTGCAGTTAGGGAAGATGTGCAGTGAGGCCAGACTGAGCCCTGCTGGGCACAAGCCCTCCACTTGGTGAGAACAAATGTTTTTAACGAAGCCCTGTTGCCATGGTGATCACCGCATCTCAGCTTACCGAGGTGGCATTGCAGATCTGTGGGGAAAGAACAGATTATTCAATAAATGATGCTGGGATATTTGCTTAGCTATTTGGAAAGAAATAAAATTAGCTCTTTCCTTCACACCATACTTCAATAAATATTCCAGAGGATTTAAAGAATTAGATGTAAAAAGGGAAATTATTATTATCTTTTTAATCTTAGGAGAAACTATAGGCAAATATTTGATCTTGGGGTGGCTAAAGACTCTTAAACATAAAAGTAGTGGGGAAAAAGTAACAAAGACTAAGATAGGTAGAATTTAATACATAATATATCAATCTCTTGTTGTTTTAAACAATCATTTAATTAAATTTATTGGGTAACTACAAATAAGGTTCAAATAGTTGCAACAAATATGACAAAGAATTAACACCTCTAATATATAAAAAGTCATTACCAATCAATAAAAATGAACATTCCAATAGAAATTTCCAAAAAGAAATGTACAAAAAAAGGAATTAAAATAGACAATAAACATATTTTAAAATATTCAGCTTCACTGATAATCAAACAAATGCTCAGTAAAATACCAATGATATTTTACTCTCTCTGACCACTTTATTTATTTATTTATTTTTTGAAGTCCTCTGGGATTTATAAAACATAAACAGAAAAAAGGTCATCCTAAGGAATTTTACTTAACAATGCTGACTATCCAACTGAGAAGATTTAATAATACACACATATTGTATTTATTTTTCTTAGACTAAATTCAAAATACAGGTATTTGAATTAAGATAAGGGCTATGTGTTGTTAAGGGAAGTGACAAGACATGGAATCATACTCATCAGACTATGTCTCAGCTGAGTTTCTAATTAGCTCTAGGTTTGCATGCTATGCTAAGTCGCTTCAGTCATGTCCGACTCTGTGCGACCCTATGGACAGCAGCCCACCAGGCTCCTCTGTCCACAGGATTCTCTAGGCAAGAATACTAGAGTGGGTTGACTCTGACCACTTTATATTGAACATTTTACTGGAGATTATACCCAGAGTAACTAGGCAAGAAGGAAGAAATAAAGTCACCTAGATTGGTGATTGTTAGGAATTTGTCCATTTCATCTAGGTTAGATAATTTCTGGCATACAGTTTTTCCTGGTATTCTTATAATCCTTGTTATTTCTGTAAAGTCAGTAATAATATTCCCACCTTCTAATTTTAGTAATTTGAGTCTTCTCTCTTTTTTTCTTGATCAGTCTACCTAAAAGTTTGTCAAATTTTTTGATCTTTTCACAGAATCAAATTTTGTGTTTTGTTTTTCCTCTATTGTGTTGTTGTAAGGTAAAAATTTAGGTTATTAGTTTGAAATCTTTATTCTTTTTTAATATAGGCAATTAGAGCTGTCAGCACTGTTTTCGCTGCAGCTTACAAGTTTGGGCATATTGTGGTTTACTTTTTGTTCATCTCAAAATACTTTCTAATTTCCTTGTGATTTCTTCTTTGGCCTGTTAGTTATTTCAGAGTATGTTATTTAATTCCCACCTATTGGCAAATATTCTTCTGCTATTGATTTCTAATTTCATTCTGTTGAGACAAGAGAACACATGTTATGTGATTTCAATCCTTTTAAATTTATTGAGTCTTATTTTATGGCATAACATATGATTTATACCGCAGAAAGTTCTGTGTGCCTTTGAGAAGAATACCTATCCTGATGTTGTTTGGAGTGCTCTGTAGTTGTCTGTTTAGGCTCAGCGGGTTTCCAGTATTGTTCCTTTAATTCTTTAGACCTGGTTTCCTTTAGTTCTTTGCAAGTATTTATGACAGTGTAGTTAAAGTCTTTGTCTAGTAAGTCCAGTGTTTAGGCTTCCTCAGGGACAGTTTCCTGTGGATGAGCCAGACTTTTTTGTGTCTTTGCATATCTCATAAATTTTTGTTGAAAACTGAACATTTGAAATAATATAATGAGGCAAATCTGGAAATCAGATTTCCTCTCTCCCACGCACCACCATTCCCCAAAAGTTTGCTGTTACTGCTATTTTTTGTTATTGTTGCTGCTACTGTTTATGTCTTTAGTGACTTTCCTGGACTAATTCTGCAAAATCTATGTTCTTTGTTGTTTCTGTCCACTGAAGCTTCTGCTCAGTTAGCTTGCTGCTGCTGCTGCTGCTAAGTCGCTTCAGTTGTGTCCGACTCTGTGCGACCCCATAGACAGGAGCCCACCAGGCTTCCCCGTCCCTGGGATTCTCCAGGCAAGACCATTGGAGTGGGTTGCCATTTCCTTCTCCAATGCATGAAGGTGAAAGGTGAAAGTGAAGTCGCTCAGTCGTGTCCGACTCTTAGTGACCCCATGGACTGCAGCCTACCAGGCTCCTCTGTTCATGGGATTTTCCAGGCAAGAGTATTGGAGTGGGGTGCCATTGCCTTCTCTGTTAGTTAGCTTAGTGGTCAGTTAATGATTGGCTAGAGATTTCCTTAAATTGTTTAAACCATTAAGTCTCCCAGGTTTGCTAAGGGGTTCTGTATGTGTGATGGGGCATACCTTCAATCTGATAGCTTTAACTTTTACTTCCCGCTTGTGCAATGCCTAAAGGTCAGCCAGAGGTGAGGAAAAAATAGATCCATTATGAGACTTTCCTGGGCATGTGCAAAGCTATGCATATGGGCTTCTAGGATCACAAGAACATGTAGGAGCTTTTCAAAGCCCCTAAGGACGTCTCATTCCCATTTTTCCTTGTAAGACTTCCCTGGTGGTTAAGACTCTGTGCTTCCAATGCAGGGAATGTGAATTTGATTCCTGTTCGGTGAACTAAGATCCCACATGCTGAGTGGTACAGTCAAAACAACAACCACAACAACCACAACAGCTTTTTGTTTAGCCTTTCTTTAGCCCCAGCTGGTAGTGCCACTTCAGGTAGCTACAAAATTAAACAATTACCATTGACTGTTTTTGACAAATGCTCTGGAGCTAGGACCAAGAGCGAAGACTGAGTTCAAATAAAGAGAATCCCCGAGAATGCAGCTTTTCCGGGGGAGCTGCCAGACAGGTCAAAGAGTGACAGTTCTCTGGGGACGGGACTTTTGGGGCAGCTCCAAACCTGTTCTTTCCCTTCTAATAGCTGCTGCTGCTAAGTCGCTTCGGTCGTGTCCGACTCTGTACAACCCCATAGGCGGCAGCCCACCACGCTCCCCCGTCCCTGGGATTCTCCAGGCAAGAACACTGGTCTAATAGCTGCTGGGCTACTGGTTTTCACAACCACCATAGTTGTGAGCTATTGCTTTTCAAACCTGCAGTGGAATTGTGAAAAGGGAAATGGGAATAAGGCAAGTTAAAACTTCACACAGCTTGCTATTCTGATTGCAATTCAGCCATATATTCTTAATTTTCTTTTTGGCTGCACCGGGTCTTTGTTGGGGAGTGTGGCTTTCTCTAGTTGCAGTGTTCGGGTTTAGTTGCCCTGAGGCATGTGGGATCTTACAGTTCCTTAGAAAGGATCGAACCCATGTTGCCTCTGTTGGAAGGCAGACTCTTAACCACTGGACCACCGGGGAAGTCCCTTGGCCATATATTTAAAAAAAAAAAAAAAAAAACACACAAACACTCCTCAAGTTTTTAAAAGTTTTAATTTCCAGTCATGAAAAAGTTGATTTTGACCATTTTTACCAGCATTGTCATTGCTTTTATGAAGAAGCATATTTTTGGAAGTCCTTACTCTGTTGTCCTGGAAGTGCTTCCTTTCCACCTGTTTGTGTACAGAAAATTGTACTGGAACACAGCCGTGCCCATTCATTTATATTATCTATAGCTGCTCTCACAGAGCAATGGAAGAGCTGAGTAGTTGCAACAGAAACCATATGGCCAGCAAAGCCTGAAATATGTACTATCTGGCCCTTGCAGAAAAAGTTTGCCAACGCCTATGGTAAGGCAAGAAAATGATATAAAGATTGGAGGAAGCAAATTGCTGCTTTTTTTGCATTAAAAATCATTTTGCACTTGGTGCTGCTGTACCAAAGGGGTTCTTCCCCCTGCAAAGGACATGCTAAGGAGCCTTGAAACAGCACCCCCTTTGCCCCAGTGGTTTCTTGATGTCATAATGGGTCTAGATCTAGTAACGGGTCTAGTCCCCAAAGTCCCATTTGGGG
Source organism: Bos taurus (assembly GCF_002263795.3). Classification (NCBI taxonomy): domain Eukaryota; kingdom Metazoa; phylum Chordata; class Mammalia; order Artiodactyla; family Bovidae; genus Bos; species Bos taurus. The sequence continues at coordinate 35,208,353 of NC_037352.1, read as the reverse complement.
ACTTTCCCTGGTGGTCCTGTGGTTAAGAATCTGCTTTTCAATGCAGGGGAAGTGGATTTGATCCCTGGTCAGGGAACTAAGATCTCACACGCTGAGGAACAACTTAAGCTCGTATACATCAACTATAGAAGCCTGCATTCCACAACGAAAGATCCTGCATGCTGCAACTCAGTCGCAGCGCAGCCAAATAAATACATTTAAAAAATAAAGTAGAAGGTACCAATTTAAAAATTGCTTTTTAAAATCTGTGAACAATCTGTTAGCATAAACAAGTGAGTTTAATGAGGTCATCAAATGTATTAAACAAAACCCAATTTTAGGACTTCTGGATCCAGCTGAGAGTGCAGGCACACTCCACCTCACCTCTCCCACTGATCAGAGTTAAAAAGCTTGGACAGAATACATAAAGCAGCTGTCTGCGGACTCTGGAAAGTAAATCACAGAAAGTGGACTGGAGAGGGAAATCCAAACGCAAAGAATGACTGAAATGGCTGTGAGTTGTCTGGTTTGTTTGTACTTCTCCACCTCTCCTGGCTTAAACTTTAGTACAACCCAAGTCTTAGAACAATAAAGTCAATGAAAACAGAGTAAGTTCTAAGAAAAACCTCTTCTTCTGACAGGAGAACTAGGAACAGGGCATCTTGCAAGACTGAGAGCCTGGGGAGTGGTTGGGGGTGGGAGTGGGGATCTGTATTTTTTTTTTTATGAACAGTCTCACCATTATTATTTTTAAATAATTTTACTTATTTATTTTGGCTGGACCGGGTCTTCTTTGCTGTGTGGGTGTTTCTCTAGTGGCGAGTGGGGTCACTCTCCAGCGGTGTGCGTAGGCTCCTCGCGGTGGTGGCTTCTCTTGTTGCAGAGCACAGGCTGTAGGGCATGTGGGCTCCATAATTGCGCCCCACCCCGGTCTCATCTGTCATGGCACGTGGGTTTAGCTGCTCCTTGGCCTGTGGGATCTTCCAGATCAGGAGTCGAACTCATCTCTCCTGCATTGGCAGGCGGATTCTTTACCACTGAGCCATCAAGGAAGCCCCTCAATTTTTTTTCCTTTCAACTGGCTCTACCCTGAAACAAGCCCCAGTTTTGAATCTGCATTCCTGGGTTGCCAGCAAATCTAGACGCACCTTAAATCTTCGAGAGAAAAAAATTTCTCTCTGATCAGAAAACCTGGGCTCTTCACTGGCAATATCTTGTTTGCCTCCTAATTTATTGCCTGGGGCTGGGGGGTAGCCCTGTTCGTCCCATTTTCTTGGTGAGGAAACTGAGGCTCAGAGTCACCCATCACTGAAGTGACAGAGTTAGTGTTCTCTCCCTCCTTCTGCTTCCTTAGTGTAACTGTGAGCTCCAGCACTGGCCCAGTGCCTGGCACAGTGCGGGGTGGGCAGTGCCCTGTGAGATGAGCCAGCGCAAAGCTGGCTCAGAGCATCCATTGCTTCTGGAACCTGTGCAGACACAAAGGAGACCAGCCCCCAGCCTCCCTGGCTGACTAGGAGAGGCCTTGAACTCTACTCTGGATCAACCCTTCTCAGTGTGGATGAACTGCTGTTGATGTTCTTTGCACATAATTTTCCGCGAGACAGGATCATTTGGAAAGCCATAAATACACATTCAGATGCACATGATGGATAATAAACTCGGCTCCAACGAGTCACTTGAGCCCCCATAAATCTTGGCTGCATTTTCTTCCCTGGTGCCCGTAAATCAGGCCCTATCTCTGCCTCCGTCTCTGTCACTCTGGAGGCCCCTACCTGCCATGCGTCACACTGCAGGTGGAGCGTCTGGCAGCTGGCCCCACACACTGCCCTCATGCCCCACTTAAGGGACCCAGGCTTTTTAGGCTTCCTTTATGCTTTTCTGAACAGCAGCCACCCCACACGTCGTGGTTTACACAAGCCTGATGGAGTTTTAACAACATGCAACTTTTTAAAAGCAGGCTGTAGCTGTTCTCCACCTCTCTCCTCCCCTGGTCTTGAGCTTCTCTGCGGGTTATGGTCAACAAGCGGACAACGCAGGGAGCAGGGAAAACCTCACAGGGTCTGGAGTTGGACTCAGTGGGCTGACAGTGGTTCTATTGACAGAGATTTCAGCCAAGTCCCTTATCTGGGCCTCAGTGTGTTCATCTACAGGATGGGGACAATAATCCTTATTCCCCAGGACTGTGTTATTCAGGATAATAATATGCAGGTAACCAACGTTTGAGAAAGCCTCAAACCTCAGTTTTTGCTGAACCCAACATAAAAGTTTAACTTTTGCCCCTGCAATTCCAACGTGAAGGCCTTCATCCATCTCATAGCCTTATTACCTGGAACGTGAGGTCCTCCAAGAGATGGAGAAGAGAGAAGTGGAGAGAGTTCATTGGCTCATAATAGCTTCAGCCCCAGAAGTGACGTGGGTCACCTCCGCTCACATCCTATTGGCCGGGACCAGTCATGTGGCCCCAGGCTAATCGCAGAGAATGCTGGGAGATGGAGAAGCACATGGCTGATAGGTAAGCATCTACTTTCTTGCCAGAGTGCCTGTGAATATTTAATTCAATGCCGTTCACTAGAGAGAGCAAGGAAGGGCTCTAGTAGAACCTCAAATTGTCAGAGACGGGGACTTCCCTGGTGGGCCAGTGGTTATGATGCTCTCTACACAGGGGGCTCAGGGTTGGATCCCTGTTCAGGGAACTAGATCCTGAATGCTACAACAAGGATGGAGGATCCCCACCGCCACAACTAAGACCCACCAGCACAACCACATAAATAAATATTAAAAAAAAAAAAAAAAGATGTTAGAGATGACCCTAGATCAGGATTGGCTGGTGCAGGATTCACACCCAGCCCTCTTGCAAAATGGTGTGTGGTGGTCCCTGCTCATGGGGAGAGCCTTTGCCAGCACGCCTCCCTTGGGGCCCATGCTCTCTCCCCTCACATTCCCATCACCCTCTCCTCCTAGCAGCACTTAACAACTCCTATTCTCTCCTAACCCCTGGCTCCTCCCAGCCTCCGCTGCAGCTTCAGGCTCCCATTGCTCGAGAGGATGAAAGGATGGCTCCCACCCATAGCTGGGCCCCGCCTGCAGGAAGCCGTCTGTGATTTCCCAGGCTCTTGTGTTTGGGGAGGGGCTGGGTGGTCCTCTGGAGTTTGACTGGCTAGGAAGGAGGCGATCAGACATAAGAGGGTCTCCCTTGTCTCAGAGCCTGCCTGCCCACTGAACAGCCTCCCACAGCTGGGCCATGTGGTTTCACAGCTGGAACTCCTCAGCCTTCTGTCCCCCTTCTTCAAGCATAGAAGCAGTGGGTCATTATAAGACTTGAAAAAGTCCAGGAGGGCAGGGCCTGGTGTGGCTGCAGGAAATAGACTGATCTGGTGACCTTCGCTATCAGGATAGGAGTTTGGAGACCCCTCAGCGCTGCCTCTTCTGGGACTAGAGACAGATGGGCTAGAAAGAATCAGGCTAAACTGTAGGGGCAGATATTCTGTGTCTTAATCCTTGCCTGGCTACTAATTGAGCATGCAGCCCAAGCCAACGCTTTCATTCCTGGGCCTCAGCTTGCTCATCTATAAAATGGGGATCCGTATTCGTTCTACCCACTTTACAAAATCAGCTACAAAGCACTTGCGAATGGGGGTTCAGAGTGAGGGTGGGATGGAGAGTGTGGGAGCCAGGGGACCCTCTGTCGGGATCTAAAATCTTGCCTGTGACCAGCTCTGGGCTGGAATCTGCTCTTCTGAAACCCAGGTGGAGCCCAATGGTGAGCACTGGACCAAAGGGGCTTTTCTCCTCTCTCCCTCCACCCAGCCCAAGGGTGAAATCTGTTGCTTATTCCCAGTGGAATCCTCTTTTTCCATCTCCCATTCCCAAAAGCACCCCGTAAAACACCAAAAATAAACACTGTGCCTGGCTTTCATTTGGGAAGGGTTTGTCTGTCTCCTTTTATTACTTCTTACCACGACACACCAGCCTTTCATCTTTGCGTGCCCAGGTTGGGTGACCCTGAGAGGCAGGCCAAGGGGGGTGTGTCTGGGGCTCTTTGGTCAAATGAGGACTCAATTCTTAGAATGCTGGGGTAAGCACGGGGGCGCCTGGGCAAGGCAGCCAATGCTGAACAGATGAGGAGACCAGGAGCCTGGGTTTTGAAGGATGAGTAGAAGTTTATCCGGGAGAAAGATGAGGGAGAGCATTCCTAGCAGAGGGAACAGTATATGGGAAAGGATAGAGAGAGGAATGGAATGGAATGTTCTGGAAGGGAGTGGAGGTTCGGCGAGGCTAGATATTAGGATGCCCAAGGGAAGAGAGGCAGGAAGGGCTGCGTTGTACAGGCCTTGAATTCCAGGCTAAGGAGCCTGGACTTTATTTTGAGGGCCACGAGGAGCCGAGGAAGAATGGAAGAGGGGTGGGGACACTCCGGGACAGCTGGCCACCAGGGCCAGTCTTTGTGACAAGGTCACTTCTTGTGTCGGTGGAAGTTCAGGGGGCGTAGGGGTGGCAGGGTGACCCTTCTCCCCAAACTCGACTTCCCTGCCAGAGACCAGTCTTGAAAGAATCTCAAAGGAGCCTCCACATAAAATGACTCTCTTAAAAAGTCAACATTTCCGTGATTTTGTAGAAATTAATCAGGAACACATGCGTTCTATTTTTCATAAATTGCGAGGGATCAAAAGAGAAGGAAAAATCTCTCAGGGTAAAAGACGACATGAGATCCACCACCCGCTGAAACCATCCACGCCACTGCCGTGCAGCCCAAGGCCTTCCTTCCACCCGGCGTCCCCTGGTGCACCCCACGGCGTGGGGCGCGGAGGGTGCGCGCACGCACAGACGCAGCCCAGACTCCGGCCGAGGTGCTCCGGGTGGGAGGGAGCACCAGCCAGCTAGCGGCTGTGTGTGACCAGTGATGGGGGCGGAAACCTGGTGTTGGGGGGAGGGGGGACGAAGAGGAGGCCTCCAGCCCAGGGGACGGAGGGAACAGGAGAAGGGACATTGAGAGAACAGATTGGGGGTGGGGGCCGGGCAGGCAGATAAGGACTGCCTTGGATACACTGCTAAAGAGTCTGGATTGTCCCTGCACTTTCCCCCACAGCTTTCTGAGGACCCAGCTGTGATGGGAAGAGCGCTGGAGCTTCTGGGGGACAGAAGCTCCGTTCAGCCTCCCTCTTCCAGTGGGACCTGTCCCAGACCTAGAACCTCAGTGTTCTCCTCTGTCAAATGGGTACAATTATGAGGCCCATCTGCCCCAGGGGAGCTGTGCAGAGCTGTGGACAGGCAGGCACTCGCTAGGGCCTCTGTCACCCTGGCCTCACCCTTGATAGCCTCACCTGTCCTCTGTGGGGGCCACAGTCAGGGGCACAAGAAGTGAGGAAGTAGTTTCTCAGGCCTCCACCCTGCCAATGCCCTTTGTCCAAAGCCCAGGGGTTCCACAGCAAAGAAGAGGTTCCCGGGCCTCCTGGGGTCCCAACATCTCTGCATCCATCCAGGCTGGAGCCAGGCCAGGGAGCCTGCCCCAGACACAGAAACCCCTGTCCCTTGTTCTTCAGTCCCCAAGTCAAGGGCTTCCTTCCTGCCTGCCTCCCCCCACTACCCCGCCCTCCACCACCCCCCCACCCCCGAGCTGAGCAGCACCCAGCCTGCCCCGGCTGTGGGCGCTGTGCCAGCCCTGCGGGCGGGCGCTGAGATAATCCGGCTAGACGAGCTGCCACCTTGGCACGTCCTGGGGCGCCCCGGGGCCGCGGGGAGCTTCAAAAGGAAAATGAGTGTCTCTTACCAGCAATTAGAGGAAATTATTTCGATAGAAATCTTGTTTTATATCTTCTCATCCTTGTTTTTCAATCCCCAGCCTTTGATTTCTTTCTTCTCCGGGGATTCTCAGAAAGAGGCTGAGAGCCTGGGCTGCGCACCGGGGCCTAATGACCGCCGGGGCCCACCTGGAGTCGCAGTCTCGACCTTGCAGGCGGCTTCGAAGGGGCTGAGCTTCCGAGACCCAGCCCTAGGGTCTCCCAGTGCGGCTGGCAGCCCCTGGGCGGCCCAGGCCACACTCCCAGGTGGGCAGTCGTGGGTGGGCCCCTGGCTGGCTGGCTTTTCTGCTGCCTGAGGCAGGTGGCTCTGGGTCCCAGGCCTGGCCAAAGTCATGGTGTCCAGGAGTGGGGGTGAACCCAGGGCGGGGAGGGGCCTAGAGGCCATCTGGGTGAAGGCCAACACCCCCTCACATCCGCATCCTTCAGCATCTCCCCAGTCCCTCGGAGAAGGTCCCAACTCTGCAGCCCGGGTTCAAAACCCCGCAAAGTCAGGCCTGCCAGCTCCGCTAGTCTTGCTCCACCCCTCCACCACCCATCTCCCTCTGCAGCTGCCCAGGAGGCCTGCTGTGGCCTGGGGTCCCCTGCAACAGCCTGGGCCTGGAATCAACCGCCTTTTCTTTCTCTGCCTGGCCAGCCCCAGCACCTTCTTTGAGGTTCAGTCCTGTCTCACCGCCTCTGAAATCCTGACCCAGAGAAAGTCCACCTCCCAGGATGTCTGGGGCCTCCACCCTCCACCCAGGCCTCTGCCCTGATCCCATCAAACTGTTCAAGGGCTGGCTGCCCTAGGAGCTCCTCGAATCCAGGGAGCAGGTTTGCTTCAGCCTTAAGTCCCTAAATGGGCTGCAGCCAGCTTCTGCTTGAATGGATGGGTTATGCTTAACCCATAGGATGGCCTGGAAGAGACACTGAGCTAGTTCCAGTCCTGGCCTTTACGGAGACTAGCTGCTTCTACTTCCTCCCTCGTAGTTCACCCAGTCTTGGAATCTAGCCGTCATCTGCTGAGCAGGTGGAGAAGCCACCTTCAGGCACTCTGGTGGACAGCCCCAGCCAAAGTACCAGCCAACATCCAACATCAGCTGTCTGTCATTGAATGAGCGACTGGGATGTTCCAGCCCAGTCAAGAGCCCCCCTGGGTGGCCAGCCCAGGTGAACCTCACTTGCAGAAGAACCTCTGAGCTGAACACAGTCAATTCACAGGATCACACTTTACCAAGATCATTCCTGTTTTAAGCGACTGAGTTTTGGGGGCACTCTGTGGCAGCAATAGGTAACGAAAACATATAGTAGACCAGATGGGTATGCATGTCTATTTTTCAGAAGATTAACCATTCTACATTCTCGAACAGGAGTTGGAAAACTACAGAAAACAGCCAGCTGCCTGTTTTTGTTCCGCCTGCAAGGAAAGAATGGTTTTTTTTTTTTTACATTTTTAATGCTGGAAAATGAAAAGAAGAATATTATTCGGTGACCAGTACATGAAAGTCATATGAAATTCAAATTTCAGCCCATAAATAAAGTGTGACTGGAACACAGGCATGGTTCATTTGTCTGCATATCATCCATGGCTGTTTTTGCACGACAAGGGCCAACTTGTGTGGTGTGGCAGAGACCATATGGCGGCAGAGCCTAAAAGATTTACTGTCTGGCCCTTTACAGGAAGTTTACCAACCCCTGCTGTAGAACATTAAATATGCATCACCATTTTGAACTTAAAACACAGCATCAAAAGATTTCTATGTGTTTCTAAGCATTTATTTCCTTAGTCCGCTAAGTTAAAAAAAAAAAATGTGGACTTTTGGGCTTATTTATTTATTTTAAAGCTTGAAGAAGTCTAAAAACGGTGAAAGAGTGTGTAAAAATTTAACAAATTATGGGTGGAATGCGGAGAAAGCATTCAAAGAAAGATCAAAATGGAACTTTCTGATGATGGGGAGGGACAGGGGATTTTGAAGAAAGAGATTAAAATTGAAAAGGGGGCCCAGCTGGATAGGGTCACCCCTTAAGGCCTTTGAAACATGCGGGCAGCCTCTCCTCCATCCCCTCCCCCCACCTGCCCCCAGCATCCTACCCTGGCCAGTGTTCCAAGACACACCTCTCTCTGGGAGGGTCACAACAGGCTGTGTCCCCCTCCTTGTCCCCCGCTTGCCTCCATGCCCTTCACTGGTGCCCCTGCGGGCCTTTGAGTCAGCCAGCAAACCTGCCCCCACAGTAACTCTTCGGCCATGAAGACTTCCGCCACCCACAGGCCAGCATTCACTCCCTTCTCTGAGCTTATCCCTCGAAGATTCCACTTGCCGGGTCATACTGTTGAGACCCACTTACTTGTCCTTCTGCTTCTTGGGCTGGAAGCTCTCAAGGGCAAATGGCTGGATCCCAGGGGAGGCATCAGGGCCCAGCCGGTGAACAAAGGACCCTGCTGAGCCCTCACTGAGCGCTGAGGATCAGAAGCCCCAAGGATGCTAAAAAGGCCAGACAGTGTAGGTACCACCTCCCCACCCACAGCCTGCGGGGACCAGGATACAGAGAGAAAAGGGCCCTTCAAATGGCGAGCACATTCAGGGTCATACCTGCCCGACCCACCCTCGCCTGGCCTCTGGCAGGGCCTCAGGCTGGGCAGGAGCGGCCGTCAGAACCACCTCCCATTCACAAGCCGGGACTGACAACCGGGTTCTGGAGAACAAGAAGCCCATTCAGGGCGCAGGGCCGGGCGGGCCTGCTCTCAGGCGCATGATCTCAGCTCTCGGAAACCCAGCAGGCCTGCCAGCGGGCCTCGTAAAACCTTTGATGACCCATGTGCAGGACACAAATCACAGGCCCCCAGGCCTCCAGGCCCGGCCAACACCTCGCTCCACGGACTCACATTCCAGTCCAGAACAGGGCACAGACGGGTGGGGCCACGGGCCGTGTAGCAGGCGGCAGTGCGTCCACTCTGGACGCTAAGCCCAAGCCTCATTGGGGCCCAGCCCTGCCGAGCGCCCCGAGCGCCTGGCAGGGCAGCCCAGGCCCCCAGGCACTGCCCCCTGGGACATGGCAGCCCGTTTGCTGTTTGGCCGACTTTGACAAAGCTGACAGGTAACACCAGGCAGACACACACCACCCCGGACCAGTGGCCCCAAAACACTGAGCACAGCTCAGGGCTAGAGCTAAAGGGACTTTGGGTCTAGGTTTTTCCCCTGATGGCCACCAGCTCTCTGCAGGGGAGAGACCAGCCAAGGAGAGCAGTGGACTCCATCTTGGAGGGAATCTGCCAGAATTTCCGGGCCAGCAGCTTACGGGAGGCCCTACATTTCTGTGAGCTCACAGGGCCTGGCCCGGGAGCCAAATGCTCCCAGAAGAAATGGAACTCAGATGGCCCAAGAAGCCACAACCCTCGGCCCTCCTGGCGTGCCTACTTGGCCCCTACTTGCCTCCGGCTTCTCCCAGTGCCCACAGGGCAGGAGGCCAGGATGGGGCAGGCACACCAGTCCCTGAGCCCAGCCTCGTGAGCAGCAGCGGCTTCTGTCACCACCTCTCTGGACGGCAGCACGGCCTGACATCCATTCTTAGGAAGGAAGGCCAGGCCGCAGTGCCCATGCAGGTCCCCGAGCCCTAGCGGGCGGTGCCCGCACCCTCAGGCTAAGCGTCTAGCTCTGGCTGGAGGCCCAAGGCCCTGCCGTCTGACCCCAAGGGCCTCAGGGCCTGCCTCCCAACCACCCGGGAACTTGGCCGCTGCTGCCCCGGCCGCCCCTCCCCGGAAGCTCCTCCTGTTCTGGCAGGCCAGACCCAGTGGTGCCCAGGCTTCTGCCCCTGGCCCTGGCTGCTCCCTCTTCTGGGCCCCCCAGGACTCTGTGCAGCCCGTGCGTGGGCAGTTTCTGGCTGCACCCGCTGCTCCCTGGACACCGCTGCTCTGGAACAAAGACCGGGGTGAGCCAGCCCCGCCTCCCAGTCCCCGAGCACAGACTTGGCCAGGGGACCTGGTGGTTTGCAAAGTGCCTGATGCCTTCAGGAAGTCTCTGGTCAGCAGAAGGCAGTCTGACGACACCCACAAGCGTAGAAAGATGGCGGCCTTGGAGGGCAGACGGCCCCTAGCGTCATTGGCTGTCGGATGGCTGTCTTAGCGTCTCTGAGTCTGTTTCCTCATCGGCAGGATGGGGATACTAGCACCCACCTTTTTCGTTTCAGCCCTTCTGGTAGGTGTGCATCTTATTGACACTTTAGTGTGAATTTTCCTAATGAGGAATGTTGTTGAGCATCTTATCTTTATTTACCATCTGGCTATTTTTTTTTTTTTTGGTCACCTACCTGGGTTTTTGGTAAATTGGGGGTTATCTTTCCATTATTAACATGTAGTATTTTTTTTAAAGTGCATTTGGGAGGTAATGTCTTTATCAAGATCTATTGTCCGTTATCACAGGGCTGTTGAGAGGTTTAGAGACATTGACCATGTGGAGCCCAAGGCACAGGGCCTGGCACCCAGCTGTTCAAAAAGTGTTAGTTCCTCTCCCTCCTCAGGCACCTGCCTCTCAGAGCCCATCTCTTTGCTTCATCCCTGGACCATCAAAAACAGCTCTCTGGGACTTCCCTGGAGGTCCAGTGGTGAAGAGTCCATGCTTGCACCACAGGGCAGATTCCGTCCCTGGTTGGGGAGCTGAGATAACACATGCAGCAGTGCAGCCAAAATAAACAAATAAAATAAAACACCCCCTCCTCTCCAACATTCACCTTTTCCCTGTTGTCTGCATCAGGACCTGCCCCATTCCCATGCTTTGACAGTCCCAACCCTGAGCACTCTTTGGGAACCCCGAGGAAGCAGCCCAGAGGAGGAGTTAGACCCCCTGGGCAGGAAATGGGGAGAGCACTGGGCCCAGAGTCCTGAGACCTGGCTTCTAGGGTTTATTCTGCCACTTCCTGCCTGCATATCCAAAGGAAGTTTGCTTTACCTCTCTGAGCCTCAGCTTTCTCATCTGTAAAATGGGCTCTCCTGCCTGCCTGGCCCATCTTCCGGGTGGTGGCAGTCCTAAACCTCAGAGTAGGGGTCCAAGTGCTTTGGAGACTCAGCACCCCCTCAGCACTCAGGGACAGGGAGCTCACCCCCTCAGGTTTGCACAAAGACAGGCTCCTCCCAAGATCAGATGCACTCCCAAGATCGGGCACACTCAGGGTGGTATGGCCGTAGACCCCCGAAGCTAGGAAAGATTGAAGGCAAAAGGAGAAGAGGGTGGCAGAGGATGAGATGGTTAGATAGCATCACTGATTCAATGGACACGAATCTGAGCAAACTCCAGGAGATAGTGAAGGATAGGGACGCCTGGGCTTCCGTTGTATCTCAGCTGGTAAAGAACTTGCTTGCAATGAAGGAGACCCAGGTTCTTTCCCTGGGTCGGGAAGATCCCCTGGAGAAGGAAATAGCAACCCACTCCAGTATTCTTGCCTGGAGAATCCCATGGACAGAGGAGCCTGGTGGGCTATATAGTCCATGGGGTCTCAAGAGTTGGACACGACTTAGTGACTAAACCACCACCACAGGGTAGCCCGGCATGTGGCAATCCATGGGGTCACAGAGTCGGACATGACTCAGTGGCTGAACAACAGCAACAGGCCAGAGAACCCAGAGTGACCTCCACTCCTGTCCCAGAGTCCCCACAACGAACCACCCGAGCTCAGGAGTTTCAGCCCGGCAGTTCCCAGCACTGATTCTCATTCGCGGTCTCACAAGGCACGCTGCATGTCTTAGCCTGTGGTGACAAGTAGGAGATGAAGACCCGGACTGCCTGGCTTCAAATCCTAGCTCTGCTACTTACGGCGCAGCCTAGGGCCAGGGTCTTACCCACTCTCAGGTCTCAGCTTCCCCATCTGTAAAAGGGGATAGAAGTAGGCTCCACTTCTCTCGGTTGTTGAGCTTTCAGCCAGAAACTAAGGTAAGGCAGCCTGGACTCACATGAAGGCTTGCCTGTTCCCAAATCGTGATTTTAACCTTGCATCCACGGCTGCCCCAAAGACACCAGCCCCAAAAGTCTTGGGGAAGACAGAGCGGGATGAGGCTGCTCAGCCGTCGGTAGATGGCGCTGTGGACCCATAAGGGCCGCCCTTGTAGCTGGAGTGCACGCTCACACACCAAGTCTTGCAGACTGTGTCCCCACCGGTGGCCAGATCCTACACCAGGTGCTACCCTCAGAGGGGGGTACCACTCGCCTTGTTTCTCTGATGAGCAGTACAGGGCCCAGAGTGGTTAAGCCCTTGGCCCGAGGTCACACAGCCATAAGGAGCTGGGCTCTCCCACCCGACAGGCCCCAGTTGGGATTTTCAGCCCTGTCCTCTCACCATGCGCCCCACCCTTTCAGGGGGCCTCTGGAGCTTGATGGGAACCAGGCGTCCCCTCTCCACCCCCACCATGGCTGGACATTCCAATGAAGCTGAAGCCTCCCGCTTTGAAGTCAGAGCTAAGCCCCAGATTACAGCGGCTCCAGGCTGGCCTGTCCCTCCCGGCCCCATCCTGGGTCCCACGCCACTGGCCTCCCCAGCCCAGTCCAGCGTCCTCGAGGTACTGAAAGGACTGGGGCCCAGAGACTGAAGGACCTGCTCAGCAAGACACAGCCCCCTTCCTGGACACCCTCTTCCTGCTCACCAAGGAGCCCCAAGCTGCCCATGACCTGCCACCAGCCCCAAATCCCGCCTCATGGCCCCCCCTCATCACCCGAGAGGCTGCATGTTAACAGGCCCCCCAGCTGTGCCCCACTGACACCCACGTGTCAGCACCTGTCACCCTAATAGCAGGTATTGGACAGGAGTTTGATGCTGACCATGCTCAGGCTTGTGAAAGGGGGGGAACAAACCTGGAAGTCTGGAGCTGGGAAGTGGGGAGCGCCCTCTGGGCCTTGGTGCCCTCATCTCTTCACCAAGGGTCCCACCTTCCGGCTCAGTCTGCCCTGGGGTCTGTGGTTTGGGTAGGGCCACACTGAAGCCAGGTGGGTGTGAAGGGGAGGGTTATCCCACTGTGCACCAGGCAGTGAGGCAGCTGATTTATGCACCCCTCTCTTTCTGCCCTGAGGAGTGACTCAGGTTCTAAGAGCCAGCCAGCCCCAACCCTGCAGTGTAACCGTCTCCAGCTTGCATACCTCCAGCCATGGGTAGCTCTCTCCCTACCAACACACCTGTTCCTGGGATGGTTCAGAAAGCCAGAACCGCCCAGGGGGCTGGGTCCCTGTTGCTCCAAGATGCCTACCCGGTTTTGCCTTGCAGGACACCCGAGCCAATTTCACCCTCTGCCCCGGCGCAGGGCCTGAAGATAAGGCTCCTCACCTGCCAGCACAGGCTCAAAGGACACTCCTCAACTCCCTCAACTCCCCATCCTGGCCTCCCCGCCTCCAGCTTCCCTTCGCCTTTGTCAAGGGAGACTTGAGGGCTGAATGTGTGAGACAGACAGGAGGCCCTGGAAGCTCTAGAAGCCCTAATGAACCCTCAGCCAGACTGAAATCTTGGCCCAGCCCAGGGCTCAGCTCACAGTGGGAATGGAGTAGTTTTCCCACCAAACAGACTCTGTGGCTTCTGGGGCACCTCCTCAGAACCTCACCGCCAGCCTTCCCACCCCTGAGGCCTAAAATTCCTTCAGGATGTTTCATTATTGCTCCAGGGTTGAGCATCCCTGGCTGAAGACAACATCAGCTCCCCTCAGCCCCTGCCCCAGCCACTTCCCAGCTGTGGAAAGGTGCAGAGTCACCCCCAGGGTTGCCACGGAGACACTGAGTGGTGACGGAGCGGCATCAGGCGGGGTCTCTCCAGCAGCCACCAGGCCCTGGAGGGCCCCCCCGCCCCCGCTCCCGCGGTCAGCAGAGGCTCCCAGGAGATTACCCACCCGCTGGCTCCAAGCCCCGGGTCCACCCTGGAAAGACCTTCAAAGGCCATTCTTGAGTGAAGGCCAGGAGGAATCTGCTCTCGGAGTCAATTTAGCCAGCCACACGGGTGGAAGGAATTTGCCGTTTCTCTTAACAGCGACCCCCTTGTGATTTATATGGGGGCCACTGTCCGAGGGCCCTGGGTAACGGATCACAGTGGAAAATGAAACGCCAAGATCCAGGCGTCTCACTGGGCTAATTACCCTCAATGAGACCCAGCTGGCTCAGGGAGCCGGCGGGTCGAGGGCAGGGCGGGATCCCTGCACCCAGCTCCCGGGGGACACGGAGGCCTGCCATGGCCTGGCCTGGGCTTGCTGCCCATCATCGTTCAGGCCACAAAGAGTTCCAGGAGAGCCAGTCTGGCCAGCTGATGAGACAGGTCCCCTTTGGGGATGGACACAGCTTCAGGGTTTGCTACTGCCCAAGAGGTGGTGATCCCTGAGACTCAGAGAGCCGCAGGGTCCCATTCTGCCTGGGTGGAGACTAAGGCCCAGACAGCTTAGGGCAGGTGCTGTGGAGCCTCGGGCCTGACTCTGGCCCAGCTGCAGGCCCCGGCCACAGCCTCTGGCTGATGGTACCTTCCTGGAGGCCCAGACCTCAGTGCTGGCCCCGGAAGCTGCCTCCAGAGGCTTTATGCAGCTCGAGATCAGCTCTCTGGCCTCCTGGAGTTGGTTAAATGTCTCCCAAGAGTCTGCTTTGTGCCAGCCCAGTGCAGGTTGCTGGGGGTACAGTGATGGGCAAAATCCGACCCCACCCCCAGGCTTCTAGCCCTCTGTGGGGGAATACAAACACGCATCCATCTCCCCAGTAGAAGTGCTTGGGGCCATGAAAGTACACAGAAGGGGATCAGGGGCTGGGGATGTGGCATGAAAGCCAAAGGCTGAGTTTGGCTAACTGGGCACTTCACCAGTGGGAGAATGAGTAGGTATGTGTCCTAGGCAGCAGAAGCCACATGTGCAAAGGCACTGAGGTGGCAAGGAAGGGCGGGTACTCAAGGAACTGAATGAAGCTGTGCCGGGGAAGCACGGGGCCAAGGAGACCGAAGTGAAGGGGAAGGTGGGGGAGGCCACAGGTGGATCTTCTTTTTTAAAAAGTTATTTATTTTTTTTTGGCTCTGCTGGGTCTTTGTTGCTGCACAGGCTTTTCTCCAGTGGTGGAGAACAGGCTCATCTCTATTTTGGGGTCTGCAAGCTTCTCACTGAGCTGGCTTCTCTTGTTGCAGAGTGCGGGCTTTGGGCATGAGGGCTTCAGTGGATGCGGTGCGTGGGCTCAGTAATTGCAGTCCCGGGCTCTGGAGCAACAGCCGTGGTGCATGGGCTTAGCTGCTCCACAGCATATGGGATCTTCCCGGACCCAGCATGGAACCCGTGTCCCCTGCACTGGCAGGCAGATTCTTTACCCCTGAGCCACCAGGGAAGCCCCACAAGTAGTTCTTATGCCTTTATTATTTTTTTTTAACATTTTTTACCAACAACTTATTTATTTGTTTGGCTGCGTCCGGTCCCCGCGGTGGCATGCAGGACCTTTGCCGTGGCGTGAGGCCTTTCTCCAGTTGTGCAGCACAGGCTCCAGAGTGCGCAGGCTCAATAGTTGGCAGCCAATGGGCTTAGTTGCCCCCACGGCTCATGGGCTCTTAGGTCCCCGACCAGGGATTGAACCCATGTCCCCCACATGGAATGGCGGACTCTCAACCACTGGACCACTAGGAAAGTCCCCTCTAGTGTCTTTAAAAAGGTGTTTCCAGATATGACTGGGGAGGAATGAGTCCATTTGTCTCCGGCTTTCGGGAGCCTCAGGCCCTACCTCTGGAAGGGGCAGCTCTGTAGATCAGCCCAACGGCCTAGACCATGGGAGGACCTCGAGGAACCCATCAAGGGGTCATGGAGAGTCAAGCCAGGTGTCCCCTGGGAGCTAGATAGAGAGTTGTGGGGACTGAAGGCAGCTGGTGGTGGGCCCAGGTCAGGGGTGGCCAAGACCACCAATGACCCAAAGCTAGAGGGAGAGGGGCCCTGAGGAAGCAACATGTGAAAACACCCAGGGAAGCAGAGACCAGGGCCTTGGGGCCACCAGCAGCCTCACAACTGGTCCCTCCCACCTTCTTTGCCCTAAGCCACTGGAGCCCCCCATGTCTGTGGGTCCTCCACTTGAACGCCGGTGGAAGTTAGAGGTGCTACTAATCATCTCTGGGCCCTGGAACAGAGCGGGTGTAAGTGGACGGCTATCTGAAGGGTGGAGAAATGAATGAGCAAAGCAACGGCTCCCAGTCTCCCATCCTGAGCTGCGCGGAGCCCCTCTGGCCTCCCCAGTGGCCGCCCCGTGTCCTCATGGAGCCCGGCGGTGCAGGGCCCCGCAGGCCTGCTATGACAGAGCAGGGCCACTGTGCCTGCCAGGCCGGAGAGCAGGTGCCCAGGGCTCCCATTCCCTCCCAAAGCTTGGCTCTGACCTGCTTCCTGGGGACAAAAACAGGTCTGACGAGTTCCTCGGCAGGCAGTGGGGCAGCTGAGTCCTTGGTTTCCAGGCAAGTCAGACTCTTCGAGAGCAGAAGGAGCAAGGCCTGGTGGAGGGAGGGCGCTTTTCGGAATGTTCCTCCCCCTCCAGCTGGGCCATCCCCACCCGTGCTCCCTGACCTTGCCCCTTGGGTCCAGCTCCTGGGAGTCCCAGGCTAATAGGGGGTCACCTCTCTCCCCACCTCCCCCAGGGGAAAGGTGGGGGAGGGTCGAAGAAAAGGACCTCCTTGTTGAGACCCCGAATTCAGTCCCTGCCCCCATGTCCCGCTGCATGGGGTAGCAGGGTGGGGTAGAGCTTACGGGTGCAGGCTCATGCTGTCCGGGTCCCAGCTCCACCGTTGATCTTGTCACCTACCTCATTTTTGTTTTCCATTTTGGTTGTTGTTGTTGTTTAGTTGCTCAGTTGTGTCTGACTTTTTTGCAACCCCACGGACTGTAGCCCACCAGGCTCCTCTGTCCGTGGGATTTCCCAGGCAAGAACACTGGAGTAGGTTGCCATTTCTTCCTCCAGGGGATCTTCCTGACCCAGGGATGGAACCCAGGTCTCCTGCATTGGCAGGTGGATTCTTTACCACTGAACCACCCAAGAAGCTGAGTTTTGGTTGTTATCGTTCCCTCATTGATGTGTAGGATATTTTTTTTTCAAGTATATTCGGGATTTAAGATCTTTGTCAATATCTATTCTGGGGGACATTTATTTATTTCTCTATTTACTTATTTGGTTGAACTGGGTCTTAGTTGCCGCACTCGGGATAGTTTAGTTACGGCATGTGAACTCTTAGTTGAGGCATGCGGGCTCCAGTTCTCTGACCAGGGGTGGAACCTGGGCCTCCTGCATTGGGAGTGAGGAGTCTTAGCCACTGGACTGCCAGGGAAGTCCTTACTGATGTCTCTTGTTGCCAGTATCTTCTCCAGCCTGGGCCTCGCCTTTACAGGCTGTCCACGGCGTCCTTTGCTGAACGGAAGTTTTCAGTTGGAGGTCCAAATTCTGCCGTTTTATTATATGGTGGGTGCTATGTGTTCCATGTTTAAAAAATCTTTACCCCGCCCTAAGCATCCCTGCAGTCCACCTCCTCCTCTCCGCCTTCTCTGCCTCTGTCTGGCTCCTAGCTGCCAGGTCTCTCTGCTGGCCCAGTCCCACCTCCTCCCCACTGTGTCCCCACCCCAATTCTTGTTCTCCTCACTGCACGATCTTCCCGCCCCGGGACAGGGCTGGCTCCTCTCCTTGTCCCCAGGACTGGTACCAGGGCTGGCACACACTAGGTGCTCAATAAAAGCTTCATAAATGAAGGCAGTGTCCCGTGCCCCAGCTGGGGATCATTAAAACTGTCAATTAGTTCTAAACATCAGCTCATCAGGAACATTTGAGCAAAGCCAGGAAGTAAAAAGTTTTGGAAAAACCAACAGCATAGGAATGTTTCGCTTTCTCCCCAACTGGAGCATTAATCACGAGAACTCAGACCTTGTTAGCATTATTTATTCTTGCTTTTGCCCCTGACCCACAAGCCAGGGAGTCTTCTCTTCGCACATGTTGGCCACAGGGGCTCCTCAAAGGCCACCCCTCCCGTCTCCCAGGATTTGCTGCCTCTGAATGTGGGGGGGGTTTGCGGGGGGGGGGAGAGTCCGTGGTCTCCATCTAGTCCTTCTCTTCACCATGTGTGATGACGTAACACAGGTTCCTGTAGTCCAGATTGCCACACACATCTGGCGGGAAAGCGGCAAACATCTGCTTGACCTGGGGAAGGGGCTGGGAGTCAGCCCGGACCAGGGCCGAGTGGGGGACAGAGCCAGGGGTCACCCAAGGGCACCAGGCAGAGTGTCGCTCCCCTATTAGCTGATGTGGGGGGGTGGGCACCAAGGCCAGGCTGGCAGCCTCCCCCACCCATCCTTGTTCCCTTCCAAGGAGTCGGGGGAAACCCTGTCAGCAGACCCCTGCAGACAGACCACTTCCCAGGAATGCTCGGTCGGCAGGGGCGGGCGGTGGCCCTGAGAAGCTGGCGCTTACCTCCTCCTCACTGAACCGGTCTGCCTGCGTCATGAGCTTCTCTTTGATGCTGCTCAAGGGAGAGAAAAGGTCACCTTCAGGGGAAGGAGGGAAAGGGCCGCTCTGTGTGTGGACACACAGACCCTGAGGGGCAGCCCAGGAGGACACCAGCCGGGCGGTCCTGCAGCCCCCAGCTGGCCGTGTGGCCTCAGGCGACCACTTCAGCACTCAGCTTCCCCTGTAACCTGGGCTCTCCTCTTTGCATCAGGGGAGGGCCCAGTGGAATACCCTGGGGGCCCCAGCGTGGCTGTGGTGGCCACTCCGATGTTGCACTGTCCACTCTGCCGGTACAGACTGTGTGTGTGGTTGCTGCATCGTGTCCGACTCTTTGCGGCCCTATGGACCGCATAGCCCACCAGTCTCCTGTCCATGGGATTCTCCAGGCAAGAATACTGGAGCGGGTTGGTTGCCATTTTCTCCTCCAGGGGATCTTCCCAGGTTACAGAGGACAGCCTCTTTGCCCTGGTTCTAGACACGCTGCTTCTTCAGCTTGTGATTTTTTCTGACATCTCTAAGGTGCTTTGGAGGGTGATGGTGCTTGCACTCAGCCAAGGGGCGGGAAGGTTACCCAGTTCGGTGTCTTCCTGGGCCTGCTCAAGTCTCCTTTGCTCCTCCCAGCCCTAGGAAGTGAGCACTTTTATGCCCCTTTTGCAGAAAGGTCAGCTGAGGTTCAGGAGGGGTACTGATTTGTAGTGGTGGGGCCCTGTCCTCTTGAGTGGTCAGGGAGAGCAGCTACCCACGGTAGGTCAGGCCTGCCCCGGGGGGCGGGGGAACTGGAGAAGTGGCCCGAGGTGGGATGTTTGAAGCTGCTGGGGAGGGTCTGGTGCCCCCAGGAGCTGTGCGTTGGGGGGCGTGGTGGGCGGGGCCGCAGTGCGCAGGGGCGGGGCCAGAGGGCTGACCTGGGACGTGAGGATCCGCGTGCCCCGCGATGCCACAGCCTTGGCCCCCCTGAGGACCGACGCACATTTTCCATTATTTATGTTACTACAGGACAGTCACAGTTTCCAGCTCTGCACGCCGGGGATTTTTCACAGACTCTGTCTCAACCAGAGCCTTCTCTGTGGCCCGCCTGGCGGGCAGCCATGTCTTTCAGGACCCATAGCCTGGGGATGGCGGCTTCGGGTCCAAAAACGGGGTCCCCCAAGGGTTCCTCCCAGCCCTGACTTTGCTCTGGTGGGAGTGAAGGTGGGTGACAGGAGAGGGGTGGGTGGAGGGCACTCCAGGGGGTACCCCCAGTGCCTCCCGAGGTCTTCAAGATGGGGGTGGGAACCTGGACTCAGGGCTGGGTAAACGGGAGGGCTGCAGCCTGGAGAAGCCCTCAGGAATACCTCCCCCACCCCTGAGGAGAGTGTGACTCAAAACTTAGGGGGGCGGGGGGACTGTAAGAATGTCTGGGGGACAAGGCATTGTCCCCCGCTTCCTCCCTGCCCCCCTGCCCTCTCCCGCCCCACCTCCATCACGTGCTGAGGCTAATAGAAAGCAAAATTAGCCACTAGCCGTTGCCTGAAGCAATCTGGTAATTGGTCAGGAAGCCTGTGACTGAGGAAGAAATCTTGCCTGCCCAGGGCCACCCACAGGCCTACGGAGGCTGTGGAGGCCTGAAGGGACGGCTGAGCGGTCGGCTCAGTGTGTCAGCCCCGGGCAGGCTGCCTCTACCCAGCCTGCCTTGCCCCCAAATCTTGGCTGTCTGCCCCATGCTCCCCCCGGGCTGAGGCTCCCGGGCATAGCAAGCATCAGTGCTCCCACATTCAAGGATGCCAGCCCAGGTATGGCCGGCATGATGGCCTCCTCACTCTCTCTGCAGCCCCAGAGGAGCTGGGTCCTTCCTGTGGCTCTACCTCCATCCCCGCCCCAACTCGAGCCAACATCTGGCCCATTCCTCTCCCAACACCCCGGATCCCATTGATGCTGGCCTCTTGTATTTCATTCACCCAGCTGCTCTCCTCCCTCCATCCCTGTCAATCAAGACCTTTGCAGCAGCTGCAGACCTCTTTTCTCCTCCTCCAGGCTGGCCTCTATGTTGCTCCTGCCTGACTCCTTCTTAGGCTCTCCCATGCCCCCCAGGCCCCTGCCGCCCAGGGTCCAGGGCTGCCCTACATGGGCCCTGCCTACCTCTCTGTGCTCAGTCTCCCCTACCACCCACCCAGCCCCCACCACACGCAGCCCTCTCCTCCCAAACAGGCTGAGGCCTGGCTCTTCTCTCGCTGCATTCCTGCATCTAGAATGTTCTCTGCTCCAGCCATGGCGATCCTCAGTCATCCTTCAGGGACCACCCACCTCTGCCCCCACCACTTCCTCCTTCACCACTGGGAAGCCCTCCCCTGGGGACCCCACATTCCTGGCACACTTCCCCACAAATGGAGACCCCGAGGCCCAGGAAGTGGAAGGGAGATCGAAGGATGGCTGAACTGGGCATGAACTAGGTCCTGGCTCAGGAAGTGGAAGGGAGATCGAGGGATGGCTGAACTGGGCATGAACTAGGTCCTGGCTCCTGGCCAGAACCTACCTGAGTTCTGGGCAGGAGAGGAGACTGGGCCACCACCCCCATGTCCCTACCCCAGTCCATCTGTCCCCTGAGCCTCCGTGAAGAGAACAACCAAAGCAGAAGGTGGAGGGACTTACAAATCAGCCTTGACGAAACCTTTCCCTTCAGTGTCGAACACCTTGAAGGCGTGGAGGATGGTCTCCTCGGGGTCTGTACCTAGAAGCAGCAACACAGGATAAAGGGGACAGACAGCTGTTGGCACTGGGTCCCAGGGCCCCTGTAGAGGCCACGGGTTCAGGGAGCCTCTTCCCCAGCTTCTGGTCCACAGTGAGGCCAGAGAGAAGGGAGTTTTCTGAGAATCAAGGAATAGGAACAGTAGCCAAGGACGCTGCGTTGAGACCCAATCAGCCTGCACTGTATCTGGAGTCCCCAGCTAGGCGTTGGTTGTCGTGTTCGGTCGCTCAGTCATGTCTGACTCTTTACAACCCCATGGACTGCAGCATGCCTCCCTGTCCTTCACTATCTCCCAGAGTTTGCCCAAGTTCACTTCTAGGCATTTACTACCTGCTTAACCCTCCTGACCACTGGCCCCATTTTACAGATGAAGAAACTGAGGCTCAGGGAGGTTAAGTGACTTGTCCAAGTTCTCATAACTGATGCCCTGTGATTAGACTGTGGGTAAAGGAGAAAGAGCTCTTACTTGGGGGCTGTAGGCTCTGGCAGCGACATTGGAGGAGTCTGCGAGGTTGTTTAGGCCAGAGGAGGGGCAGGTGGGCCAACAGAGTGGGTGGGGTGGAGGTGGGGGGCTGGAAGAGGCATAGCACAACCAGAGCAGTTCTGGTTTTCTCACGTTTATAGCGTGGGCTTTGGGGAAAGATGTCGTTAGAAGACCTGGTTCTGCTAACAATGGGATTGAATACCCAGCCCTGCTGGTGGTACAGATGGGAAAACTGAGGCCCAGAGGGAGGAAGCGTCTCACCCAAGGTCTCGGGGACTGTGTGAATGGCAGCGGGTGGCCTGGTAACCTTTACCTGGTGCTCTTTCCCCTCCGTCACACTGCCCTCCCCGCTCACTGTGGACCAAGGGCGTCCCCTTCCTTCTTAAGGCTCAGCTGTGTCAACGCTGAAATGGAGACCGAGGTGGGGGCTGCCCGTCTCCCAGGACTGGTTAAGATAACGTGTCCTTAATGGTAAAGTGAAGTCTCTCAGTCATGTCTGACTCTTTGCGACCCCATGGACTATAGCCTACCAGGCTTCTCCATCCATAGGATTTTCCAGGCAAGAGTACCGGAGTGGGTTGCCATTTGATGGTAAAGGGCTTGCCAAACATTACTCTGTCGTGGCCGCAAACGTATCCGAGTACTCTGTGCCAAGTCCATCCTGCAGCTCCCCCATGCAACCCTGTGGAACCCCAGCACACCACATGTGGTAGATACTGATGTCTCCTGTTTGTCAAAGAGGACCCTGAGGCTCAGAGAGGTTCTGTTGCTGGCCTGTGGTCTCCAGCTGTAAGGGGAGGAAGGTTTGAAGACAACTGTTTGAACCTCCAAAGTCCCCCTGTTTGTTCTGCCCCTTTGTGTTCCTGATTCTCAGACTGGGTCAGGTCATCCGTGTCTCTCCCATCAGACTGGGTCAGGTCATCCGTGTCTCCCCCATCAGACTGGGTCAGGTCATCTGTGTCTCCCCCATCAGACTGGGTCAGGTCATCCGTGTCTCCCCCATCAGACTGGGTCAGGTCATCCGTGTCTCCCCCATCAGACTGGGTCAGGTCATCCGTGTCTCCCCCATCAGACTGGGTCAGGTCATCTGTGTCTCCCCCATCAGACTGGGTCAGGTCATCTGTGTCTCCTCTTTAGGATCGTCCAGGACAGGACAATGTCTGAGTCTCTCAACATTTCTGAGACTGGCCCTGAGTGACTGGGCTGGGCTTAGTGCTGCCCTGGTGGCCTGGGAGCTCCTGGTGGCAGAGGTGTGGGCCTCTCCTAGGCAGGGTGACAGAAAGCCAGTGTGCCCAGGCCAGAAGCTCAGCCTAGGGTCCGTCAGAGCCTGGCCTTGCAGGAGGAGGGGCTGGCCAAGGGATTGTGGTGAGGGGCCTGCTGTGTGGTCTCGATCTCCCTGGGTCTCTGGAGGGGCCTCTCTGCTGGGGCAGGCTGGCTCTAGCCTACCTTCCTGAGGGCCAGCTGACTGAACTCATTGCCCTGGGCTCAGGCCCCATGGCTGGATGTTTACCACCTGCCAGTCCTCTCCTCCCTCCTCTCAGAGAGGGCCTCCCCTCTGCCGACTGCAGACCTCATCCAGTGGGTGGCAGAGAGGCCGCCTCCCCTGGTCACTTCATGGCAAAGTGTCCTCATCCCGATTAGAGGGACGAGGCGGTGCCTGCCCAGCCCCCCAGCCCCTGTCCCTACAGCAGGCTCGGCCAAGCTTGCATGACAGGCTCAGCTGGAGCCCCAGCCGCGGCGCCCCTGTGAAAATGAGAAAAAGGTGCAGTCTGGGGTCAGAGCTCTTAGCTCAGTCACAGACCAACATGCGTTCCGGGACTCACTTTGAAGTCACTGGCTGGAGTCACGCACGTCTTTCCCTGGGACTGAGCCCCCAGCCCTGCCCCCTGGACTTCTGCACCCCTGGAGGAGGCGGCTGTGGTCCCAGGAATAACCCCTCACAGCTGGCCAGAGCGGGGCCCGGTGGCACTTCTCTGCTGACTGGACAGCACCTGGTGGCCGTGGGTTCAGCAGTGGCCCCCAGGTCCTCATGCCAAGAACCTGGATATGTCACTTGGTAAAAGGGCTTTGCAGATGTAAAGAAAGGGTCTCGAGATGGAGTGACCATCCTGGTTCATCTAGATGGTCTGTAAAACCAGTGACAAGTGTCCTGACGAGAGTGAGACAGACAGAAACAGACAGAAGAGGAGGGGCGGTGTGACCCCCTGAGGCAGAGATGAGAGCAAAGTGGCCACCGGAAGCCAGAAAAGAGCAGGAAGGCGTTCTCTCCTGGAGCTGCTCAATGGAGCCCGACCTGTCAGATTTCAGACTTCCAGATTCCAGAACTGAGGGAACACGTGGCTGGTTTTTTGAGCCGCCAAGTTTGTGGTCATTTGTTTCAGCGGCCTCGGGAAACTAACACAAACCCCGTCTTACAGACAGGGAACCACGGTGCAAAGCAGAGTTAAACCTTGCCTAAGGCTACCCTCAGGGCCAGTGGGGGGCCAGCTCTTCTTTTTTTCTATAATTAAAAAACATTTTTACAATTTTTTGGCCATGCCACAGAGTGTGTGGGATCCTAGCGCCCCAACCAAGGATCAAACCTGCGCCCCTTGGAAGGGCAGAGTCCTAACCACTGGACCACCGGGGAAGTCCGAGGAAGCCAGGGCTTAAGCCCAGATGGAGCTGAGGCCCAGGGAGGGTGTCAGGCACAGACAGCCTGAGCGTGGGATGATGATAAGACCCACCCCTCAGGGCAGCCCCAGCCCCGGCTGGCCCTTCCTTCTCACCACAGAATCCCAGCCCAGGCCTGATGCCACATCTCAGGGGAGCACAGTGGTTAGAGCTGGAGATGGGTCAGGGCTCCATTCCTGCCACTTTGATGCTGGGACACCTGGGCAGGTGTGTGGCCCATCTGAGCCTCGGCCTCCTCCCCTATGAATGAATCCTTCCCCAGAGGAGAAGCACAGCCTGCTCTGGGGTGGGCCACGGCAGCTTCCGGGACCCCCAGCCCACTCGCCCTCAGTACCACCGCCTCCTGTCAGCCGCAGGTGGTAAGACAGAAGACGCAAGATGAACCCAGGGCCAGGAAGTTGAGACCAGGGCGGGAGCACTGTCCTGCAAAGGGCTTTCTTGCAAACTGTCCCCCTGGGCCCCTCACAGCCCCACAAATCGAGTCATGACAATTACCCTGCTCTATGCTGTAGAGGTGGAAACTGAGGCAGGATCTGGTGTGTGCCCCCGGGGGTTGGTGTCCAGAGCTATACCACGTCCCCAGCTGGGGTGTGCGTCGGTGCAGGGCACGTGGGCACACGGGACCCCACCTACCCATGCCCACTCGCCCATCCCCTCCCCAGCACCCCCCCTCTGGGGCCTCACTCACCCTTCAGCTTCTCCCCAAACATGGTCAGGAAGACAGTGAAGTTGATGGGCCCAGGGGCCTCCTTCACCATGGCCTCCAGCTCCTCGTTCTTTACATTGATGCGGCCTGGGGGAGGGTAGGGGTGGAGACACCCGCACAAACAGTGAGGGTCAGAGGGGACCCTGCCTGCAGGCAGCCCAGAAGCCCAGAGCTCAGGATCCCAGCGTCTTGCAGAATCACCCAGCCCTACTGTCTCTCCCATCCCTCCACTCAGCCCTAAGGCCCTGCCCACCTTTTGGTAGGGGGAGGGTCTCAGAATGGGGGCACACTTAGCCATGGGCTGCCTCCAGCCTCACCATCCCCCTGCTACCACCTCAGTCTCCCTGGAAATGAGAGCAAGTTGGTGGTTATCCCCATTTTACAGATGAGGCAACTGAGGCCCAAAGAAGCTGCGGCACATTGGAGTGGAAGACCTGGGTCCCAGGGGCTCACGTGCTGCAGGAGGGATCCACTGGCTGCCTAGAGGCGAAGACTCTGGGATTCCCTGAGTCCCACCTCTGAAGGTTTCCAGCCTCTTCCTCACCCCCAATGCTCCCCCAACCCCACTGCCCTGCTGACTCCTCCCCCAGCCTCCCACTCTAGGCCTCTGCAGGGGCCACTCCTGTCCCTGAAATACCCACCTCCGTCCCCTGATCAGTCCTCTTCTAACACTGGGGAGTCCTCCCTTGACCTTCCAAGCAGAGCCCACCCCTCCTGGGAGCCCCCAGAGTACACCAGCCCCTCGCACCCCCTGCGCCAACCACCCTGACCTGCCCTCAGCTGCCCATTCTTTCTGAAAGGCCTGGACTCAGCTCCGCCCCAAGCCCCAGGTCTCTGGCTGCCGGTCACCCACCCAGGGCAGCAAAGGTGTCCCTCAGGTCCTCCTTGTCGATGAAGCCATCCCGGTTTTGGTCCATGATGGTGAAGGCCTGGCAGAGACACGGGCACTGAGCAGCCACCCACCCTCCCACCCCAACCCCTCCCCAGAAGTCCCTGCTTCCTGTGAGGGGCGGTCCTCCTGCCCATTGTTATCTCAGCAACCTCAGTGCAGGCCCTGGCCATCCCGTCATGAGAGCAATGGCTAACAGGAGCTGGGCTCCTACTGTGCACCAGCACCCCCTGGGGCTTCATGCCCATCCCTCATTTCATGCTCCCCGCAACCCCACTTTACAGAGAGTGAAACTGAGGCACAGAGAGAGGAAAGGCTTGCTGGAGGTCACACAGCAGAGACTCAGGAATAGAGGGGGTGGGGCTGCCTGAGGGCAGCTCATCACATCTGGTGGGGCTAAGCTGCAGCCTGGCAGCCTCTAAGAATGACTTCACCACCCCCCAGGGACTGAGGGCTGACCCCACATCTAAAGGCTTTCCGTGCATCCCAGTAACCTCCCAAAGCCCCAGGGGCAGCTGACCGACCTCTTTAAACTCCTGGATCTGGGACTGATCAAACATGGAGAAGACGTTGGAGCTGGCTCCTCCTTCTGCTTTTTTCCGGGCTCTTCTGGGTGCCTGTGAGGTTCCAGGAGAGGCTTTGCAGAAACCCCTTTGTTGGGAGGTACCCCGTTTGTGGCACCCAACCCTCAGGCCTCATCTCCTGAAAACAATGCCTCCTGCCCCTGCCAGGACTCTGGCAGAGACACCAGGCTCCTGAAGTCTTACAGGGAAGCAGGGTGTTTCCCAGCCCCCAGCAAGAAGCCTGCAGAGCGCCCACCCTGCAAGGTCATCCTGCCGCTTCTCACCCCGCCCCCCGCCCCCGACTCCAGCAGGCAAGTGGTCAGCGTCCAGCATGTAGAGCAGAGAGGGGTGTCCTTTCTAGCACCAGCCCCCACGTCGGGGGCCCTCCTTTCCTGCCACCCTCCCCAGTGTTCAGGGTAACACCCAGGTCCCTCGGTCCCGCGAGGTCTGTCCCTTGCCCCCTTCCCAGAACATCCCCCCCAGCCTGGGTCCCCCACACCTGCTCTGCATGCCCCGCTCTCTTCATTTGCTCCTGCCCTTCCCACTACCTGGGGCACCTTCCCTGGCTTCCATCAGCAAGTAGCTTCATCCTTCAGGCCCAACTCCTCCACCACTGCCTGCAAGAAGCCTTCCCTGATCAACCTTGACCCAAGGCGGACTAAGAGCTCCTGCCGCCCCCACCACCCCTCCCCACCAATCTTGGGCTTCCACGCCCCGTAGCCCAGAGCACGCCGTCCTGCCACACCTCCCTGGGTCTGTCCCATCGAAAGTGGTGGGCTGCCTTCCCTCACCCAGGGTCTGGCTCCGATTGGGGGCCAGTTTGGAAACTACAGCCCCAGAGCTCAGGGTCTATCTTAGGGCAGCGGGTAGAGCAGGTGACCATCCTTGTGGAGGGTCTCTGGCCAGACTTCCTGTCTCCACGACTTTCTCTCCGATGTCATGGTGCCAGAGAGTCCACTCTTGGGCCTTTGCTCTCGGTCCCTGAAGCCCTCCGTGGCACCTTTCCTTCAGCAGCCATCACTAGGGCCCCCGTGTGCAAAGGAGCCCCAGACTCGGCTCATGATGTGGGAAAGGACAGCCGGGACTTCACAGAAAAGGGGGAGGCGGAATGGGAGCCCTCACAGAACCCCCACGCCCACTCCCTCCCGGCCTGTACCACCCTCTGTGCCCAGCCCTGCTACCCCACCCCAGAGCACGGGCTGCGCTGGTACTCTCCTCAGGGCCTGTGTGGTCCCCCCTCCCTCCCCTAGCTCATTTCTGTCCCCCCACCCTACGTCCCCACCCCCACACTCACCCCCATCTCCCTGGGTCCCTGGGCTCACTTGAGGAGCCGCAGCGCCTGGCTGACTTATAATTAGCTTTTACTCAGTCCTTTGTCTCCACTAATCCTTTGAAAGGGGGCTGTCAGGGGCAGCCAGGACGTTCTGATGCCGTAAAACCCCTGTAATATTTATAAATCCCTTCAGACATCATAAAGAAAAGAACCTCCCTGCAGAATTCATCTCACATAATTACAGATACATTTCCTTCTGATTAATAAAAGCGATCACTTCCGTCTGGGGGGCATATTCTGCCCTCACTCTCCTCAGACCTCCCCCATCGGCCAGGGCGTGCCCTGCCCCTGTCTATCCCCAGCCTTTCGTGTCATCTGGGGAAACGTCACCCTATTGTGTGCCAGACCCTGTTCTAGAACCGCTGAAGGAAGGAAGAGGTTGTTTTTCTGCTACTGCACAGGCAAAACTGAGACCCAGGGCCCTGACCGGCTTTCTGATCTCCTAGCTGGGACCCCCCTTCCAGCCCAGCTGTCTTAGAAATTCCCTTTTATAATGTGTTTCCGAAGGAAATATCTCAGAGCAGAAGGTGGGTCACCCAGACCTGAGTTCTAATCCCTGCTTTGCTGTTCACAGCCTCTGTGATGTTAAGAAAATCAGTTTTCTGCCCTGAGTCTCCTTTCTAAAATGGATATCACGCCTCCCTCAGAGCATCTGGGCAGTTTCCCTGGTAGCTCAGCTGGTAAAGAATCAGCCTGCCATGCAGGAGACCCTCGTTTGATTCCTGAGCTGGGAAATTCCCTTGGAAAAGGGATTGGCTACCCACACCAGTATTCTTGGGCTTCCCTGGTGGCTCAGATGGTGAAGAATCCACTGGCAACGCAGGAGATCTGGGTTTGACCCCTGGGTTGGGAAGATCCCCTGGAGAAGGGAACAGCTACCCACTGCATTATTATGGCCTGGAGAATTCCATGGACAGAGGAGTCTGGCAGGCTACAGTCCATGGGGTCACAAAGAGTCAGACATGACTGAAAGATTTTCACTTTCAGAGCATCTGGACATTTGTCAGGTACCCGCTGACCCAGGTGCCCAGTCGCACGACCCGGAACTGAATCAGACCTGGTTCTTGTGCCCAAGGGGGTCACAGTCCAGCTAGGAGACAGACAATTGGTAGAGAGTGATGGAGGGAGGGGAGATGCTGAGATTTCAGAGAAGCCGCTGTACCGCTGCGTGGTACCTCCCAGAGGGGGTGGCTTTCAGACTGAGGCTTGGCCGAGTTAGCGTTTTCAGGTCAAGAAGGACTGATGAGAGCGTGTGAAATGGAGGCATGAAAGGACAGCCCCAGTGAAGGCCCACAGGGAGCCCCAAGGGACTGGAGCCCAGGGACAAGGGGAGGGCAGCAGGGCAGGCCCCACATGGCCTGAAGGACCCCGCAGCAAGGCCAGCAGCCCCCACGCCAGGCTCCGTAGGACCCCGGCTGTCCTAGAATAGCGACCCCAACCCCCACGAAGAAGCATGTTCTCTCGGGTGGGATCAGAGCCCCTCTTCTGTCCTGAAACCTCCGAACCTGGCCCACCCCGGCCCCCTCCACCCTCCTCTTCCTTGCCTCCCCGCCTTTCACCTCGGCAGCAGGTCCCACCGAGTCCAGGAAAGCAGAGACCCAAGTCAGGACCCCCATGGGTGGACTGGCTGGGAGCAAGGATCACATCAAGGGAGAAGAAAAGGTCAGGACCGGACACAACATCAAGGTCAAGGATGTCAGTGAGAGGGACAAGGTCAAGGTCAGGGTGAGTTCAGGCAATGAGGTGAAGGTCAGAATCACAAATGAAGTCAAGGTCACAGGATGAGGTCAGGGTCAGCAGGCAGGGCAGCGCCAGCCTACCATGGTCTGGAGGGCTCCCTCGAGCGCCGGCAGGGCTGGGGGAGCTCAGCGACGGCTCTTTAAATAGTGTTCCAGGGCCGGACAACAGTTTGGAAGGTGACAAAGGACACGGTGGGGGCAGCCCTGCCAGGCACCTGTCTGGGGCCATTCCGAGTGGGTGGGGTTGTGGGTTCCGGAGACCGTTCAAGCCACAGGGATCTCTGCCAGTGGGGGGCCAACCGGATCTCTGCAGCCAAGGGCCCAAGGCCCAGGAAGGGGCTCCTGGCCGTGGACACACAGTCAGTTGAGGCCTGGAACCAGCTGGGAAGACTTGGCCCTGGACCACACAAGTTCGGGAGAGCTCCCAAGGCAGGGCCACCCACACCAACTGGGGAAACCCCGGGCCGGGCCACAGCCCGACCCCTCGAGCCGTGTGACCCCGGGTGGGACACCACCCTCCCGAAGGCTCGGTCCTCTCATATGAGAAGTGGGGAGAACGTGACGCCCCACCCCGGTCAGCCCACGGAGGGGGTTTCTGCATCAGCGTGGCCCCCAAGGGCCCCTCAACCGATAGGACCACGGCCACCATTACCAGGGAGCTGAGAAAGGAAAGAGACAAACGAGAAGAATGGAGGTGACTCTGGAGAGGGACAACGGAGAAATCACGCCCCATCCATCCGGCCACACACACACACTGGGATGGGGCCCGTCCCCACCAAGCCTGCTCCAGCCCAAGAATTCTCCAGTTTGTGTGCCAAGCCGAGCCTGCACCTGCCCCTGGCAGGCCCCCCATGTGTCCAGTGCTGCCCCGGCTGCCCGGTCCGTCCTGCCAAGTCGGCCCCCGCCCAGGACCGCCACGTCTGATGGGCTGCCAGGCCCGGCAGTGCTGGGCTCAGGCCGTGAGCCCACCCACCCTCAGGCACAGGACAGCTTAAGTGTCCCCGGAGCTGGCCGTAGGCCGCCAGGCCCCGGTACGGCTGATCCCCCATCCTGGGGGAGGGACTGTGATGACAGTGAAAACAAATAGCTAACACTTGTAAAACACCGACAATCAAGCTGTGTTCAAAAGCCTGTATCTTCACCCTGCCTCCTTTACCCCACTTTACAGGTGAGGAAACTGGGGCACACAGGGGTTAAATCACTCATCCCAGGCTGATCTCAGTGCTCCCCTCCCTGAGCCACCTGGACTGGCTGACTCTGACCAGACCCCTGACCTCTCCATCACCTCTGATGGAATTTTCTGCTCTGAGCTGAGGCCAGACCCTGCCATACTGCCATAGTGGTCCCCTGGTTGGACAGGGGCCAACCACACGGGCCACAGGTGTTCAGCAGGTCAGGGTGAAAGGAAACCGGCTCTGGACGCAGAAGGTGGGATTCCAGTCCCTGCCCTACCTCGACCCACTGAGAGATGAGCGGTGTGAGCATGGCAGGTGCCCATCCCTCTCTGGGCCTGAGCAGAGGGGCAGGTGACCACTGTCTGTGCCAGCCCCAGGGGAGCAGCCCTTCCTGACCCATCCCCGAGCCTTGACCTGGAGCCTCCTGGCTCGGGACTTGCTGAGTGCGGAGAGATGATGCCATCCAGGGCTACCACCCCTGATTCCTGCTGGCTGGAGGTGTCTTTATGGATGTCCTTGGGCTCCTGCCTCTGGGGGTCACTGCCCAGGACCATGCAGGGGCTCCTGAGGGCGCAGGAGAGCTCCTGAGCACACGGAGAGCTGCCCAGCCTGCCGGGAGTGGGGACATGCAAGAGGGGATCATAATGAAACCCGGAGTGAGTGACGGCAGAGCTTACAAGTGCTTAGCAAACGAGTCCCCACGGTTTCCCCCACTGGGCTCCTTCTCCTTCATATTAAGAAAGCAGGAAGAGCTGATCAGAAATCTGGTGGAGACCATGGAAACCCTCGGGACAGATGGTCAGGAAACACTAGTCCCCGGGGTAGGGGAGTAGCGAGAGAAGTGGGGAGCATGCAGCGGTCCTGAGTAAGAGGAGCTCTGAGTTCTGCCCGAGCTGTGGACCCTCATCAGCAAAACACAGACCCTCAGTTTTTCCCATCTGAGAAATGGTGCCAGCAACCTGGCCGCCTGGAAGCAGCCATCAGGCAATCCAGTGTTATGGGAAGGAGGTGGGCTCTGGAGTCACTGGCAGAGTGCTTGCCGCCCACCCCCCCCCCACCCCCGCCATGGATGGAATTGTTGATGAAACTCACCATCTCAGTCCCCCTTCAGTCTGATGGGGCCATGGCCAGTCTGTGGCCACTGCTGGGTCACGTTGTTCAGCTCAGCTGACCACAAGGAGATGGCCAGTTGCTGGGGTCAGAGAGACCCTTGAGGGGCTTGTGCTCCTAGCCTGGCACCTTCCGGGGTCAATGAACCTTGGAACTGGAATTCCAGCTTGGCCCTGGGGAGTCAGAGGACTTAGCTGCTTGTGAAGAGCAACCCACTTTCCAGAGATCAACCGTGAGGTCTCCAGGGTGACCAAGCCAGGAGGGGAAATTGAAAGAGACCAATTGCCTTAAAACACAGCCACCCCCCTGCAGGGTGACAGCTGTCACCAAGACCACATGAGAGCAAGCTGGAGCAGGTAACTTTACCAGTCACCCTCACCCCTAACTTCTCACCACTAACTCCCCATGATCAACAGGCTGTCCCCTGCCCTCCCAGGCCCACAGCCCTGGGACACCACCCCCGCCTCCAACTGCTCCAGGCCACTGCCTTGACTTCCGATGTTTTCCAAATGCTTCCTTCATTCTCCTTCCTCTAAGCCTTTGCCCAAGTCACACCTCCCCTCCCCCACTGGAATCACTGTCTCCAACCTCCACTCTGCAGAGCAAGGACCACCTGCCTCACCACGACTGCCCACCTGGCCTATCGGAGCATGAGGGGGATCCATCAGCCCTCTGAGTCCAGCCCTGCTAGATGCTGAACATCTTTTAAAACTTTCCCATCAAGTGGCTGTTCCTTGCATACCACCTGTGATGGGGAACTCATCTTCCGCCCCCAGGCAAAGGCAACTCAAATTGACACTCGTTGACTGTCTACCGTAGCCCTCCACTGCATGTTCTGGAGGAGTAAGAACTTGTCCTTGACAATCCCCGCACTTGTAGTAACCCAATCAGACAGTGTACGCTTGAGTTTGTTCATTCATGCATCAATTATTTAGTGGCTGCTGGGCACAGCGCTGAACAAAACAGGCGTGGCTCCCAGAGTGGGGACACAGACAAAAAGTGCACCACTGGGACTTCCCAGGGGGCCAGTATGTGGGGATTCTGCGCTTCCACTTCAAGGAGCACCGGTTTGATTCCTGGTCTGTAGCCCACCAGGCTCCTCTGTCCACGGAATTCTCCAGGCAAGAATACTGGAGCCCTTCTCCAGGGGATCTTCCCCACCCAGGGACTGAATCCAGGTCTCCTGCCCTGCAGGCAGATTCTTTACCATCTGAGCCACCAGGGAAGCTCTAAGATCCAGCATACGGGATTTTAGTTGTCAGTTTGAGTTTGTCAATTTGAGTTGCCCTTGCTTGGTGGGGGGATGAGTTCCCTATCACAGGTGGTATGCAAGTAACAGCCACTTGATGGGGAAGTTACAAAAGACGCTCAGCATCTAGTAGGGCTGGACTCAGGGGGCTGATGGATCCCCTTGTGCTATGATAGGCCAGGTGGGTAGAAGCCTCTTGGTGGGGCAGTCATGGTGAGGGAGAGGCAGGTGGTTCTCACTCTGCAGAGTGGAGGCTGGAGACAAGGCACCACCCATGCATTCAGAGGGGACATTTTGGGCTGGAACCCAATGAATTGGGCCATGAAGGATGAGGAAGGCACAGTGGCAGAGGGCATTGCTCTGGGAGGAGGGCAGATAAAGGTGTGGATGTCTCCGGGCACCCACAGAGCAGCTCAGATATGAAGGTGCTGAGTAGGAGGGGCCAGAGTCCGGTGGGAGAGGGGAGGAGAAGGGGCAGGGCTGCTCAGTGGTGACATCCCAGCCATTAAGAGGTGACCTCGAGGGCCCAAGCAGGACTCGGCAGAGTCCCCAGACCTGGCTTGGGGCTCCCTCTTCTCTTGGTTTAGGGACACTCTTGGCTGACTTAGCAGAGGAGTCCTGCCCCTTCTCCTCCAACAGCCTTCAAACCCTCGGTATTTTTATAGCAGGATGCTGTGGTCACAGGCCCCTTGAATGGGGTGCCTCTCCCATGCTTCTGCAGACCGAGCACGCTCGCCTGCCTTCTCGGCTGCAGCTATAAAACAGGCAGGAGGCATCCCGGGAGACATTCTTCTTTTCCTTTGAAGGCTTCCTAGTCTTTTCTAAGTAGCTCCAAATGAGAGGAAGGCTCCAGACAGGGGCGGGTCTGGGGAGGAGGGGATAGCAGGGAGTTTGGGAAAAGTCAGGCCTCCCCTAATTGTCCTCAAGATCTTAGTCTCCAGTCTGGTAATTAGAGAACTGATGGAGGCGCAAGGCAATTTCCTTTGGGGTAAGAAGGGGCAAGGGGGCGTCCATGGTGGCTCAGTGGTCAAGAATCCACCTGCCAATGCAGGAGACAGGGGTTTGATTCCTGGGTTGGGAAGATCCTCTGGAGAAAGAAATGGCAACCCACTTCAGTATTCTTGCCTGGGAAGTCCCATGGACAGAGGAGCCTGGCAGGCTATGGTCTATGGGATCGCAAAGAATTGGACACAACTTAGCGACTAAATAAAAAGCCGCAAAGGGTAAATTGGCTGTAAGTCTGGGTTCTGCTTTAAATAGGAACTGCAGGTCGGTGGCCTGAGTCTGGCCCCTGGTCACTTGGTGGGGGCGTTGGGATGCCTCAGGCGTTTGCACGGGGACTACTGTGCCTGCAGCAGGGGTTGGCTGTCCCTCGGCCAAGGCCGGATTTGCTGGTCTGGATCCTAAGTGGGGAATGTAGTCCTCAGGAAGCATGCACCTCCCTGG
Source organism: Bos taurus (assembly GCF_002263795.3). Lineage (NCBI taxonomy): Eukaryota > Metazoa > Chordata > Mammalia > Artiodactyla > Bovidae > Bos > Bos taurus. The sequence goes on along the minus strand of NC_037352.1, from coordinate 35,174,068 downwards.
TGTTGGGGCCCCGCCTTCCAGAGATAATTAGGGGAGCCTCCTGGGAGTAGAGGACTGCCCCCTTTGCCCAGTCTCTGATCTCACGACTGGGAATGGGATGGAGAGGTGCGGGATTGTGAAGAGCAGGTATAGGAACCAGACATCCTGACTCTCGGCTTGATCACCCCACCTCTGGGGCCCCCAAGGAAGATCCTCCTCACACGCTCACATCGCTGAGTGGCAACAGAGGCAGACGTGGCAGTTTAGTGACCAGGTCACAGCCAGGAGGCTCCAGGCATCTGGGGGTGGAAGGGAGAGCCTCTCGCCGCAGTACCACCGTTGAGAGTGAGGGTGACTGACCTTCCCAGCTGCAGCAGCAACAAAGCAGGTCAAACCTAGCTCTGACTTGTACTGCGGAATCGCAGGGACACATAAGACCACAGGAGCAACCCAGGGATTGTAGCTCAGTCAGTTCAATTCAGACACGTGGGTGTACAAGTGCAACTATTCTTTGTTGCTGGTATTCAGTTGCTAAGTTGTGTCTGACTCTGCAACCCCACGAGCACGCCAGGCTTCCTTGTCCTCCACCACCGCGTGGAGTTTGCTCAAACTCATGTCCCTTGAGTCAGTGATGCCATCCAACCACCTCATCCTCTGTCATCCCCTTTTCCTCTTGCCCTCAGTCTTTTCCAGTGTCCAGTTTTTTTTTTTTCCCCAGTGAGTCAGCTCTTCACATCAGGTGGCCAAAGTAATTGGAGCTTCAGCTTCAGCATCAGTCCTTCCAATGAATATTCAGAACAGATTTCCTTTAGATTGACTGATTGGATCTCTTTGCAGTCCAAGGGACTCTCAAGAGTCTTCTCCACAGTTCAAAAGCATCCATTCTTCTGTGCTCAGCCTTCTTTATGGTCCAACTCTCACATCTGTACAAGACTACTGGAAAAACCATCGCTTTGACTATACAGAACTTTGTCCTCTTGAGCGCATTAACAGAGGTCTAGGTCCTCAAGCCAGGGAGATGACAGTGCTACCTTCTGCTGATCTACACAAACAATAGTTGACTTAGGTTTGGTCCTAGTACTGCACTTTGTGGGGAGGGATTTTTGGAGAAGAGCCACCAGAATTGTAGCTGAGGGGCTGGAAACTCTTAGCTGGAAAGGAACAGTGTTAGCTGGTGGGTTGCATGATTGTGGCAATTTATCAGCTTGGCCACGCATGGCCTGTACCCTCTCAACGGGGATCATGCCTCAGTTCTCTGGCCTCTTTCTTTCTTCCCCCTGGTATTTGCAGTCAGTCTCATAGGCCTTCTCCAGGTTCAGTGCCTTGGAAAGAACTTTCCATTATCCCATTTTAATTCCACCGTTTGAATTATTAGCTAGTGCCATGTAAAGAATCACTCCGATCACAGTGGTGTGTTCACAGTTCTATGGGTCAGACATTCAGAAAAGGCATAGTAACGAGGAAGGCTTGTCTCTATAATGCCTAGGAATAAGTTTGGGGGTGGCTGGATGGCTAGCACTGGAAACATCTGAAGGTTTAACCACGCATGGGTTTGGAGTCTGGGCAGGGAAAGGGTGAGGGGGACGAGTGGTGAATGGTGGGGATCAGCCCCCGGTTCACAAACCACAGGCCTCATCCCATCAGACAGCTGAGAAAACTGAGGCCTGGGGCAGAGAAGGGCTGGCTCGAGTGCTGCTGGAAGACTTTTTCCCCACCCCGGAAGGGATACCGTGGAGCCGAGCTGGGGAGGTCCAGATGGGTGTTCCCCTCTTCGAGATGTAGGCTTCTGTGGTGGCTCAGATGCTACAGAATCTGCCTGCAGTGCAGGAGACTCGTATTTGATCCCTGGGTGGGGAAGATCCCCTGGAGAAAGGAATGGCAACCCACTCCAGTATTCTTGCCTGGAGGATCCCACGGACAGTGAAGCCTGGCAGACTATAGTCCAAGGGGTCGCAAAGAGTCAGACACGACTGACTACCACACTTTAACACTCTTCAAGATGCAGGGCATCCTGGCAGCAGCTGGTGGCATAGGGGATGCTTGGACTTGGGGCCCTCCCAGGGGCCTGGAGGCTGCCAAACAGGCCAATTTGCTGTACTAATGTGTGCTTTCTGCTGCTTGGGGGCCTCCTCACACCCTCTCCTGTGAGCGGGCCAGAGGCAACAGAATGAGCTATAATTATGTCAGGCCACGCCCTTCTGCCCTGGCTCAGCAATTAGCCAAGTGGCCCCGCACCCAGTGGAGCACCCAGCGGCTTCCACCCCCGCCTGGCTCCGGATGGGGTGAATCAGAAGCTGGGACAGGGAGGATGGGGTGGGCCACCCTCCTTTTTCGTGCTTCCTCCTGCTCCCTCCCCGCCCCAGGAAAAGAGCCTGAAAATGGGCCTTCCTTCTCCCGTGAAAGAGATCTCAGACAGGGCACCTCCCAACCCCACTGGTTGGAGCACCCCCAGTGGAGGAGACAGTGAAGAGCAAGGCCCTCCTTGGAAGGTGTCCCCTCCTCTCCCCGGCGCCCCGGCTTGTGGTTGACCTGCAGGGGGACCGGCAGTACAGCCACGATCTCCTCAGGGTCTTGGGGCTGTGGACAGACTAGAGCTTGAATTTGGGTCCAGGTCCTGCTGGACCTGACGTCTCTGTAAACTCTGGCACATCACTTACCAGCAGGGTTTCCCTGGTGGCTCAGACGTCTGGTAAAGAATCTGCCTGTGATTCAGTTTGATCCCTGGGTTGGGAAGATCCCCTGGGGAAGGAAATTAGCTACCCACTCCAGTATTCTTGCCTGGAAAATCCCATGGACAGAGGAGCCTGGTGGGCTATGATCCTTGGGGTCACAAAGAGTCGGACCTGACTCAGCGACTAACGCTGACTTCTATGTTTCTTTGCCTGTAACCTGAAATTGTTTGTACTTTTAAAAGTTTACTGAAGTATAGTTGATTTACAATGTTGTGTTAATTTCTGCTGTACAATAAAGTGACTCAGTTTTACCTATACATATTCTTTATCATATTATTTTCCATTATGGTTTATCACGGGATATCGAATAGAGTTCCCTATACAGGAGGACCTTGCTGCTTATCCATCCTATACTTGAGAATTTGCATCTGCTAATGAAATTAGTTATGTTTGTGCTCAGTTGCTTCAGTCGTGTCCAACTCTTTGCAATCCTATGGACCATAGCCTGGATTCTCCAGGCAAGAATACTGGAGTGGGTTGCTATGCCCGCCTCCAGAGGGTATCTTCCTGACCCAGGAATCGAACTTAATTAATTAATTAATCATAAGTGTCTCTTACGTCTCCTCCCTCGGCAGGTGGGTTCTTTACCACTAGCGCCACCTGGAAAGTTGTTATGAGGATTAAAGTACTGCAGCTGGAACATTATCAATGGGGGCTCTCTGGTCAACAGCAGAAGACAGGGCTCTTGGTGATAAGATCCCCCAGTTTCAAGGCTGCGTGGTCTAATCGTCCTCTGGCTCAGCATACATGCCAGCTGTTGTGTCACCGTACCTGCAGATGGTGACTTGCAGGGGAACGTTGGCTGTGTCTGCATCACCCCAACACTAGCTTGTACCCCAGCCCAAAGCAGGGGACCCAGACCTCACCAGGCATTTTATTCTTGACAGCTGTGGACTGGGCTTTGCGTTGATTCCTTCTGCAAACGCTGGCTTGACCACAGGCCAGGCTTGCATCCTCCACTCTTCTGGACTCAGAGTAGCTTTGAACTCACACCAGTTGCATGGTAACTGTTCTTAGAGACGGTCTGGAAAGATCAAGGAAGCATCAGCATCTTAGATGAAATGGAGCGCAGAGATACTGGAAGGATGGTGGGTGGGAAACGGTGGGGGTGTGTGCGTGTGTAGAGATGAAAGCTCACCTCCTTTAGTAGGAAGTCCTTAGATAATCTTGACCCTGACAGGCCAACTGGTAGCGACACAAGCTTGTTCTTTAGTGCCACGGAGGGAACTCCGGAAGAATCATCCAGAATTGAGAGCTGTGGCCTCTGAGGCGGGGGAGCAAAGGGGCAGGACGAGGGGTAGGTCTGGGCAACGAGTAACTACACGGCTCTCACCACAGCTTCTAACTCAGGGGCCTACCTCCATTTGACAAATTAAAATTGAAAGGAAGAAATATGTACTGTTGAGTCGGCCTCGGTCTCCCCAGTCTCGGGGGCCCGGGGGACCCTCAGGGGAATGGGGTGGGGAGCAGGGCTGCCTTGGGCTTGCTGCAGCCCACGCAGGGCTGGGCACAACGAGGTCCTCGGGGAAGCCACCCGGGGTCACCCTCTGGCTGTCACCCAGCCCTGGGGCGCAGCAGGGCAGCAGACGCCTGGCGCTGACCCCGGGGTGCTCACACTCTGGGGAGCCTGCGAGGCGCCCGAATGACCCAGGGGCACTGTTTGAAGTCCCGGTACCTTCTAAGGATTCAGTTTAACGAGCTGGGTGCTGCAGGCACCTGGATGAAAGATGCTATCTGAAGACATGAGATAATTACCAATTAAAACCATTTTCTTAGAAACAGGAAGGTCCCATTTGCCAAGAGTAAATAGTGGGGGCGGGCCCAGCCTGGGAAAGTCATTTTGGGTGGGCTCCGAAGCCAGTGTGAGTCAGAGTGCGGGGTCAAGGGAGGCCAGAGTTCCCTCCCCTGAACCCTGAGGGTGAGAAGTCAGCGGAGATATAGTGGCAGAACCCCCACTCCCACTCTGGGGCGGCCCCAGGACTCTCCACCCTGCCTGGCAGGAATGGAGGAATTACTAGCCCTGCCCAGATGGTGGGGCACCTCCACTAAACACAGGGGCATCCTGACCTCCTCTGCGGGATGTAACCTTAATGACAGCACCAGCACGGGGCAGAGGACCCTCAAGCTGCCTTTCTTTTCTTCTTTTATTTTTTTGGCCATGCCACATGGTTTGTGATCTTAGTTTCCCGACCAGGGATCGAACCCACACCCCACTACAGTGGATGTGCAGAGTCTTAACCACTGGACCACTGGAGAAGTCCCTGGAGCTTCTTTCCATTAATTCACAAGCCCCTGATGAAGGCCTCCTGTGTGATGCTGGCTTCCTGGGAGGAGACAAGCACACTAGCCATCCTAGGTCATACATCTTAGCGGCCACACCTCACTGGTGCTTACCACAGACCAGACCACTCTGCCGAGTGCTTTAGGGGCTGGTTCTTTTCACCTTCAACCAGACCCTAGAAAGTGTTCTGTTAGGATCCCTATTTACAGAGGAGGCCAAGTGACTTCCTGAGGTCACTCGGCTAGTGAGCGAGAAGCTCCAGGCTCTGAGCTGTAACCACTGCAGCACTGTCCCATCTCCTGAGCATCTGCCCTGCTGGCAGGTGGGAAGTTGGTAAGCAGACTGGCAGCCATCTCCTGATGGGCAGCCTCGCCCTGCAGACCCCCAGCCCACCTTCTTTCCTGGAAGCCCCTCAAAGCCGGATCTGGGAGTCTGGCACTCCCGCCACACACCCACACTTGACTGCTTCCCCATCACTGACACCCATCCATTCACACTTCCAAGCCAGCGAGCTGGGACCAGTTCTGACTCCGCCTGCCCCCCACTCTCCACATTCTGTCAGCACACAGAGAGCAGAGGCTTCACGTCTCTGATGGGCCAAGTGGAACCGGGGGGCCAGGACCCAGCAGCCCAGAGCAGATCCACAAAGAGACTCGGCTCCTTTTCCCACGCACCCTGGTTCCCTGTTTCCCATTGGCCGATGGATAATTCCTGCTCCCCTGCCCATGGGGAAAGTTCTTTGTAAATTATAAGGCCCCTAATAATGGAAGCAATTCTTACAACACTCAGGTCAAATGTACACGTACAACTATTTCCCAAAATCGCATGCTGCTTGGAGATGATGGTATTCAGCATTTCACAAAGTGACCTGACACCTACTCTGTGCTGAGTGGATCTCAGATCTTAGCTGCCCCAACGTATCTCCAATAACCCATCCTCACAGATGAGGGGCTTGACCGTCAAGGAGTATAAGTTCTGCCAGAGGGGAGGGACTGCTACATTGAAGAGCAGCTCTTTCCACGATGCCTCCTGGATTAGTTTCCTGTTGCTACATAAACACATAACTGGAGAGTTAGTGACTTAAGACAGCACACACATTTGTTATCTGGCAATTTCCCTGGGACAGGAGTCTGGGCACAGCTGGCTGAGTCACCTGCTCAGCATCTTACAGTCAAGCCATCAGCCTGGCCGTGTTCTCATCTGGAGGCTCGACTGGGGAAGAATCTGCTCCCATGCTTATTCTTGTTGTTGCAGAATTTGTTCCATTTCTTGGGATCTGTATGATTGAGGCCTTTGTCTGAGTCTTTGACTAAGGCTCCATGCCATTTCCTGCTACCTGGACTTCTGCAACATAACTACTTGAGGAGCCCGGTAACAGGATCCTCTCTCCAGTCTGCTCAGAGGGAGTCCTCCATAATGTAACATAATCATGGGAGTGACATCTCAACACGTTTGCCATATTTTTTGCTGTTCTCGTGAAAAGTTAAGTACAGGGACTTCCTTGGTAGTCCAGTGGTTAAGAACCCGCCTTGCAATGCAGATGTGGGTTCAATCCCTGGTCGGGGAACTAAGATCCCACATGTCACAGAGCAACTAAGCCTGTGCTACTGAGCCTGCATGGTCTGGAGTACGTACGCACAAATGGAGAGCCCAAGCTCTCTGCAACTAAGACCCAACACAGTCAAAATAAATAAATAAATAAAACAAAATAATTTTTTTTAAAAAAAGGAGTTACAGGTTCACCCACACACAAGGGGAAGGGATTATACAAAAGGGTGGACAACAGGAGGAGGAAATCACTGGGAGTCTTTGCCTGATGTGCCCCAGGAAGGATGAGGGACACTCCCCAGCCCAGTGGGGTTGTCACTGGTCAGGCCTCCAGAAGGTTGTGCTCACATGCACACACACACACGTGCATATGTACACACACCCACACACACCCCAAGCATTCTCCTACTGGGAGCTTCCCATCAAAGGCTCCATAAAAAGTTCTCACTTTCTTGGATTCCCATTTCAGGAAATCCTCACCAGATCCCCTGAGCGGGAGGCAGGGCAGGGGTTACTGTCCCTTCATGAGCAGGAGAAACCAAGGCTCCCAGTGGGTCTGTGACCATGCTGTCCTCAGGCCTCTTGCCTCCACTCAGCTCCTCCACCTGGTGCACAGCCCTCACCCTGGTGCCGAGGCTGTCACCTCTCCTGTCCCGCAGCATCAGCACGGCCTCAAGCCAGCGCACTCCCTAAGCCTCGGAGGAGTCGGGGCATCACTTACCGGCAAGCATGTTTCTGCAGCCTCGTTTACAGTTGTTGAACTATTTTTGTCAAATTAATTAAATACATGCTAAATCTTCTCCAATTTGTTGTACAATAAATTAAAGATGCTAAGATTGTGAAATGCACAACAAAACCTGTTTATTCTGATAAAAGCCCGCATGACAGCCCCGAGTCAAGCTTCAGATGGTCCGGAATCTGCTTCTGCCACTGGCTTTATCAGAACGGGGCTTCTGGCCACCAAGCACCTCGGTGGCTGGGGTCCCAGTGAGCCCACGTGGCTACCTGAAATGGGAACTTGAGGCTCAGAGAGCAGGAACACATCCTGCGTGACCAGAGAAGATGCTGCATGGAGGCTGGGACTGCAGAATGCAGAGTCCCTCCCCAGAACCTCCTGGGAGATTTCTGCTGTCCCAGGGTCAGCAGCTTGTAGGAATATTATCTAATGTGGATCTGAGGTTGTAGTATATAAACTCAAGTAATCCTCATGCAGCCCTTGGAAGGAGGTGCTGCTATTACCCCATTGCACAGAGGGGTAAGTAGAGGCATATAGCCCAGAACATGGAGGAGCCTGGGTGAGGCAGAACAGTCTGGCTAGAGTCTGTGCCTCTCACCCTTTGTGCCCGGGATCCTCCTTCGGCTCTGGCCACCCATCCCTGGCACCACAGGCCAGGCTATGCTCCCTGTAATCCAGGACACCTACCACCACCACCACCACCACCCACCCCACAGCTAATGTCCACCTCACTCCTTTGCTTCTCAGGGCAAAGTGCTCTCTTTGAGCATGAGCATGACAGGTCACCTGTGAGAATCCTTTTTATCCACACAGGGGCCTCCTGGAGCTCCTGGGAGGGAGAAGGCAAGGGCATTCCAGCCAAACTAAGCCACAGAGAGCCTTGCATCCATCCATCAGCCTGGAACTCTGTGTTTTCCCGAGTACGTGGATGCACAGATCCGAAGTGACTCCACAGTCACCGCCTATGTGGGTTGCTTGGCAACCCCCAGAGCTGTGCTTTGTTATTCCCATTTTGTGGATGGGGAGACTGAGACCCAGGGAAAAAAAGGGACTTGCCCAGCTCCCATAGAGAGATGGCAGGAGAACTAAATTTAGAGAAAAGGTTGAGCTGCCAGCTTCTGGCAGCACAGCCTGGTCAACCCTGTCACTCAGCATCCTCTTGGCCTAACCAGGTGCTCTGGGCATCTTGGGGGCCAGAGAACACTTCACAGAGGTCCCAATGTAAGAGGAATGGGGCCTCCGGGATGCACCCCCCCACTTTCTTTGACGTGGGTAAGGGGGTGGGTGTCATTTGGGCTCAGTCAGGGAAGCAGAACCCTGGTGAGTATTGTAGTGTAGGAACTAGCCTTCATACCCCTGGGGAGAGTCTTGGAAGGAAAGTCCAAAGTAGGGAGCTATGTGGGGACCAGGGACTGTCACCAACCAGCCCTCCTTAAGGAGGGGTGCAGGTGGAGCATGTAGAAAAATCTGGAAGCCAAGTGGGTCTGGCTGCTGGAGTAGGAGGCCAGAGCCAGTGTAGACACTGATGGAAGTGTCTTCACAGCCTCCGCTCTGAGGTCATAGCCAAGCATCTGGTGGAAGGTCAAGGTCATTGTGAGCCAGGAGGCCCAGCAGTCCACAGGAGGAGGACGGAGGAATGGACAGGGATGAACTGGAACCTGCTGGCATCTCTGCGTCTGTCTTTCCCAACTCCAACCTTGATGGTCTCAGAGCACACGTTTCTCTTCAGGCTGACCAGGGAGGGGGGAATTCTGGGAAACAAGGTTCCCGCCCACCTGACCTGGCACGAGCCACCTGGAGGGAATGACAGAACCATTCGCTAAGACCTGGCTCCCAGGAGGGTCACCTGGTGTGGCTGTGCTTGCTGCTCACTGCTCAAGAGCACTTGGCTGAGAGATCAGTGGGGGCTGAACCCCTGACCCTAGCATGGAGCTGCACTTACCTGGCTTCAGAGGCATCTTTTTCCAATTTATGTAAGATGCTGTTTGAGGGAAGGTGCAAGAAAAGAAGATATATTCCAGGTGGGATGAGGAGTATCTAGGTACCTATAGGGATGGCCTTCCCCATCTGTAGCCAGTGCTGAGGTAAGGACCATTTTCCTTTAAGGGCTGGGCACGCAGGTTTCCTGTTAATGATTGGACTGATCAATAATAGGTATGGGGCATAAGACAATCATCCTAAATCCCCAGGGAACTGAGCTACGCCAGAAGAAGAGGCACAAAAGTGGGCCGAGGGGAGCTTACTCTAAGGGAGAATTCTGCCCTAGGCAAAACTATTTCAGATATAACTAGCTGCTTTTACAGGTGATGAGGCCCCTGGCAGTGGAGATATGCAAGCAGGGCCAGAAGGATGCTTAGAGAGTCTAGTACAGGGGATGCTATGAAGCGTCAGGTGGTCTTTCAGCTATCTGCCCCTCCTGAGCTGAGTCAAACAGGAGAGGGATCTCTTGAGGATGGGAGGGTGGGGCTCACCCCACCCCAGCCCACCCCCACACTTTCTCTCTGCTCACTTCTTTTTGGAACTGCTTTGGGTATTCAGAAGATTAATTTTATGTTTGTACAAAGCAGGGGATTAGAAGGGGAGGAGACTGAAGTTCTGTAGGTTGTTAGGAAAACACTGTCTTAGACTGGTAAAATCGCTCTGGATACAAGTTACAGTTGAATGCCCTACTTAGCACCAACAACCCGGGGCTTTTCGTTGTCAGTAATTTGCTCTTATGTTCTGCAGTCTCAGAACCTAAACCCTTGGGCTCTAGGATGTTAAAAGACACAGTGTGGTGGGGTGGCCTCCATCCCTCAGGGCAGGGAGAGTGGGGTGTCCAACCACCACCCCTGTTCTTGCCAGGGTCTGGGCTGCAACCTCAGACAGAATTCTTCCACGGGGTCCACCGGCTCCTCTGTCCCCTGCTGCCTCCTGTATCACTCCTCAAGGAACCAGGGGAGCGAGTGCGGCTCAGAGATGGCACAGGCTCACCCCAGTATGCACAGCAAGTTGCTGACTCCAGGTCCAGGGCTCCTTCTCTGAGCTTCCACTTGCTCTTTAAGATCAAGGTGGTGGGAGATGCTGGACCACAGCAGGACTTTCTGCGGGGAGTTGGTGGGGGTGGGCCTGGGAGACACAGCTCATGCCATCCAACATCCTATCCTTTTTTTAAACAGCTTTGGTTGCTGTTGTTCAGTTGCCATGGACTGCAGCACACCAGCTCCTCTGTCCTTCACTATCTCCCGGAGTTTGCTCAGCTTCATGTCCGCTGAGTCAGTAATGCTATCTAACCATCCCATCCTCTGCTCCCAGCTTCTCCTGTTGCCTTCAATCTTCCCCAGCATCAGGCTCTTTTCCAATGAGTTGGTCCTTCGCATCGGGTGGCCAAGTAACAGCTTTATTGAGATATAATTCACATACCATACAATTCACCCATTAAAAAAATGTAAAATTCAAGAGCTTTTAGTATATTCACACTGTTGGGCAACCATTGCTACAATTGAATTTAGATCATTTCTATCACCCCCAAAAGAAACTCTATACTTTTTAGCAGTTACCCTCCAAGCCCTCCCCGTGGTTGCCTGAGCCTTCCCCAGCCCTTGCCAATTGCTAGTCTATTTTCTGTCTCTATGGATTTGCCAACTCTGGACATTTCATGTAAAAGAAATCTTATAGTACTTGGTCTTTGACTGCCTTCATTCACTTAGCATGACGTTTTTGAGGTTCATCCATGTTGTAGTATTGAACAGTACTTCATTGCTTCTTATGGCTGCGTAAAACCCCATGGTGTGGATACACCATGCCTAGCTTATCCGTTTACCCACTGACAGACATTTGTGTTGTTTCTGCATTGGGGCTATTATGAATCATCCTGCTGTGAATATACGGGTACAAGTTTTTGAGTGGATGCCTGTTTCCACTTCTCTTGGGTGATTCGATTCATAAAAGAAGAGAAAGGAGCAGACCAGAAGTGTTTTAAATGAATCTGAGGATGGGTGATAGGAAGGGCAGGTAGGCAGACTTCCTTGGTGGCCCAGTGTTTAAGACTTTGCCTTCTAATGCAGGGGGGTACATGTTCGACCCCTGGTCAGGGAGCTAAAATCCCACATGCCTCGTGGGCAAAAAACCAAAACACAAAACAGGAAAAATTCAATAAAGACTTTAAAAATGGTCCACATCAAAAAAAAATTTTTTTAAGTTCAAGCAGGAAAAATCACAAAGGGTAAGGTAGCCTTGGCAGGCTTCCTGGAGGAGGAAGCGCTCCACTGGGGCTTAGAGGAGAGATGTGAATTAGAGAACGTGAACTAGAGGAAGAAGCTGGGGAAGGCAGCCCTTATGGCAGAAACAGCCTCAGCAAAGGCAGGGAGAGGAGGTGATGAGGGCCCTATCCTAGTACCCCGAAGTATTGGACAAAGCCTTGGACCCAGAACTGTGGGAGGTGTGGGGCCCTCCCTGGACAGGCAGCATCAGCAGCACCTGGGAACTTACTAGAAAAGCAGATTCTCAGGCTCCACTCCAATCTGCTGAATCAGAGACACTGGGGATAGGGCGCAGACTGATAACTCTTTCCAGTGTGAGACCCACTGCTATAGATGCTGTGGGCTAAGGCATCACACCTAGGTATGAATGGCATAGAGGGAGAGAGGAAAAAGAACTAGGACGCCATCACTGTGGCTCCAGCCCCTGTCCACTCCCAGCCCCGAATCACAGCTTCCAAGCCCTATCTTTGCCCACATGGCTCCCTCCCCTGGGGGATGTGTCCCATGTTTTAGGATGTGGCCTAAGGCTTACCTCTTCTTTGTCATGTATCATCCCACCACCAGCTGACCACTAGCCCTTTCTCTGTGCTCCAATCCCCACCCAATCCCAACCCACCCAGTCTTTATATCCTCTGCAGGGGCCAGTGTGAGCAGGGCATACAGCAGGTGCATTACACAGATCACAAACCAGGAAAGAGTCAATGAATCAATGATCCCTGGAGGCTCTGGGGATGCGTCCTCTGTCTGCGTGCTGGTGTCTTGGCTGTTCACGCTGGCTGAGAACTCCCCATCCAGACCAGGAAGGATGACCCAGCAATTCCCACCACCACACAGATGACTCTCACAGTCACGCATGTCCAGAGGAGCCAGGCATACTATGGTACTGTGCGATCCCATTTATCTGCGCATTTATCACCACATCCCTGGTGACTCAGATAGTAAAGAACCTGCCTGCAATGCAGGAGACCTGGGTTCAATCCCTGGGTCAGGAAGACCTCCTGGAGAAGGGAAAGGCTACCCATTCCAGTATTCTTGCTTGGAAAATTCCACAGACAGAGGAACCTGGTGGGCTACAGAGCAAGGGCTCACAAAGAATTGGACAGGACTGAGTGATTAGCACTTTCACTTTCCACACTGGTATGTGCACAGGAGAGAGTGGATCTGATTTTCAGACAGATCAGCAGTGATGTTGGGAATGAACTGAGACACTCAAGAAGTTTTCCTGGAGGGAGAAGATTGGGGTGGAGGGCAGGGAAGACCAGGCTGCTGTCGGCACACATCTGCAGAATGCCCAAGAAAGAGAAGTAGACTGACAGGTCTGGGACCTCAGATGGCTGAGCCATCAGCAATGGGTTGATGCTACAGACAGAGTTGGATTCAAATAAGGAAGTCCACTTGATGGAGTGAGTTCCCCCCAGGGGAGGTGTATAAGTAGAGACTGAGCCTCCACCCAGCTGGGATGGTTTGGCAGGATTCCTTCATGGGATGAGAATCCTCCAGTCCTGAAATTCTAAGAAAAGGAGATGAAGAACAGGAACAACGTGAAGGAAGGTAGAGCAAAACAGGGCCCAAGGCAAGAAAGGAGATGCTGCAACAGCAGCTGCTGGAACAGCGGCTCAAGATGGAAACATGCCCTTATTTGTGGGGAGTTTGTTTCAGCAAATGAGAGACAGTGATGGTGACCAGGCTGTCTTCTGAGATGAATACCATCTGGGAAAAAAATACCAAATTCAACAGGACTCATTTCTTCCCCCCACAAATGAACTAAGCCAAGTTTTGTGCCCATTCCGATTTATCTGTTTAGAAAGAAGCTCTTTCTTTCCAGGAGCTGGACCGTCCTTTGGCCAGACGAGGGCTCATGACCACAGAGAAGTTCCATGTCTGAGGCTTTTCGGTTAAATGACATTTCTTGTGAAATGTATCAGCTCACACAGAGTAAATTAAATGTATAGGTATGGTTTATCTGATAAACATGATCTTGCACCCAAGTACCTATTCCCTGGATTAAGAGCTAGAATATTACAAGAACCTTAGAAGCCCCCTGTGTGACTTTGAGGGCAACCACTGTTCTAAACTTCGGTTTAATTACTCCCTTGCTTTCCTTTAAAACCACCTACAGTTCAGTTCAGTTCAGTTGCTCAATCATGTCTGACTTTTTGCGACCCCATGGACTTCAGCATGCCAGGCTTCCCTATCCATCCCCAACTCCAGGAGCTTTCTCAAACTCATGTCCATTGAGTCGGTGATGCCATCCAACCATCTCATCCTCTGTTGTCCCCTTCTCCTCCTGCCTCCAATCTTTCCCAGCATCAGGTCTTTTCCAATGAGTCAGTTCTTTGCATCAGGTGGCCAAAGGGATACATGTAGGCCAAAACCACCTATCTGTATCCCCAAGTAGCATGTTTTTTATTTTGCTTGCCCATGACCTTAAATGAACTCATACTGCATACGTATTTCTATGACTTTCTTCTTTTGCCAAATTTTGCTTAGAGGTTTATTTACATTGATGTGTGTAACTTTGTGTGTGCTGTTATGTCCAACTCTTTGCAACCCATGGACTGTAGCCTGCCAGGCTCCTCTGTCCATGGGAATTTTCCAGGCAAAGAATACTTGACTGGATTGCTGCTTCCTCCTCCAGGGGATCTTCCCGACCCAGGGATACAATGCATGTCTTCTGCATCTCCTGCATTGGTAGGTGGTTTTTCTACTGCTGAGCCATCAGGGAAACCCCTACGTAACTATATTTACTTTGTTTTTATTCTCCATAGTATCTTACTCCATGAATATGGATATTTTTGACTGACGTGAATTGAAGACATTTAAAAAAAATTGTTAAAGCATATGGGTTTTCTTGTTATCTACTTATTATTTATTGGTAAGTTAATTTTACTGTGGTTCTAGAACAGTCTTACAATACACATCCTTTGAAATGTGTTGAAGCTAGCTTTATGAACTAATGTGTGGTCATTTCATAAATATTCATGTGCCTTGAAAAATATAAATATTCCCCTCTGGTTGGGTATTTAATACAATGTTCTCTGTGTATCCGCTTGACCAAGTTTGTGATATATATATACCATTAAATCTTTTAAATACTTTCTGATTTTTATCTACTTGACTTATTGATTATTATAGGCAATAATTTTAACTGTCCCATATCATGTTGGACTTTTATATTCCCTGTTATATCTCTCTATTCTGGCCTTAAATATTTTAGGCTATGTTATTAATGCATTAAAAAAATAAGAGTTTGGGACTTGCCTGGCGGTCCAGTGGTTAGCACTTCACCTTCCAACCTGCAGGGGATGCAAGTTTGATCCCTGGTTGGGGAGCTAAAACCCCACATGCCTCGCGGCCAAGAAAACACACACACACACACACACACACACACTTATATGGGCTTCTCTTGTGGCTCAGCTGATAAAGAATCTGCCTGCAATGCAGGAGACCTGGACTCGATCCCTGGGTTGGGAAGATCCCCAGGAGAAGGCAAAGGCAACCCACTGCAGTATTCTGGCCTGGAGAATTCCATGGACCGTATTTTCACCAGAGAGCATTTGCATTCCTCAAGCACAACCAGATTTTATCTTATAAAGGTCTGGCAGATGGGACTTCCCTGGCTGCCCAGTGAGTAACACTTCACCTTCCAATGTAGGGGATGTCGGTTGGATCCCTGGTTGTGGAGCTGAGTCCCTGCAGCCAAGAAAAAAAAAAATCAAAACATAGAACAGAAACAATATGGTAACAAATTTAATAAAGATTTTTTAAATGGGCCACATTAGAAAAAAACTTAAAAAAAAAAAACTGGTCCGGCTGAATTTTCACGTATCTGAAAATGTCTTTATCTCCTTGCTGTTGCTCAGTTACTAAGTCCTGTCTGACTCTTTGTGATCCCATGAACTGCAGCATGGCACGCCAGGCTTCCCTGTCGTTCATCTCCTATTCAGGCTGAATATAGAATTGATTCATTCATTCAGCATATACTCATTTAGGGGCCTACTGCATGCCAGGACATATTCTAGGGATTCGGGATGCCTCAGCGAAGAAAACTCCAAAACTTCCTGCCTTTGAAGATCTTACCTTCTAGAAGACAAGGCAGGGATAAGAAACAAAGAGGACAAACCAAGTGTCTTGTATATTACAGAGTGAAAACCCACATCAAAAAGAAAAGAGCAAGATGAGGGAAGTCAGGTATGCCTGCAGAAGAGACGGTGGTCAGAGCAGACCTCTGCGGAAGTGACTTGTGAATGAATATCTGAAGGAAGAGTATTCCAGTTGGTGCAAAGGACTAGTGCAAAAATCCCAAGACGAGAGTGTGGTTGGCACATTCAAGGAACAGCAAGGCAGACTTCCCTGGTGCTCCAGTGGTTAAGACTCTCAGTGCAGGGGGCACGGGTTCAATCCCTGGTTGTGGAACTAAGATCCCACAAGCCTCAGTGAAAGTGAAAGTCGCTCAGCCGTGTCTGACTCTTTGCGACCCCATGGACTATAGAGACCATGGAATTCTCCAGGCCAGAATACAAGTAGGTAGCCTTTCCCTTCTCCCGGGGATCTTCCCAACCCAGGAATCCACATGTCTCAAGGTGTGGCCAAAAAAAAAAAAATCCAAGGAACAGCAAAGAAGCCAGAGTGGACAGAACGCAGTGTGTGAGGGGAAAGGACTGAGAGGCAGTCAGAGCTAACAGAGGGTCTTGCAGCTTTTGTAAAGGCTTTGAGCCAAGTGAGCAGTACTGTAACATTTCAAGCAAAATGACATTTATCTGAGTTTTTGTAATGATCCTTCTGCCTGCTGTGCTGATAGATAAAAGTAGTTTTATTTCAGCACATTGAAAATACTATTTTCCACTGCCCTCTCACTTCCATTGTTGCCGTTGAGTAGTTAAGAGGCCCCAGGAGATTCTGGGGTGCTGGTGGGAGACCCAAGTGGGGAACACATCCTCCTCCCCCATGGGCCTTGTAGCTGGAAGTCCCTGGGTTCTGCTGGGCTCCCCCTCCTGGCCCCAACTGGAGCCATCTGGGCCCATCATCTGCACCCCACTCATGCCTTGTCAGCCCTGGGGAGGAGGGGGCCACCTATAAAAAGTCTATTGATGACCATCATTCACTTCTCCTACCTGGAATTTGGGAGTGGGGCTGGGGCATGGGGAGCAAGTGAGAAGTAGGGGGCCGGGGAGGCTTGGAGCACAAGCAGCCCCTCCCTTCTGGCCAGCCCACCCCTGAGGACTCTGCAGAGGGACCTTATTAGTGACTGGAAAGCTGGCCCTGCCATCTCCCCAGGCTTCACAGGAGCTGAGAGGTGGAAGCCACGGCCTGACCGTCTTCCTGCAATCTGTCATTATCCCTTCCCTCGCCCGCTCCCACCACCAGGTAATTCCATTGTTAATTAAAATCCTGCAGCCTTTAATAACACAGCTCATAATTGCTGTTTTCACTAGACCTGGATTGGCTATGCAGGCCTTGAGGGGACCTGGGCTTTTGTTTCCTGAGCCTGACTTTGGCAGAGCTGCTCCAGTTGTATATTCACCCACTCAGATGCAGCCAAGTGTCCCCCTGGCTTCAATGGTGGGACGAGGAGCACCAGTGTCCCCCAGCCTGGAGGCCACCCCAGAAACCCCTTGATGTGTCCCAGGGAGAGAGGTTAAGGCAGGAGGCAAGGCTCCAAGGTGTCAGCCCCAGCAACACAGCCTGGGCGAAGACTAGATCCTGAACATCCAGTGGGCCCATGCAGGCCTCCCACTGAGCTTCTTCACGTGTGGCCAAGCTCATTCGCATCCCCACCTCCTCCGAGGCTCCCACTGCTCCAATTCCCTGTTATGCAAGTGAGGAAGCTGAAGATCAGAGAGGGAGGAGACTTTCCTGAGGCCACACAGCAGGCAGGCAGCAGAGTCAGGGGCCTGGTGTCCAGACCCGCCGTTCCTCCCTCCCGGCTTACTCTCCCCTTTCTTGCTCACAGCCTCCACATCCTTTCCCTCCCTCCCAGCTCACTCCCACTCCCCGCAGCCCTCCTCCTCTTAGGTGATCATTCTGGGAGAGGACCTGGGGGCCGGGATTGGGGAATGGGAAGGGGACCAGAGGACCATGGTTCGGGGTCACAAAGTCCCAAGGCAGGGGGAGGGGGACCCTGTGGCCACAGTGGAGCCAGGACAGCTACCCTCATGACCCACCGAGTGGGTGCTCTACTGCCCACTCCAAGTCTCTTTAAGGTCCAAAGGACCACCCCCACTGGTTGGGAAAGTGTTCCTTTGCTGAGAAGAGCCACACCACCCGAGGCCAGATCCTTGCCTGGAGCAGCCCGTGCCATGAGTGATGGGTGCAGGGTGGCGAAGGCCCAGCCCCAGCGAGGAGGTCCTGCAGGCTGACTGATGTCCGCCTGCAACTCCCAGCTCTCCCTCTGTGCCCCCCGCTTCTATCCCCCGACCGGGGTGCTGATTCCTGAAGCATCCCTATTAAACTCCCCCCACAACACACACACACACACATACACACACCCCATCCAGAACCCACTTTCAGGGACCCTGACCTTCTAGAACCATCCTTCCATGTGGAATTCCGGGTCTTGCTCTCTTCCCTCTGCCCATCCCTACTCCCTCCTTTCCCCAGAACCCCAGACCCGCCACCCCACTGTCTGTTACCCCAGCCCAGCTCATGCTCCTGGCTCCTCTGCCCCCTCAGAAGGGACGACACTGCCATCAAGCTAGAAACACCACCAGGCACCCCTGTCGAGAGTCTCCGGAGATCAAGGACCCCTCAGTGGCCTTCATAGCTCCGAGGTCTGCTGTACCACTCTCATCTTGGAGATGAAGGAGCATCGTGTGCACAGCTGGAACACGTCAGCACTCAGGCCGCAGCTGGTTGTCATCCAGCACCCAGCTCACAGCTGCCTCGGCCGACCTCCTAAAACAGCCTCCCTTGCTGCTGGCTTTGTGAAAAAATCAGCCTCTTCACTCCCCTGCCCTCGCTGGTGCCTTGGAGGGAGAATCACGTTTCCCAAGGACTTCTTTCATTCATTCACTCCCCCTATTCATTCATTCACTCATTCATTCATTCAACAAATACATTTTGAGCCTCTACCTTTTACCTGACACTGTGCTTGGTGCTGGGGGCACCTTGGTGAAGAAGATGGACAAAGTCCTTATCCTCTCGGAGCTTATATTCTGTGGAGGGAGACACACAATAAACACGATAAATAAGTAAAACAAATATACGCTGGGTCAGGCACTTCCCTGGTGGCCCAGTGGTTGAGAATCCGCCTTGCAGTGCAGAGGACGTGGGTTCAGTCCCTGGATGGGGAACTAAGAGCCCACATGCCGTGGAGCAACTAAGTCTGTGCACAGAAACTGCTGAGCCCACACGCCACAACTAGGGAGTCTGTGAGCTGCAACAAAAGATCCCACATGATGCAATGAAGATCCTGTGTGCTGCAGCTAAGACCCAATGCAGCCAAACAAATAAGTAAGCAAATATTTTATATACGTACATACACACACGAGGTCAGATAGTGGTAAGTGCCAAGGAGAGAAAGGGGGACTGAAAGCCTTGGGGTGGGGCCAAGAGGGTGACAAGACAGCATGACCAAGGGAGGCCCCACGGGGAAGGGGACATTCAGCTAAGGGGTGCAAGGCCCACTGGCGAACGACGGGGCATGTGGAGCCCTTTTCCTGGGCTCTTGGTGGGGGTGGGGACGCTCCTCCACGCAGGGTCTGAGCAGAGTAGATGGCCACCCCACCACGCCCCTACTTGTCTATCCAGTGGTCCTGATCACGTGGCCAGCAGGGCTCAGGGCCACCCCCCCAGGGGAGGCAGCCTGTGAGAAGGCAGAAAGCCCCCTTGTTCCTGGGGGGACAGCCAGGCTCCCTAACTCTAAGCTCTGCCCAAGCCCAACTCCCCACCCTGGAGGCCCTTCCTAGCCCCAGGACCTCGGGTGTCTCCTAGCGCAAAAATACCTGCGTGCTCCTTGAAGAGATGACTGGGTGTTGGCAGAACCCAGAGACCCCACACAAAGGGAACCACTTGCCCAGAGATGACGTATGTTCCCCAGAGCAGATTCGAGCGGGCCCCAACTACTGGCTTCAACCAGGGCCCCTAGGGCCTGTGGAAGACATACCTGGTCAAGGTCGTCCTGGGCAGAGTTCCTGGGAAAACCCGACCGTCAGCACATGCCACAGATGCAATTAGCTGGCCTCCATGTCCTTCTCTCTGTCAGGCACCCAGCCAGGGACAAGGCCCAGGCCCAGGCTAGATCACTATGGCCTGCCACTAGAGACCTTTGGTGAATCTGTGCTGGCCGCCCTCTCTGATGGCCAAAAGGAATGGGAGATAAATGGGCATTTATTCTCCCCACTATGTGACCAAAACACGTCTCTTTGGCTCTTTATATGTGGAGGAAAGCCTGAGGAAGAGCCAAACGGAGGACTGAAAACATGACCAATACAAAACAAACTGCACAGGCTCCTTTGGAACTGAGCTGACCCTGGGAGGTGTCTGAATTCACAAAATTCTTAGGACTATCGAAAGTGTTAGTCACTCAGTCATGTCCAACTCTCTGCGACCCCATGGACTGTAGCCCGCCAGGCTCCTCTGTCGGTGGAATTCTCCAGGCAAGAATATTAAAGTGGGTTGTTATTTCCTTCTCCAAGGGATCTTCCCGACCCAGGGATTGAACCTAGGTCTTCTGCATTGCAGGCATATTCTTTACCGTCTGAGCCATGAGGGAAGCCCCTAGTGGACTATAGGGAAGTGATTGTTATTACTATTTTTACTTTTTGGCCATGTCATGTAGCGTGCAGGATCCTAGCTCCCTGACCAGGGATCAAACCCTTCACCCCTGCAGTGGTAGCTCCGAGTCTTAACCGCTGAACTCCCAAAAAAGACTTTCTTGTTTTTTTTGGCCATACTGTGCAACATGTAGGATCTTAGTTTCCTGACCAGGGATCAAAGCTGGGACCCCTGCATCAGCTGATTGCTGCTGCTGCTGCTGCTAAGTCACTTCAGTCGTGTCCAACTCTGTGCGACCCCATAGACGGCAGCCCACCAGGCTCCTCTGTCCCTGGGATTCTCCAGGCAAGAACACTGGAATGGGTTGCCATTGCCTTCTCCAATGCATAAAAGTGAAAAGTGAAAGTGAAGTCGCTCAATCGTGCCCGACTCTTAGCGACCCCATGAACTGCAGCCTACCAGGCTCCTCCGTCCATGGGATTTTCCAGGCAAGAGCTACTGGAGTGGGTTGCCATTGCCTTCTCCGAAGAACAACATTACTCAATGCTAAACCCAGGTCTGAGTAATCCAGAAAGATCAGCTGCCTATGAGGGATCACACTTGCAGTTACCTGTGTCCTGATCCAGGTTCCACGACACAGAGCTCAGAGAGAATAACTCACAGCCCGTGCTGCCCATGTGCATTGTCCTCAAAGGAGAGTCCACTCAGCAGCATGATGTGAATGCAGGGGTTCGATCATCCTCCCCACCATCAACACAGAGCTGTAGGGCCTGCCCTCAAAACTTGCAAGGTTTTGAGATTAGTGACGTTAATTCCATCTGCAACCTTTTTTCTCCCTTGCCACCGAAGGTGACATCTTCACAGGTTCCTGGGAATAGTACACGGGCATCTTTATGGGACAGATTAGGGAAACAGTATTATTCTACCCACCACACCCACTTTCTTTACTGGGTGGTTATTAAATTGATGAGTTTGGGGAATTCCCTGGTTGTCTGGTGGTTAGGACTTGGTGTTTTCACTGCTGAGGCCTGGGTTCAATCCCTGGTTGGGGAACTAAGATCCCATAAGCCCTGTGGTGTGGCCGAAGAAATGAGTTTGAGTGATGAGAGCCTCAAGCACAGTGACCATCAAAAACTGATGTCTGGGACTTCCCTGGTGGTCCAGTGGCTAAGACTCTGCACTCCCAATGCAGGGAATCTGGGTTTGATCCCTGGTTGGGGAACTATGTCCCTCACCCCACAACTAAAGATCCCACATGCCACAACTAAGACTCAATGCAGCTAAGTAAATAGATAAATATTTTTAAAGTAGATATTTAATAAGTGGCGCCCCTGGGTATTTGTTTTTTACATTAAATTATTTAATAAAAAGCCATCTAGCGGGAAGTGCAAATGCAATGAGGAAATGCAAATCAAAACCACAAGGAGATATCACCTCATATTATACCTGTTAGATGCCTGTCACCAAGAAGATGAGAGAACAGGCACTGGTGGGATGTGGAGAAAAAGGAGCCTTTGCGAACCGTTGGTAGGAATGTAAATTAGTGCGGCCACTATGGGAAGCAGTATGGAGGTACTCAAAAAATTAAAAATAGAACCACCAGATGATCTAGTAATCCTGCTTTGGAGTATTTATTCAAAGAAGAAGAAAATAGGATGAAAAGATGTCTGCTCCTCTGTTCATTGCAGTGATGTTCACAATAGCCAAGACCTGGGAAAATCTAAGTGTCCACCAATGTGTGAAAATCACTCAGTCATGTCCAACTCTTTGTGACCCCATAGATTATACAGTCCATGGAATTCTCCAGGCCAGAATACTGGAGTGGGTAGCCTTTTCCTTCTCCAGGGGATCTCCCCAACCCAGGGATTGAAACCAGGTCTCCCACATTGCAGGTGGGTTCTTTACCAGTTGAGCCACAAGGGAAGCCCAAGAGTACTGGAGTGGGTAGCCTATCCCTTCTCCAGGGGATCTTCCCGACCCGGGAATCAAACCAGGGTCTCCTGCATTGCAGGCGGATTCTTTACCAACTGAGCTATGAAGGAGGGAAGCCCACCAATGGGTGAACAATAAAGAAGATGTGATATATACAAATTATGAAATATTATTCATCCATGAGAAAGGAGGAAATCTTGCCATTTGTGACAACATGGATGAAGCTCGAGGGCATTGTGCTAAGTGAGATAAGCCAGACACAGAAGGACAAGGTGTCACTCACACATGGAATCTTAGAAAAAAAGAGTCCAACCCTCAGACACAGAGTAGAAAAGTAGTTGCTGGGGTAAATAAGGAGAGATTAGTAAAAAGGCACAAACTTTTAGCTTTAAGATGAATAAGGTCTGAGGAACTAATGAGTAACACAGCAACTGGAGTTGATAATCCTATGTTATATAATTGAAATTTGCTGAGAGTCGAACTTGAGTTCACACACACACATACACACACAGGATAAATGTGCGAGGTGATGGATGTGTTAATTAGCTAGATGGGGAGACTCCTTTCACACTGTTAGTGTGTTCCAATCACCAAGATGCATCTTATAATTTTGTTTGTCAATAATACCTCAATAAAGCTGAAGTGAAAAAAAAAGATAGAATGTGGTCACCTCACTAAAGGGATCACTTATAGGATCCATGGGGGTCTTCACTTGTGGCCCAGTGGCTAAGGATCCATGCTCCCAATATAGGGGGCCTGGGTTCTATCCCTGGTCAGGGAACTAGATCCTGAGTGCCACAACTGAAAAAGATGTCACAATTAAAGATTCCTACCTGCCATGACGAAGATGGAAGATCCTGTGTGCTTCAACAAGACCCGGTGCAGCCAAATAAATGAATAAAAATAAATATTAAAAAAAAAATGGATCTACGAGCAAGTCACCCCTGCACCCCCAAGCCCATCCCTGGTCAGCTACAGGCCTGTCCATGAGGGGGTCCCTGGGGCAAGTTCTCTCCCTTGCTAGAGACCCTCAGCCCCCTGCTAGGATACCCTCCTGGGAGGTGAGCTGGCCTGAGTCATGTGCCAGGATTTAATTAGCCCTGGACTAAAAACTCTGGAATTGCTGGGGGTGATCCAGACCTGGCATTCTCCTAAACAACCCCAGGTGCAACGGGCTGGGGGGGCCACCTCCCAGTCAGCCCAAACCAGCTGGCTCCTGGCCTCCAGAAGTGCTGGTACTTGTGGCCCACTGAGCTTTCTGGCTCTTCCTCAGGTGTTTCAAAGAACCCTGGCCTAAGTGAATTTGCTACTTGAGGTCTTGTGCACTTAAAGTGAAATTCAAGCCATTGATTCCAGGGTCTGATGTTATAGGCTTGTTTTACAAAAAACGGCATGCAAAGTCCTAGGATCCTTCAGTCCTTTTCCTTGAGAGACTGGAAGTCAGATTTCTCTTGTGAGGTATGCCCTGCATCTTCAAAGGTCTAGGGAGGAAGAACAAGTTTAGGCTCTCAAGTCCTCACTGCAGTGGCGAGCCTCCACTCCTGGCTACCATGGACAGTTGGGCAGTCTGTGCACTGCACAAATGTACCCGGTTGGGGTGTGGGAAGGGGTGGGGGAGGGGCTGAGATCCAGCCCACACTGCACTCTCCAATGGCATGCATGACCTCCAGTTGGCTCCTCCCACAGGGGGAGGCACCAAGGCCCAGTACTGGCTCGAACTCAGCTTCTCAAACTAGATATCCATCAGGGACAGTGCGTGATCCCACTGCACACCATCAGGACACTGCTTAAGCCAAATATGACACATCTCACAATTGTATTGTCACAAGTTGACAATGGCCAGTTGTATTATATGATATCTATTTTCTGTTCAAGGAGACAAGGCTATGGGTCAAAGCTTAGCTATCATTGCAATGTCAAATTTTCCACTCGATTGTCTAGACCCTTATGTTCAGTTTCTGTGCTCATCTTATCTGGACCCTACAGGCACGGGGCTTGGGGGGCAGCCCCGCCACACGCTTCGAGACACTCTTTGAGACACCCCCAGGGACACTCTGGGACCTTCTGACCTCACTTTTTGGGAGACAGTCAGAAAGCAAAGGCAGATAAAAGTTGCTAAGAGTGACCTGAGGTACTGGAGGACTGTCCAGAGGGGGAGGGCATTGAGGCCCTCTTTCTCGGCTGGTGTGGACAGGCCATCTCTGGTGTAACATGACTCTCTGGGCTTCAAAAGGCTGCCTGGCTTGTGTCTCATTTGTGAGAAGGCTGATATTTGAAACCTCCGTGTCACCCCAGAGCCCAGATGCCATAAGCAACACGAGGTGTTCTGGTGGTCTATTGCTACATAACTAGCCAGCCCCAAACACAGTGACTTTAAAAATGTTATTATTATTTTCCTCATAGTTTTATAGAGCCAACCAAGTTCATCTGGGTGAGTGGTTCTGGCCTAGGGTTGCTCATGTAGTTGCAGTTAGGTGGCAGCAGGAGTGAGAGTCCCCTGAAGACTTGACTGGGCCAGAAATTCAGGATGGTTTCTTTATTCACACATCTGGCACCTCAGTGGGGGCCTGGGCCAGATCCCTCTTCCCCTTCCCTCCCCCTCAACCCCTACCTCCTGCACCAGACTTCTCTGTGTGGTTACCTTGGACTTCCTTACAACATGGCAGTCTCAGAGTAGTCAGACTTTGAACATGGCAACTGGCTTCCCCCAGGGCAAGCCTTACCAGAGATCCAAGCGGGAGCTGCAGAGCCTTCTCTTGATGTGGGCTTAGAAGACACATAGTCAAGTTCACCACATTCTATTGGTGCCCATGGGAACAGCCCATATTCAAGGGGAGGGGCTATGACTAGCAGGAGGCATGGTTCATTGTGGGCACCATCTTTGGAGACTATCTACCACAAGGGGGTCTTCCTTACAGCAGGGGTGGGGGGATGGATGGGGGAAGAAGGCCAAAGGCAGCCAGGAAAGGACAATCTGACTGTTCCCGCTGGCTCAGAAATGAGCTGGACTTTTTCAGAAAGATCATCATTCACTAATTTCACAATTGTTCTCTGGCGCCTGCCACAGTGATAGCTCAGCAACAGCCCTGCCCTCAGGGTGCCCAGAGTCATCTATTGTCAGGAATGAAGTGAAGTGAAGTGAAGTCGTGTCCAACTCTTTGCATCCCCATGGATTGTAGCCTACCAGGCTCCTCCCTCCATGGGATTCTCCAGACAAGAATACTGGAGTGGGCTGCCATTTCCTTCTCCAGGGGATCTTCCCGAACCAGGGATTGAACCTGGGTCTCCCACATTCCAGGCAGATGCTTTAACCTCTGAGCCACCAGGGAAGCCCAAATACATGTGTCTATTTCCTATAGGAAGTTGTCCTTTAAGGTGGGAAAACAATGTGGGATATTTCCATCCTCACCATTCAATCCAAATCATTGATTAAAGATCTATATTTTTAATTAACTACAGTTCACTTTATGGTCCAGCTAATTCAGAAATGCTTGGGAATTTTGTCCTTAAGCACAATCTCAAAATTACTTAATTCACTAGCTGATTTATAGCCAGACCAATGAAGTATGCAGCTCTATATCTTTCCTTTGTGTGATTCTGACCAAGCTTTTCCCTTTTCAAGTCTTGGTTTTCTCCTGTTAGAGAAAGGATTACAGGAGGGAGGTGAGGTTAACCAGATGACTGGACTCTAAGAGACACCATCATGACCAATGGGTTCAAAATAGTAGTTAGTAGTTTAGTTGCTAAGTTGTGTCCAACTCTTACAACCCCATGGACTGTAGCCCACCAGGCTCCTCTGTCCATGGGATTCTCCAGGCAAGAATACTGGAGTGGGTTGCCATTTCCTCCTCCAGGGGATCTTCCTGACCCAGGGATCAAACTTTTGTCTCCTGCATTGCAGGCAGATTCTTTACCATCTTAGCTGCCAGGGAAGCCAAAATACTTCTATGGCCTTGGGCAAGTCCCTACCCCAGTCAGGCTCTTAACTTCCCACCTGTAAGTCAGACAAGATGACTCTAGGGTCCTTTGAGGACTATCATTCTTTAATTCAGACTCCCACCTGGACCCACTTAGGCATTTGCAAAAATGCATCTATCACCTTAGAACTGGGATTTAAGCCCAGCTGTTCAGTGCAGATTGTTACTTCCAGATCCAAGCCCCCCCAGCAGTTCAAACCATTGTGGACAGACAGACCCTGCCATGGAAACTTATCCAGAATCCATTCACTCACACCCAGCTACCACTGAGTGATGGGCCAGGCTAGGTGGCAGTCTGGTACAGGAGAAAAGATTGAGATGAGGGGTCAACCAGGCTGGGTAAAAATCCAGCTCCTACTTGGGAATGCATGCCTTGAGAAATTCCTTAACCTTTCTGAGTCTCATGTTCCCCATCTATAAAATGAAGGTCCCAATGCACACCTCCCAGGAGAAGCCCAAGGATTCGAGATCCTATCTGAGGATCTTGATGTAGTGTCTGATATTCTCCCAGCTGCACGCTGGAAAGCAACGTCTGTCTGCAAGGCAGTGGCGCTGATTCTTGTCACTGGTGCAGAGCCTTGCCTGAGATAATTTAGGAGATCTGCTCTTGGGAGGGCTCTGAGGGCAGAGCCGCCATCTCCCGTCGGCCACGGGATGGATAGGTCCCTAGCCAAGCTGGCAGGGCCATCCATGCTGCCGCCTCCAAAGATGCTCTGGGCTGTCGCACTCTCCCGCACGCCGTGCTAAAAAATGACTCCAAAGAAAAGTAAGCAGACACTCCAGGCCATAAATATTTCAGAGCGGAATGAACGTCCTTCCCCCAGCACCGACTCGCCGTATATATTATTTATAAAACCATAACTTGAGTTGAAAGGTAGTCATCTAAAGAATAGACAGTCTCGCTCAGATCTACTTGGTGGCTGGAAAAACACCCGAGATGGAGAGGAACTGGTGTCTGGGCTGATGCCACGGGAGGACGTGCGGCCCCGCCCCCCGGCTCCCGCCTCACCCAGAGGGGCAGGACTGGACCGCAGGGAGAAGCACCAGACACCAGCAAACTGCTGGGCTTCCACAGCCCAGGGCCTCCCTGGGTTTACAGGAAGTCTCCAATAAATTACAAACAAAACTCCACAAGTTAAAAAAACCTTCTAGAAAAATGGTACCGATGAACCTATTTGCAGGGCAGGAATAGAGATGCAGACGAAGAGAATGGACATGTGGGTACAGGGTTGGAAAGAGCAGGTGGGACGAATTAAGAGAGTAGCATTGACATATACACACTGCTGCTGCTGCTGCTGCTAAGTCGCTTCAGTCGTGTCCGACTCTGCGACCCCATAGATGGCAGCCTACCAGGCTCCACCGTCCCTGGGATTCTCCAGGCAAGAACACTGGAGGGGGTTGCCATTGCCTTCTCCAATGTATACACTACCATGTGTAAAACAGATAGCTGGTGAGACGCTGCTATATAGCACAGGGAGCTCAGCTCGATGCTCTGTGATGGCCTAGATGGGCAGAATGGAGGTGGGATGGGAGGAAGGTCCAAGAGGGAGGGGATATATGTATACACATAATTGATTTTCTTCACTGTACAGTAGAAACTGGGCTTCCCTGGTGGCTCAGCTGGTAAAGAATCCGCCTGCAATGCAGGAGACCTATGTTCAATCCCTGGGTTAGGAAGATCCCCTGGAGAAGGGAACAGCTACCCACTCCAGTATTCTGGCCTGGAGAATTCCATGGACTGTATAGTCTGTGGGGTCGAAAAGAGTCAGACACGACTAAGCGACTTTCACTTTCACTTTTCATAGCAGAAACTAATACAACATTGTAAAGCAATAATGTGCTTAGTCTCTCAGTCATGTCCAACTCTTTGCAACCCCATGGACTGTAGCCCACCAGGTTCCTCTGTCCATAGGGATTCTCCAGGCAAGAATACTGGAGTGGGTTGCCATGCCCTCCTCCTGGGGATCTTCCCAACCCAGGGATTGAGCCCAGGTCTCCCGCATTCCAGGCGGATTCTTCACCAGCTGAGCTACTGGGGAAGCCCAAAAAACAATTATATTCCAGTAAAAAAAATCTTCATCCACCTTTTTAGTAGGGAATGGAGTTCATCAAGAGAGAAGAGGCTGAGAAGGGCTGTTAAAAGCTAATGGGTGAGCAGAAAGAGCCCTCAACCAGGAACTGGGAGACCTGGATCCTAATTCTGGTTTCGCTTTTTCATGCTGTGACATCCGGCAATCACTGTGCCTCCTGGGCTCGATTTTCCCATCTATGAATTGGGAGGCTAAGTGGTCCATCAGTCCCAGCATCCCTGTCCTACAGCAGATGCTTGGTAACATCTTTTCTCCCTAGAAATAAAGTTCATTGGTACTTCAATCTACCCACATCAGTTCAGTTCAGTTCAGTGGCTCAGTCGTGTCCAATTCTGCAACCCCATGGAATGCAGCACGCCAGGCATCCCTGTCCATCACCAACTCCCGGAGCTTACTCAAACTCATGTCCATTGAGCCAGTGATGCCATCCAACCATCTCATCCTCTGTCATCCCCTTCTCCTCCCGCCTTCAACCTTTCCCAGCATCAAGGTCTTTTCCAATGAGTCAGTTCTTCGAATCAGGTGGCCAAAGTATTGGAATTTCAGCATCAGTCCTTCCAATGAATATTCAGGACTGATTTCCTTTAAGATGGACTGGTTGGATCCTCTTGCAGTCCAAGGGACTCTCAAGAGTTTTGTCCAACACCACAGTTCAAAAGCACTCAGCTGTCTTTATAGTCCCACTCTCACATCCATACATGATCACTGGAAAAACCATAGCTTTGACTAAATGGACTTTTGTTGGCAAAGTAATGTCTCTGCTTTTTAATATGCTGTCTAGATTGGTCATAGCTTTTCTTCCAAGCAGCAAGCATCTTTTAATTTCATGGCTGCAGTCACCATCTGCAGTGATTTTGGAGCCCCAAAAACAAAGTCTCTCACTGTTTCCATTGTTTCCCCATCTATTTGCCATGAGAGATGCCATGATCTTAGTTTTCTGAATGTTGAGTTTTAAGCCAATGTTTTTACTATCCTCTTTCACTTTCATCAAGAGGCTCTTTAGTTCTTTTTTTTTTTTTTTTTAAACTTTACATAATTGTATTAGTTTTGCCAAATATCAAAATGAATCCACCACAGGTAGTTCTTCTTTGCTTTCTGCCATAAAGGTGGTACATCACTTAAAAAATCAGCGTAGTAAAGTGTTAAGCCAGTGATGTGTACCTGTTCACACATTCATCATGAATATGGCATTTCCAAATGCAGGCTGACACTGTGCTCTTGTATTGGCCACTCAGATACCACGAGAGGCCTTGCATTTGGGAATGGGATCATCTAACTGAACAGTCTCGGTAAAATCCTGCAACGGAACAAAGGACTATCTTTCTCAATTTTCGCTGTAGTAGCTGCTTGGGAGACTCCATGTAGGTTAAAACCGTGCAAGGGGAAAAAAAATTACTGTGTATTAGGATGTAAAACACACTTCAGTTCTCAGTTCAGATCATTCTAAACAGGTTTCTCACCCAGAGGAGTATCTGGCCAGATATTTACAATTTGTGTGGGATGCAACAACCTTTCTTCGTGGAGGGGGACTGTTGGGCACACTACAGTCCCAGGAACCCCCCTCTCAGCCTTGTGATGACCGATTAAACACTCCCCTGTAGTCTAGTGGTTAAGAATCCGCCTTTTGATGCAGGGGTGGTAGCTTTGATTCCTAGTCGGGGAACTAAGATTCCACATGTCGATTCCTAGTCAGGGAACTAAGATCCCACATGCTACGGAGCAACGAAGCCTGTGCACAGCAACTGCTGAGCCAGTACACTCTGGAGCCCCTCACCGCAGCTAGCGAGTCCATGCACCGCAACTAAGACCTGATGCAGCCAAATAAACACGTATTTTTAAAAACAGTCCCATTCATTGTCCAAAACATCCCCAGGACGCATAAGCCCATGGAGAGCCACCAAATAAGCTGTTCCCAAGGCCCTTCTGCGTTTCTCTGAGCGACTGATGCCTCCCACAAATGGCTAAATGAGAAACACGAACCTTAAGGCCAAGCTGGCCACAAGGTGACCACTTCAGTTCCTGCCTTGCTGTCACATTCTGGTGGCAGCAGTGACTGGACTGTCCAGACACACCCACCACCGCTTGAATGGACGCTGGAACCAGGGTGTGTGGAAGGGATGCCTGATCCTTCCCCTACTCCACTCAGCCCACTGGGGAAGTCAGGGGGTCTGATGGGCACCCAGGAAGCAGGGACTCCAAGTCATTCAAACAGCAGTGCCGTGAGTGCTCTAGAGGAGGTGAAGGGGGCTGAGCCAGGCTCCCAGGGCTGTGAACACCGGTGTCCTGAATGGCAGCATCCAGCCTGTGGGAAAGGAGCAGAAAGGGGACAGCTGCCACAGACAGGTGACAAAGAGAGCGTGGATTTTGCCTCTGAGCACTGGCAGTGGTGAGGGCCTGTTGCTAGGTTGAATGTATATAGATGAGCCTTAACTCTTTCTTGTGTCCCAGTTGGGGAGCAGCGGGAGGGTCAGAAATGAGCTGTAATTAACTGTAAGAGTCAAGACGTCTTGAAGATAAAAGCTGTGCTCCGGAAGGTCTAGGAAGTTCCTGGGTCCTCCCTGTGAACAGACATCTCCCCCACAACCTTGCAACTGCCACATCCCATCCACAGCCCTGGGCTGCCCACCCTCCTCCAGACAGGACCAGACATGCAGAGCCCTAGGGGGCTGTCATTCAGGCCCAAGAAAGGTTCCCATTGCAACTGCCTCGGAGGGCTGGTGAGCTGGGTTTGGTTTTAATTTTTCTATTATGTGATCACTGTAGGAAATTGAGAAAACACACACAAAAAGCATGAAGATAGAAATAAACATCACCAGTAATTCCATGACTCAGACGCAGTTCCAGTTGTTAGCATTTGTGGGTTGTGTGTGCATGTGTGCACGCATCTATACATATAAATATATACATACACACACGTGTGCATGCATGCTAAGTCACTTCAGTCATGTCCGACTCTCTGTGACCCCATGGACTATAGCCCTCCAGGCTCTTCTGTCCATGGGATTCTCCAGGCGAGAATACCACAATGGGTTCCCATGCCCACATATATACATATACATAGATATGCTACAGAATAGTAAGAATGAACTTTAATTAACTTAAACTTTCCTATTTTTGCTCCCATCTAAGCTGTGGGATTCCCAGCTTCCTGTAGGAGAGTGACGGTCACCCAGGGCCGTCCCCTTGGAGACAATGAGATAGGTGAGTCACAACAGAAATGTGAGCCTCCTGGCGGAAGGAAGAGGGCTTAGGAGACCCAGAAGACCCTTCTGGCATCAAGGCTGTCCTCTGAGCCTGGGATGCACAACACTTGGGGGCTGATGAGGAAGGATCGGAATCCAATGGGGCCTCTTCGGCCACGTTATTTGACGTGAATACAGCACACTCTCACCTTCCCAGGGCTTCCCTGAGAGCTCAGTTGGTAAAGAATCCACCTGCAATTCAGGAGACCCTGGTTTGATTCCCGGGTTGCGAAGATCCAGTGGAAAAGGGATAGGCTACCCACTCCAGTATTCTTGGGTTTCCCTTGTGGCTCAGTTCAGTTCAGTCACTCAGTCGTATCCAACTCTTTGCAACCCCATGGACTGCAGCATGCCAGGCTTCCCTGTCCATCAGCAATGCCCAGAGCTTACTCAAACTCATATCCATCAAGTCGGTGATGCCATCCACCTTGTGGCTCAGCTGGTAAAGAATCCTTGGGCAATGCGGGAGACCTGAGTTTGATCCCTGGGTTGGGAAGATCCCCTGGAGAAGGGAAAGGCTACCCACTCCAGTATTCTGACCTGGAGAATTCCAGGGACTGTATAGTCCATGGGATTGCAAAGAGTCAGACACAGCTGAGCAACTTCCGCTTGTCACTCACCTCCCCAACCAGAGGTTGCCTTAACTTCCTGCCCTCTGCTGGCAGTCAGCAAACAGTCAGGGACATGGGTGTCCCCATCAGAGAGGATCTGGGTCTCTGGGAGCCACTTTGCAGCTGCCTGGTCTGTGCCAGGAACCAAGAGGGTACCAAAGCTCTGAGGGTGACACCCAGACCTGGGCTCACAGCTGCTGTAGGGGGCCAGACCCAGCCTGGAAGCCATGGAGGGACATCGCATAGCCGTGTGCCAGCATGGGGCGGCCTATGCAGCGCCTAAGGGTGGCCTTGCTGTCACACTGCTCTGTCACTCACCAGTTGTCCTCTAAGCCTCAGTTGTTCAGCAGAAAAATGGGTATAAAGACTGTGCCCACATTATCAGTGTGTATTAGGGGGACCCAATGAGACAATGCATGTAAACTGCTCCATAAACGGTCACCTTGTAATTATTCTATTGAGAATTTCCCCAGGCCTCTCCAGCCACTTTCTTATAATAAGCCCCATTTCTCTGACTCTCATCCCCCTTCTAATGTAGGACCTCAGCCCAAAACCTCACCCAGCAGCTAAAAGTGGTGCTTTCTCCCTCCTGGCTAATCCACTTATCTGCACAGGAGCCCCTTCCTCTCTGCCTGCCAGGACACCCCCATCTGCAGTCCCCATCCAGAACTGTGTCCCTGTCACCCAGGCTCTGGGCAGAGAGCTTGGTACCTCAAAATCCCACAGTTCCCCAGCCCTACTGCCCCAGCTCCAGCTGGCAGCTGCCTCTGCATGGACCAGGTCCCAGGCCAGGGACCAGGCTGGGTTCCGCTTCACCTTCACCCCCTGTTGAGACTGATGGCTCTGGGTGGGGGAGCCCATCCCCCCCATATGTTCAGCCCGCACACACTGGGACATTTTTCTGTGCCCACGGTGAACACACACCTGCCACCCCAAATCAGCCTATCAGGGTGCAGAGCAGTGGGGTATTGTGCAGGGGGAGGGGTGGGTACATGGGCTGCGAACGGTCTAGAAGATGTCTCAGAAAAAGCAGAAGGTGAGCTGGTAAGGGCCGATGCCGAGAGAGGGGTGGGCCTCCCGGGAGAGAAAGGGCACGCACCCAGGCTCCAGCCACACGCAGATGTCACCTGGCCAGCTGGGAGCACGCAAGGCCACAGCGTCCCCCAAGGAGACCCTCCCCCAGGCGCTGAAGCCTCGGGCACTCTCAGGCTTCTTAAGGTCAAGTACCTTTTTCTCTCCCCCAGCGTTTGAGAGGAAAAAGAGCACGCTGCCCCATTGAGATGCCAGGGAACAACGTCTGGCATCACCGCGTCACTTCTCGGAGAGAAAAGGCTGCCCTGTGTTTGCAATACCTGCCTTACGGGGCAGAGGTAAGAAGAAAGGGCAGAAGTGGAGGGACAAGCCCTAGACCGCAGACTGGGCTGGTGTGTGTGGCTCTGGGGCCTTCATGCGCGCACAGGCAGGCCTGATGGAATCTTCCAGACCGAGAGCATCTGTCAACGGGACGGCACGGCACATCCCAAGAGGCCTGCTCCGGCCCCAGGAACCTCCCCAACTTGCTCACAGAAGGGCTGTTCTGTTCTTCTAGCTGATAGGCATGGAAAATCATCCAGGAAACATGCTATGTGGGCACACGCCTCCTCAAATGTGTGTTTCTACCCCCAGGCCCCCGCAGGGGGACCCCTGTCCCCAGCTTAAGCCTGGATCCACCTTCCCTCGAAGTCTATCCTCAACAGCCCTCGGGCACTCTCAGAGCAGCGGCCTCAGCTCCGCCTCCGGCCCCCACCAACCTCCTCCCCATCTGGAACGACCCACCCCCCAAATTAAAGAAATAGACATAAAAAAAACTGGACGAGTTAATTTGCTAAAATGGAACGGAGTGCAATAACTGATTACATTTTTCCCCAAAGGAAACTTGAGTTAATTTGGCTGGTGACTCATATGCCAGGCTGCCAGTTACAACACACCATCCCAGACACGACTCCTCTCTGGGCCCAGCTGGCAGCCGCCCTCCCCACTCACTGTTGCGGGCCCCACTGCCCCCCTGTGAGAGGTGGGGGCTGGGGGAGCAGAGCGCCCACCAGATAGAGAGCAGTCTGTGACACTTCTGAAAGTGTGGGGCACACACATGTATGTCCATACAGAAGTATGTGCGTCTACATCACACCAGGCAGAGAAGCACACAAGTGCACACACACACACATATCCATATATGTGCTTGCGCACGCACATACACACACATGCACACTTGGGATGCCACAGTAAACTCTGAGATGGGCCACTCAGTAAATCACCCAGCGATAACCTCTGCATACCAATACTGGGGGAAATCCAATTAAAGTAACTCATTTTTAAGTCATCTCTATTTTCCCAGCATCTTAGAGATCCTGGGGGTAGAAGAGGCTAGCCAGGGTATGAATATGAAATCTGCTGAGCTTTGGGTGGAAATTTCTTGGCAGCATCCCGTGGGTAGATGGGCTTTCCTGACTGTTTGAGATGAAGGGAATATTAACACCCCACTCCATCTACCAAAATGCCCCACTTGGCCACATTTCTAATGAAAGCAGCTCCCAGCTCAGGCAGAAACCCTCAAGGCCCAATCTTGTTATTCACATGCTGTGTGACTTGGAGCAAGGTATGTACCCTCTCTGAGCCTCAATTTTTCTTTATATCTTCCACATCCTGTTGTACAATAATATGAATGCACTTAATATCACTGACTGGTACACTTAAAATAATTTCATGCTATTTATTTTATCACTGTTCTAAAAAATTGGGGGCAAAGGTCATAAGGTTTCCACCCTTTTCCCTGCTTGCCACTAGTTGGGATGTAGAAATGATGGCAGGAGCTGGGGCTGCCTTTTTGGACTCAAATATGGAAGTCACCTGTTGAGCGTGGAAGAACAGCAAGATAAAAGGATAATGGTTTTGGTGACATTATAGAGCTGACATATAGGCCCTGGATTGCTTGTGCTTGGACTGTTATACATGAGAGAGGTAAACTTTGCTTCTTAAAAAATATTTATGCTCAAACATGGAGAAAACTAAAACCATTCAAAAGGGTTCATTCATTGGGACAAGAAAAAGAGATGCTCCCTAGGACCCCTCACCCAGTCATCCCTAGTGAGGGCACATGACCCCAAGGTTCTGGATTCTGGCCCAACTCATCCACCAACTTCCGTGTGAAGTGAAAGTGAAAGTCACT
The DNA here is from genome assembly GCF_002263795.3 of Bos taurus. Lineage (NCBI taxonomy): Eukaryota > Metazoa > Chordata > Mammalia > Artiodactyla > Bovidae > Bos > Bos taurus. The sequence continues at coordinate 35,138,779 of NC_037352.1, read as the reverse complement.
CAGTCCTGTCTGACTCTTTGCAACCCCATGGACTGTAGCCTGCCAGGCTCCTCTCTCCAGGCCAGAATACCAACTTCGTGTAACTTCAGGTAAGTTATTTTTTTCCAGAAGTCCCAGTTTCCCTATCTGTCTTCTGACACTAACACTATCAGCCTCCATTTTTCAAATCTGGTTGATGAGCGGCTCAAGCAGCAGGAGCTTGAAGGAGTGGGGAGGGGCAAGAACAGGGTCTAGGTGGATCTGATGGAGGGCCACAGCAGAAGGGGAGAGGGAGCTTGCAGCACCCCAACATGGGCCTCTCACTGAACCTATCTTATAGGAGAGGAAGCTGTGGAAGAGCAGGGAGGCCCAAGAGGCTGCAGAGCCCAGGGAGAGCCAGGAAGAGTGAGTGGATGAGGAGAGAAGCAGGGGCCTCACCATGCAGGCGCAGGTGGTCACAGCTTTCTGGAGCTGGTGCCTTTGCTCCCAGACGAGAAAACGGGAGCAGAGGCCCCCCGAGTTCAGGGCTCTGTGTGGTCTCCCAGCCCCTGCTGTGCCCCCTTAGTCTGTGGGTCTTCCTGGGGCACTGTGGGTCAAAAGGGCAGCCAATCTTTCAGAGGAAGACAGCAAAGACCCTAGGGGCCAGTCCTGGCACTTCGGGTCGAAGAGGGAAAGGAAGTCCAGGGATAGGGAATTGCCGGGAAGTGGGGAGAGGTGGAGAAAGGTTTGCTGGTCTCCCAGGAGGGCCTCTTGCCTCCTTGGGAACCCCAGGAGTGGTTATCAAAATGAAGGACATCAATGCCTGACCCAGGATAAAATCGGAGAAATCTCTCCCTATAGGTTAAGACTCGAAGCAGTGTTCTCTTTGTTAGTTTCTTTGTCTATTGGTTGTTCTGGCCAGGTCATGTGACATGGAAGATCTTAGTTCCCCCACTAGAGATCGAACCTGTGCCCCATGCATTGGAAACACAGAGTCTTTACCACTGGGTTGCTGGAGGAAGTTCTTGTGGGCATTGTTAAGGGAGGCAAAACTCCACCCCAGATTCTTGCCTAAATTTGGGGCCCAAAACCCAAGCACAGAATAACCATCCACCCATAGGGGAGTGTGGGGAGAATGGATACATGCATATGCATGGTTGAGTTCCTTTGATGTTCACCTGAAATTATCACAACATTGTTAATCGGCTATGAAAAATGTTAGTTGTTCAGTCGTGTCTGACTCTTTGGGACCCCGTAGACTGTAGCTTCCCAGGCTCCTCTGTCTATGGAATTCTGTAGGCAAGAATATGGGAGTGGGGGACTTCCCTGGTGGTCCAGTGGCTAAGACTCTGCGCTCGCAATCCAAGGGGCCCGGACTCGGGCCCTGGTCAGGGAACTAGATCCCACATGCTGTAAGTAAGACTAGGCACAGCCAAATAAATACATATTAAAAAAAAAAAATACTGGAGTGGGTTGCCATTCCCTTCTCCAGGGGATTTTCTCAACACAGGGATCAAACATGGGTCTCCTGCATTGTAGGCAGATTCTTTACCATCCGAGCCACCAGGGAAGCCCATACTCCAGTATAAATAAAAAAGTTTTTTGTTTTTTGTTTTAAAGAAAAGATTTGGAGCTAGATTCTCACACACACTAAAAAAAAAAAAAAAAAAAGAATAACCACATTCACCCATGACATCAAAGGCCAGCCTAGCAATGGCCAGGTTTCTGGGCAGCTGGCACCAGCTGTTCCCACTCTGAGGCTCACCCTGGCCCAACCATGACCTTGACACTGGCCAGGACCCCTGCCTTTAGGCATTTGGACAGCCCTGAGGCTGGTTGAGCCCTGGTGGAATGCTGCTCCCTTTGTCACTTAAGGAGGTTCCCTGGCAGAGGAGGTTTTAAAACCTCCCAAAGCTTCAGCCCCTGCCTCTGTAAGGAGGTACCTACCCTGGGGGATAAATGAGTCTGAGGCCCTCAGCCAAGGCAAACCCCCCTCCCTCCCCCTCTACCATGGACATCTGTGGCCAGTTTGCTCCTGGGAAGGGCATTACAAAAGGACAAACAAGCCTGGTCAAATTTGTGGTCGGCATCCTCCAATTTCCACAACCATTGTCATTTCAAGAAACAAAACATGTGCTGACATGTCCCTTCCTCTCCAGAATACAAAGACTCCCGGCTCGGCCACCAAGGAGGCTCAGCAACTGCCCAGGTCCATGAGGCCCCCCCAAGAGCATCTGGGTCTCGGTCAAAGCTTAGTGTGCTTCCCTGCCGCCCTCCAGCCCCTGCCTCTGCGCATACAGACCCTTAGGAGCACCTTCTGCTCCTCTGGGCGAGGTCCAGGGGCGGCCTCTTCCTCCTGGTCTCACCTCCATCGAACCCAGGACCCAGACAGAGCGCCGGGGAAGAGGTGGCGCCGTCGCTTCCCGCCGGCGCCGCTAGGTGGCGCCGCGCTAACGAGGATGGGGATAGACCGGCAGGTTTGCGCAGCGACAGCCGGTGCGTCGCCGTCAACCCCTCCTACGCGGGCCGCAGCCATCAGGGTCCTCAAACCTCCCGGCCCAAGCTCTCCTCAAGGCTCCAGACTCGCCCTGGGACTCTGGGCGCGCCCCCTAGGGCGCTGTCCACCGCCTTTGCTCTTGGTCCCTGGGCAGCTCCTCTGGTCCCACCAGCTTCCCCAAGGCCTTATCTTCTCTGGAGGAGGTGACCCTGCTTCTGGGCGCTCAGGGCAGAGTGGATAAATAGGAAAGTTGGTGAGGAGGAAGACACTGAGCGTCTGGGTTGGGGCCAGCGCCTCAGGCAGGTCCTTTTCCTCCCTCTGAGTTTATCTATAAAGTGGGATTGATCCCGGACAGTAGAGTACATGAGGTCGGCACAGATGAGTCCTGGCATGAAGCATGGCACAGACTGGGTGCTCCATTAGCAGCAGTGGCTCAGTTTCCCCTTACATCTCCCAGTGATCATACCTGACCTGTCTTCGCCTTCACACAGAAAGCCAGAGCAGAGACTAGACATAAACCAAGGTTTTATAAAAAGGGGGGAAAAAAGAAGACCAAAGGGGATGAATTTAAAGCACACATACTCACTCAAGAGGCTGGGGAAAGTGAGATTCTAGAATGTAGCTAGAGGGGGTGACTGCTGGGAGTGCCCTGTGCTGGGCACTAAGCCTCTGCCCCACCCCCACCCCCACCCCCACCCCCACCACACTGCATCATCCAGTTTGTGTAACCAAGAAAGCTCTGCCATCCACCCGCCAGGACTAGTGGCTCTGACCACCTACAGGTACACTGGGCTGGTTCAGACCAGGCCAGCCCCTCTGTCCCCAGCAGGCCAGAACCCCACCAACACTATACTCTTCGTATCTCAAGCTGAGATTCTCCGAGTGTTCTGGACATTGCCCTCCAAGATGGCATCATATGGGATTTCCCTGGCAGTCCAGTGGTTAAGACTCTAAGCGTCCATAGTAGGGGGTATGGGTTCGATCCCTGGTTGAGAACTAAAATCCCACATGCTTTGAGGTGGACCAAAAAAAATAAATAAATCAACGGCTTCATGGAGCCAGCCCTGGACTGGGGGTTGAAGTAGTTTCTGGCCCTGCTCTGCCCCCGACCGTGGGTAACCCTGGGCCCTTCTTTGAGTTTCATCAGCACAACAGGGTGGGATGGGTGGACTCTGAGCAGCGCTGTGCTGGAGGCAGCTCACCCCCTACCCACTCTAGAGAGAGGCTGTACCCTTGGCCACAGCAGGAGAATCCCACCATGGAAAGCAGCAAGGACTATGCTTCTTCCTCTCTTTCTTTCCTTCTTTCTCTCCATCTCTTTTTAGAGCCAGTTGTTAATCATTTATCTTGAAGGCTGGGGTATTTGTGTATGTGCTAAGTCACTTCAGTCATGTCCAACTCTTTGCAACCCCATGGACTGTAGCCGCCAGGCTCCTCTGTCCATGGGATTCTCCAGGCAAGAACACTGGAGTGGGTTGCCATGCCCTCCTCCAGGGGATCTTCCCAACCCTGGGATGGAAGCTGTGTCTCCTATGTCGCCTGCATTGGCAGGCAGGTTCTTTACCACTAGCGCCACCTGGGAAGCAGGGACATAATTCCTCCTCTACCAACAGGACTGGCCTGCCCAGGAAGGCAGCCAACACCTCCCAGCAGTGGACCTGGGTCCTCTGGTGCCCTGGGGCCTGCCGGCCACACAGAACAAGGACACAGCTTCTGTTCTGTCACTTCTTTGGTTTCTTCTTTCTTGGGAGCACGGGAAACCGAGCTGATCCCTCCACCTTAACTTGCCACATGCCTTGAGTTTGTCTGGTCCCACATGTCCCTGGAGGAGACAATACTTTTAACAGAGCCACCTCTAGTCCTCACAGGGACCATCAAAAACCTCAGAAAAATGGTTTCTGAGGTTCGATGCAGTGGAGAGGGTGGGTCGCCCGGGGCACCCAAGTTACCGAGTGTCCGCTCACTCCGCCCGGAGGGACGGCAGAGAGATCAATCAGAGAGCTTGGAAGGCAGGGCTCTCACAAATTCAGGCAGCCCCAGCGTGCAGTTGGCCTAATTTGGACATGGGCTCAGCTAAACCTGGCCTTCGAACACTCTAAGGAAAATAAAAAAAGAAAGGCTTTACTAAGCTGTAAGGATTGCCACGGAGATGCTTAACTTGCTCAAGGAAAATGATCACTTTCAAACACTTTTAAGGCAGGGGGTTTAAGCACACCCCAGACTGATAACCTGATTATGACCGCCCTTTGTTCCTAGAGATTGACAGCCTCCTTAGCTTTACCCAGAAGGCAGAATTGCTGTTCCTGCTGAGTGTTAATAAAACTCCCTTTTGAGAATATGCAGCCGTCCATTTGGCCAGTCAGCTTTGCTCTTTTGCATTTAGCAGCATTTCTTGAATGACAGCTGGGGCCCAGTCCTGAAGAGTCCACACACTCAGGCACTTTCTGGGTCACACTGGCCTTGCCACCACCCCCCAGTTAGGGGATCTGACTGCATCAGACCACCGGCACCCCCAGGTATGCAGGCGCTGTAGCTGGCTTCCCGCCCTGGTCTTACTCCCCACACGATCGATGTGGCTTGATGGGTGTTGACTGGTCCTGCTCACGCCTCCAGCAAGTGGCTGGCAGGGGGGACCCGGGGGTAGAAAGCCTATGTAAATGCATGCTCTGGATAAGCTCACTGGCTTTTCGTTCTGTTTCAGCCACTGAACTCGCTTTACACGTGAAATCACAGGCAGGACCCCGGAACGTAAAACATCTGATCCACCAGGGAAGCCGTGAGAACACAACAGTCCAGCTGAAGTGTGAGCCGCCAGCTGCCCCTCTTCCTGGACCTCCTCTGAATCTTTCAACTTTAATGACTTTGATTTCCACTGAGACCTGATCTTCCCCTTCATCTGGGAACCCAGGTTTGCAGTCACTCCAACACAGGGAAGTTAAAAAAAAGAGTGCAGGAAGCTGGAGCTGACATCAAACTCCCAAAACAGGGCTTCCTCATCTTCCCGAAAGTGGAAGTGAAAGTCACTTGGTCGTGTCCAATTCTTTGAATTCTCCAGACCAGAACACTGGAGTGGGTAGCCTTTCCCTTCTCCAGGGGATCTTCCCAACCCAGGGATCAAACTCAGGTCTCCCTCATTCCAGGTGAGTTCTTTACCAACTGAGCCCCAAAGGAAGCCATCTTCCTGGGCTCCACCATTATCTTGGTTTTTTGTTTGCTGAGTCACTAAGTCATGTCCGACTCTTTTGCAACCCCAAGGACTGTAGCCTGCCAGGCTCCTCTGTCCATAAAGTTTCCCAGGCAAGAATACTGGAGGGGGTTGCCATTTCCTCCTCCAGGGGATCTCCCCAGACCAGGGATCGAACCCACGTCTCCTGCACTGGCAGGCAGATTCTTTACTGTTGAGCCGCCGGGGAAGCCCTCACCTTTATCTACTTTGCCCTATTTAATCTGTGGATACTCTCAGAAACCTCCAGACAGGAATTTTTTGTTTCCTGGTTGCTGGCAGCTCTCTCCCCTCTACTGCTCCAGGTCACTGTGGCAATGATGGTTCTGGTACATGTGTGCATGTGAAGTCCCTTCACTTGTGTCCGACTCTTTGTGACGCTATGGACTGGGGCCCTCCAGGCTTCTCTGTCCATGGGATTCTCCAGGCAAGAATACTCGAGTGGTTGCCATGCCCTCCTTCCAGGGATGGAACCCGCGTTGCTTATGTCTCCGGCATGGGCAGGTGGATTCTTTACCACTAGTGCCACCTGGGAAGCCTGTTTCTGGTACAGCCTCTGCTGGATCAGTGGGTGTTGCGCCCTGTCCCCTGCCCGCACCTGGAACAGACTAGACCAGGAGCCGCCTCCATGACAGCCCTAATGACAGCCCCTCTCTCAGTGGTTCATTCATTCAACATCACCTACATGCCAGGCCCTGCACTGGGTACCAGAGACCAGATGGGGCCCAGGTGAGACAAAACTGCTTCCTCCACGGAGAGTGAGCAGGTGATGGGAAGGATGGAGGCAACTCCGGCCTGGAGTCCTATGTGCATTCCTGAGGGTGGGAGGGGAGCCTTTGGGGGCGCGTGGGGAAGAGCTGGACTCAATCTCGGTGTCAAGGATCTGTTAGGACTTTGCTGGTCTGGGAAGCGTCCCTGGCTCCCAAGGCGCTATGCCCTCATTTTCCAGAAGGGCTCCTCGTGGGGCTGAGAGGTAGAGAAAGAGCCTCGCATTATTGTGCACTTTTTCTTAAGTCTGTGATAAGCTCCTTCTATTAGACTATAGATCTCGTCCCATAAAATAGATTTGTGGACTCGAAGCCGGGGGAAGCCGCATTGCTGAGCCGCGGAAATGGCTCATTTCGGTCCCCCCCTCTTCCTTGAGTAACTGATGGTCATGAATTTTTCACCCAAATGTCGCCACTAAAGATGTCACCAGCCTCCCTCCCCTGGAGATTTTATGATCTGGCTCTAATGGGGTGGGGGTGGGGGCAGGGAGTGTAGGGGACGTCTGTGTCCTGGAGCCGGAAGGACTCTGAATGTAGAAGGTTGGGGGTGGGGGGAGGAGTGGGGAGACAAAGGCTGGGGTTTCAGCTCTGTTTATTGAGCAGTTACTGTATGGCTGAACAGAGCCAAGGGCTTTCCTTTCACTAACTAGTCTCAGCTGCCAGCAAGCTGGTGAGGGAGGTGGGCACATGGGCTGGGACTCAGAGAGACTGAGTAACTCACCCGAGGTCACAAAGCTTGTTAAAGTGGCATTGGGTGAGTATGAGGCTCCCGGTTCCCACCTCTGTCCACCCCCCACGACCCCAGTGCAAGACAGGAAAGAAGCGGGTCTGGAGGTTGGGTGCACTGAAAGGTAGGCTAAGGGAAATAAGTCTTAAAAGCAAACACCAGAACCTTTGGGGGCTGGAGAGGACAGATCAGCATGGATGCAAAGCTTCCATGTCAGGGACAGCTCTGGCCTCCGTTTTCACCCTGCCTGTTACGAGGAGCTCTCTCCCTCCCAAGCCCACTCAGCCCATCTTACAGCTCCGACTGGAGGTCAAGTGGACTCAGCCCCTCTGTAACTCTGGCCTCTTCATCGAGCTGTTCTCCTGGGGATTCTTAAGGCAGTTGTCGGTTCTTCCCAGGTGGCACTAGTGGTAAAGAGCTCACCTGCCAGAAGACACCAGAGACGCGGGTTCCATCCCTGGGTTGGGAAGATCCCCTGGACTAGGAAATGGCCACCCTCTCCAGTATTCTTGCCTGGAAAACTCCATGGACAGAGAAGCCTGGTGGGCTGTATAGTCCATGGGGCAGCAAAGAGTCAGACACGACTGAGCACAAGACAGTGGGCATCCAGCAATGGCGACCCCACCAAGTGTCAGAGTCGGCCCCAGGGCTCCCAGAGTATCCTCGTGCCTGCCGTCTACTCAGCACACAAGCCTGTGAGGCAGGAAGCCCAGGCCAGAGTTACTGTCCCATTTTTCAGATGAGGACACTGAGGCCTCATATAAAGGTAATGGAGGGGGCAGCTGGAAGAGCAGGGCTGTGTCCCTGCTGGGCACCTGGTAGCTGTGCCCAGTCCCCGCCTCCCTCTTCCCCCTCCCCAGCTTCACATCACCTGCTGAGAGCCAGCAGCAGCTGGTCTCTGGCCTTGCTGTGGGTCCAGCCCTGACTATGCTGAACCCTCTGAATCCGCTCTGCCAGGCCCCAGGCACCAGGTGGGAAATCAGGGTTACCCAAGGAGGCCCGCTGTAGGGGCAGGGGCTGTCCCCAGTCTGTCCAGCCTGGTTCTGGTCCCCTTCCGTCCCTCCCGAGCAGAGCCTCAGTTTCCCCCTCTGAAAGATAAAGGAAGGGGCTCCCGATGAGATGAGACCCTCCTTCGCATCCTCTACAACCCAGTTACAGCCAATGCATCACCCTTTACGACTTGTTGCCCACGAAGCTGCCAGGACCTGTGACTGGGGGTGGGGTTATGTCAGCTGGGCCCTGTGGCATGAGTCCCAGTGAGGTGTCTAAGAAGGAGGGACCACAGCCCTTCAGCTTTCCAGGACAAGTGGAGGTCCGGGCCTCGGCCACTCTGCACAGCCCCGTCCCCAGGAGGCCCAGCCCGGGGGCCTCCATAGAGCCTGTGGGAGGGGCCAGCAAAGCTGAGTGAGGGGTGGGGACCACGGGGGATGGGAGACCCACAGCACCCTGCCCCCCGGGGGAACTAGAAAACGTCCAAGGATTGATCGACACTTTACAAGAATCAAACACTTTGCTTGTGGCACTCCGGGCTGCAGCCAGATTATTGCCCTATAAATGGGTAAAGAAGCATGTTGACTGATTCACGACCAGGAGGAATCCAGCCCAAGACAAGTAAACAGGAGATTACAATGCAGCCCAAAAACTCTTAATAGGTGCGGAGGCTCAGAGCGCTTGCTGAACCAGTTACTAGCTCTGCCCAGGGCTAAGGAGATGGCCAGGAAGACTTCCTGGAAGAGAGGACAACTCAGCTAATAACCATTAGGGGTGCTTGATTCACACCCTGGGGTGCGTCAGCTGTGTGGAGAAGAGAGGGGCTGGGGCAGTGGGGGAGGAAACCGGGCTGGGGGCGAGCTCCACATTGCCTCAAAGCTGAGAGTTTGGGGACTTCCCTGGTGGGTCAGTGGTAAGAGTCTTCACTCTGAAAGCAGGGGGCCCAGGTTTGATCCCTGATCAGGGAGCTAGATCCCACATACTGCAACTTAAAAAAAATTCTGCATACCAGTACTAAGAACTGTTTTTAAAAAAAGCTTAGCGTTTTATCTTGAAAATACATTTTCAAATTACTTATCACACTCATGAGTAGATAGATCCATGGGACAGAAAAGCAAGCCCAGAAACACATGCTAAAACACACTAGAGTTTAGGATGTGATAGAAGTGGCCTCTCACATCAGGGTGTTAAAGATGAGAGTTTTAATAGATGGTGTCAGAATAAACGGGAAGCCATCTGGAGAGCAATAAATCTGGATCTATTCCTCACCAGAACACCAGGAGAAACTCTAAGTGGATCCAAGATTTTGATGTAGAAATTAAAACCATAAAAGAATCAGAGGAAAACATGAGTGGATCCCTTTATAACTGTGGCATGGGGAAAGTCTTCTAACCACTCAAAATCCTAAGGCCAGAAAAGATGAGTTAAATAATAATTATTAATATTATAATGGGCTTCCCTGGTGATTCAAATGGTAAAGAATCTGCCTGCAATGCAGGAGACCTGAGTTCAATCCCTAGGTTGGGAAGAGCCCCTGGAGAAAGGAATGGCTACCCCTCTAGTGTTCTTGCCTGGAGAATCCCATGGACAGAGGAGCCTGGCAGGCTACAGTCCATGGGGTCACAGAGTTGGACATGATTGAATGACTAACACTTTCACTGGCATGAAGAAAGTCTTCTAAATCAAAATCCAAACGCCAGAAGAGAAAAAATAATGAACTAAATAATAATTATTAATATTACTATAATAGTAATACCAAACTTCTACATGATAAAGAACACCATAAGCAAAATCAAAGACAAACAGGGAGAAAATATTTGTGACTCACATCCTAGCCAAGGAGCTTATCTCCCTAATAGGTGAAGAGTTCCCAGAAAACAAGAAGAAAAAGACCAACAATCAAACAGACAAGTGGGCAGTAGATTTAAACGGAGTGTTCAAAAGAATTGAAATATACATGGCCCTTAAACATATGAAGGAATAGCTCACCTCATGCAAGTGAAAAGAAACAGGGATTAAACTACACTGGGATGCCATTTCTTACCTACCAGATAGGCAGAAATCCAAAAATATGACAACACAGCCTGTTGGTAAAGTTGTTGTGTTGGGAAATAGACACTGGCACATGTTGCTGGTAGGAATGCAAAATGATACAACCTGATGAGGGACGGTTTAGTCACCTCTTGTCAAAGTTACAGATGTTTTTACCCTGTAACCCAACGACCCCACTTCTGGGAATTTACTCAACAGACACCTTGGACACGTGAGAAATGAGGTATGTACAAGCCTTTGGGTCACAGCAAAAACCGCAACAACCCAAGGGTCTATCGAAAAGGACTAGAGAAAGAAACAATAGTACATCCACACAATGGGGTGGGGGGAGGAAGGGGAGAGGAGGAGAGGGGGAGAGAGGAGGAGGGGGAGAGGGGGAAAGGGGAGGAGGGGGAGAGGGGGAGAGGGGGAGAGGGGAGGAAGGGGAGGAGGGGGAGAGGGGAAGAAGAAGGAGTATGAGCAGGCAGCTCCTACCTTCTGATATGCAGAGTCTCCAGTATATATCATTAGGTAAACGCACAAGAAGTAGAGCAGCACACGTGTGTGCATGCTAAGTCGCTTCAGTTGTGCCCAACTCTTTGTGACCCTGTGGACCGTAGCCCGCCAGGCCCCTCTGTCCATGGGATTCTCCAGGCAAGAATACTGGAGTGGGTTGCCATGCCCTCCTGCAAGGGATCTTCCTGACCCAGGGATTGAACTAGTGTCTCTTACATCTCCTGCATTGGCAGGTGGGTTCTTTACCACTTAGTGCCACCTGGGAAGGCCGGAACTGCAGAGATGTATGCAAATACCTACTACTTTATGCATGTACATAAAGGAATACTGAAGGACACTTAAGAAAGTGCTTCTCTAGGAAGCAGGGGCTGGGACATGGGTGGAAAGTTCTGATGAATGCTTTCTTATAAGGATTTCAGACCATGTGACTGTATTATACATTCAAACTTTGATAATGGTGTTAAAGTAAATAACTTGCCAGGTAAGTAAACATCAGCATTGACAGTTAGCTGTTTATCCCTAAGACTTAGGCCTGTAAGAACTGTCCCTCAATTTGAGAAAAGGGCTGTCGGCAGTGGGTTCAGAGTAGGGTGGGCACATGGGGGCGAGAAAGCCCACAGCCCTGCCACCAGGGCTCAGGGTCAATGGACATCTGCCGGCAAGGGGACCTGTGGCCAGAGTCCTGGAGGCAGCTCTGGACCAAGGCAGGACCTCTGCCAGCCCCAGCCCCCTCCAAATTCCCCTGGAGGCTGCTTTCTACTAAGGAGGATTCTCTGATTTGGGGAGAGAGAAGCCACTTGCGGCTCAAACGGTAAAGAATCTGCCTTCAATGCAGAATACCCAGGTCCAGTCCCTGAGTCAGGAAGATCCCCTGGAGAAGGGAATGACAACCCATTCCAGTATTCTTGCCTAAAGAATTCTATGGATAGAAGAGCCTGGCGGGCTACAGTTCATGGGTTCACATAGAGTCAGACACAACTGAGTGACCAACACAAGCCACTGCAGAGGCTTCCCAGGTGGCGCTAGTGGTAAAGAACCCACCTGCCAATGCAGGAGACATAAGAGATGCGAGTTCGATCCCTGGGTTGGGAAGATCTCCCAGAGGAGGGCACAGCAACCCACTCCAGTATTCTTGCCTGGAGAATCCCATGGACAGAAGAGCCTGGTGGGCTAGAGTCCATAGGATCACAGAGTCAGACACAACAGAAGCAACTTAGCAGGCATGCACGCAAGCCACTGCAGTGGGCTTAAATAAGCCCACAGGAGCCAGTTTCTGAGCCCAGGGTCCAGAGGCTGGTCTGGCAGGACCCAGGGCCTCAGTTGATATGACAGCAGGTGGCCAGGGAAGCAGCTCTGGCACTCAGTGGGCACCTGGTGGGTCCCTCTTCTTCTTCCCTTTGAAAATGAAGACTTCCTTCCTGCCACAGACAAGGAATAGGTGGGGAAGAAGAGATTCCTAGATAGCTCTCCACACCCTCTCCTACAGGAAGCCTTCCTGGGTCCATCAGAAAGGTGGAACACCTCTTCAGACCCCTTCTCCTGGGTGGGCTGCAACCTGTCCAGGGCTGGGACCCTGGATCCTGGTAGCACATCACCCCAGGAGCTTCCCTGTCAGCACTGGCGTCTTGTCGTCTGACCTGGAGCACCCAGTCTTCACTGTCCTGGACTCAGCACGGGTGGGGCTCTGCTGTCTGTATAAACACAGCAGCAGGAACATTTTGCAAACTTTAAAGGGCTGTGCACCAATAATGTCTCTCTGGGGTAGGGGAGGGAGGAGAACAGCAGGCTGTCTGACTTGGTTCCCCACCACAGGCCTGGGTTTTACTGCCCGATCTAAATGCCGTGCCTGCTTCCACCCCACCCGGTGGCTTGTACACACCTGTTCATGGAAGGTTGTAATTTTTCTGCATGAATCATGGGTAGGATCACACCCAAGTTACCGGCACTCTGCTCCTTAGGGCGAACTGGCCGGGCAGTCGCCTTTGTCTTCCAATTATGTTGTTTTTTATTGCTCTTTTAACTATAACAGAAACACCCAAAGAGGCAGGGAATGGAGGGCAATTAATGACATGGAAAAAGCCACATAAAGCCATTAGATTTGAGGCCCGTAGGAAGCTCTGTGTCTGAACAAGGCACTGGCCGTCTAGCTGGGTGTGAGGTTGTGTGGGGTAGTAGCTGGCGCATGTGCTCTGGCATCCTGCAGGTTCTGGTACTAACCAGCTGTGTGACCCTGGACAAGTCACCTCACCTCTCTGAGCTTCCATCTCCTTTACAGAATGATGTTGCGGATGGTGTGCCACGCACTCCGAGTCCCCAGCAGGCCCTGCTGCTGTTCGTGCTTATAGTTTCATAGACATGTTTCTTCTCCCTCCAACTTCCTGTCATTTTCTGTAGCCCCTCGCACACTGCCCTGCACGCACTAGGTCCACAGGACAGCAGAAAGAGCAAGGGGCTTTGGAGTCCATTTTTCATCCATTCCATAAATATTAACCAAACACCATGAAGTGCCAGTTGCTGGGGTCTGGAGACCCAATTTCTCCTCTCAAGGGGCTCACAGTCCAGCCAGAGAGGAGACCCAGAGCAGTAACAGATGAGACAAGGCAGGTGGCAATTACTGCCGTCAAGCCCAAGGGGCGTCCCTCCACTTCCGGAGTAGGCCCAGGACTGGCTCGAGGGTGCCCAAAGGGTGATGCACGCCTGACTCTGTGCCCTGGAGGAAGAGTGGGAGGGAACCAGGTAAGGAGGAGAGCCATGTCACAGGCTGGGGAATGGCTTGTGCAAAGGCCCAGACGTGAGACACGCTGGAGGAGGTGCTGAGAAGACTGCACCATGGAGGCGAGGACAGAAAGAGATGAGGTCTGAAGAATCACTAGACGTGGGATCTGAAGGGGCCTTTCCACCCAGGCAGAGGCGTCTGAGCTCTATCTAGAGGACATGAGAGACCCCTGGAAGCAGGTAAAGTGTTCTAATGGGACTTCCCCAGTGGTCCAATGGTTTAGAATGCGCCTTCCAACCTGCAGGGGATGCAGGTTTGATCCCTGGCCGGGAAACTAAGATCCCACATGCTGTGGGGCAGTGAAGCCAGCACACCGCAATAGTGAGCCCCACCGCCTCCCCACTGAAACGGAGATCCAGTGCACTCAAAATAAAATAATTTTTTTTAAAAGATGAAAAATAAAGTGTTCTGTAGTTCTACTGTTAAGGGTCCGGGGAGGGGACGTGAGCTACGAGGACAACAGTGGAGGCAGACAGGTCAGAGGCCACCGCAGTGATCCAGGCAAAAGATGGAGGGGCCTGAATCTGGGATAGTTTGGAAACTCCTTGGCCACCTACGAGGCAAGACCCTGGGGAAGGGATTTCTACTCCTGGCCACCATCCCTCACTCCTAAATCTCAGTAGCAATGCCGAGTTCTCAAGGTAGCAAGAGTAAAGAGGGATTAAAAGAGAACATAATACACTGATATAAATATATAATTCTCTTTTCCTTTCAGTTGTGTCCGATTCTTTGCAACATTATGGACGGTAGCCTGCCAGGCTCCTCTGGCCACGCGATTCTCCAGGCAAGAATACTGGAGTGGGTTGCCATGCTCTCCTTCAGGGGATCTTCCCGACCCAGGTATCGAACCTCGGTCTCCTGCAGTGCAAGCAGATTCTTTACTGTCTGAGCCACCAGGGGAGCCCACACTGATACAAATCCATAATTGGACAAATAAACAAAGGAGGGAGAAAGGATCGCTCTTCCATACACTGAACTGCAATGCCGTAAAACGGAAGAAGGAAATAGAGAAGTACCACGTGGCAAACACCCCAGGAACAACTGCTGCAAATGGTATGTACCAAAGGATGCTAAAATTAATGGACAAAAGTCTGAGGAGAAACAGGAAGTGCCTCATTTCAAAGGCTCACTCCTCAGATGTATTAATCGACAAGGGAAAGACAGTGATTGTAACCTTAGAGGGAGGAACCTGGCCGACACAGCATAACCAAATGGTCAAGGCTGCCGAGGAGAGGAGATGTCGGAGCACTGAGACAGGTCTCCGTGTTCAGCCGAGGCCTGGGGTCAGCAGCCCCCTGGCTGCCCCTTGGCTGACCAGCAGAGCCGAAGTGCCCTTCCACATTCAGCTAGCACCTGCTGCGAGAGCCCTCCTGTCTCCAAGTTCAGCATCACCTTGACCCCGAGGTCCCCTCCAGCAGAGGCACCCACAGGTCTTCACATTCCACATGCATGTTAACCCTGTGAGTCACGTGCTCTCAGGGTCCCTAACGCCCATGGAGAAACTGAAGCTCAGAGAGGCGAAGGCATGCACTCAGCATCACACAGCAAGTGGAGCCCAGGAAGGACTGTCTGGCCGCCCCAGGCTGACTGCTCCAGCCTGGGTCCCTAACTGGACCACACCTCTTCCTCAGGAGCCTGGAGGCTGACAGGAGGTGTTGACAGAAAGCTGCCCTGGCGCTCTCTCTGCAAACAGGGGCGGGACGGACAGCCCGAGCCAGGCTGGGGCCATGTAGCCTGAAGATGGCAGCATTTGCATCTCCAGGGTGCCTGGGGCCTCAGTTCGGGAAGAAATGCATTCTCACTATGGTGTGAATGACTAATAGCTAGTCCTTTCCTCAATGGGAGAGAGCACATGGGGTTATACGGGTTCCTGAAGCAGGAGAAACGAGAAGGTATTAAACAGAGAGACTATGAGCCCGCCCCCTGCCCAGGTGCCTCCTTTTGGGAGTTATGACCCCTTGAGGGCCTCACTCATCAGCTGCAGGCTTTCACTTCATTCTTCACTTAAACAACAGATATGGGAGCCCTCCACAGCTGGTGGCTGTGTCACTTCTCTGGCTTGGATGCCACCAGGGACAGGGCGTTTTGCTTATCAGGGGAGTTCATTATTTAACCACGGTTACTAGAAAGTTCCTTCGAGGGGTTCCCTGGCACACTTGCCCCTCCACGAGCAGCCCCTTTGGTTAAAATATGGCTTTCCAAAGGCTACTGTGAGGCACGGATGTGGGAGACAGTGTGATGGGAACCCAGGCCTCAGAGTCCAGAGTTAGATTCAAGATGAGGCTTCGTCCCCAGACTAGGTGGGATGGGGGACAGCGGTCAAGATATCACCTCTCCGAGACACACTCTGAGCGAAGCAGAGCCCGGATGCCCAGCTCCCGCGGGCCCTGACGTGGACTCCCTGCTAGGACGGTCCCACGCATAGTCCCACCCCTGCAGTGACTATGGGACTCGGGGATAAAAATTTTTTAGAAGGGTGAAGTCAGACAGAGAAAGATAAATATCATATGATATCATGCATATGCGGGGCCTAATTTTTAAAAAAATGATACAAATGAACTGATTTACAAAACAGAAACAGGCTTACAGATACTGAAAACAAATTTCTGGCTGCCAACGGGGAAAAATGCCGGGGAGGGACAAATCAAGAGCTTGGGATTAATATATACAAACTACTATATATAAGAGGGGCTTCCTCAGTGGCTCAGTGGTGAAGAATCTGCCTGCAATGCAGAAGATGTGGGTTCGATCCCTGGGCCAGGAAGATCCCCTGGAGGAGGGCATGGCAACCCACTCCAGTACTCTTGCTGAAGAATCCCCATGAACAGATGAGCCTGGCGGGCTGCAGTCCACGAGGTCGCAAAGAGTCGGACACGATTGAAGTGACTGAGCACACACATGTATAAGATAGATAACCAACAAGAACCTACTGGGTAGCACAGGGGACTCTACTCAATATTCTGTGATAACTCATATGAGAAAGGAAGCTGAAAAGGCATGAATACATGCACATGTAGAGCTGAATCACTTTACTGTCCACCTGGAACTAACACAACATGGTAAGTCAGTCAAATTCCAATACAATTTTTTAAAAAATAAATGAATAGAATTTTTTAATGTAGGGATTTCCTTGTCGATCCAGTGGTTAAGACCAGGCACTTTCACTGAAGGGGGCATGGGAACTAAGATCCTAAGATCCTGAGTGCAGGCAAAAACAATTTTTTTTTTTTAAATTTTTCAAAAGGGACAAAAGAAGCCAGGCTCTCCCCCTCCTCCCGTCTGTCTGTGCCCACATTCCTCCAAGGCTGACCCACCCCCGCCCTGTTCTCCCAGGGACACTAGGCCGCTGCATCCTCCCACCCAGGCCTCCCTCTGCCTCCATCCAGGCCCCCTCCCTCCCTGCGCAAGGCTGCAAACGCTTCTGAGGGCTGGAACATCTGGCTAATGACGGGGAAAGTGCTGAGACGACAGGTTATTTCAACACTGCCATCATCCGTTGGGTATTTCAACACTCAGTGCTTGTGCAAGAGACATAATGGGACCTGTCATAAACTCACGCCGTCTCAAAGCTCGGGCACGTCGCGGCGGGGCCGCCTGCAGTTGCTGGGGCTTCGAGATAGGCACTGTCTTGGGGCCGGCAGCCTCCTTAGGGTTATTTTGGCTCCACTGCACAAGGCCCCGGAGAGAAATCTCAAGGTGTCAGAGAAAACCCAGAGCAATTACCTCTCGGGGTAATTAGATGGTGGCTGAGATAGACCGCCGCCTTCCTGCCTTCCCTCCTCCTCTCCTTCCCTCCTCCTGCCTGCCAGGGACAGGGAGGGGGGGCAAGACGGGAGGACCAGCCTGTCCCATCTCACCCGGCCGCCCCCACCTCCCCCAGCCCCCTGCGGGGAGGAGGCTGCAGATGACCTCATGGAAGTAGCAGCTGTGAATCACTGCCCTGACCATGTTCCCACTTCCCTGGGGGAGGGCAGGCATGTGGGTCCTCAGAGGACCCATGGCTCAACGCCCCCCAGCTGCACCCCCTTCCCACCAAAGAGCTGCAGGGAGGTTCTGGGACCCCCCACTCCCAGCCTCTCTGCAGCAGACCGGAGTCACAGCTCGGAATCCCTGATTCAGCTCAGCCCCCATCTGAGATTTCATCTAACTCCCAACCCCCCCGCCCCAGCCTTGGGAAGCCAAGTGGAGGGTGGAGGTGGCGTAGAGCCAGCTGCAACAGGGAGGTGAGGTCCAGGGGAGGGGCACTGCCAGCCAACACACCTGGGGTTCAAGCAATGCTGAGTCCCCCCATCCACCCATCCCCAGCTCTCATGGGGTGAATCAGAGTCACTGCCTTGAGCTGGCAAAGTCACAGAGGCGAGTGATCAGAGACCCCAGCCCGCCAAAGCCAACTGGCGCCCAGGCTGAGCTCCTCCAGGCTGAGAGCTGGCCCCCACCCTCCTCCTGAGCCTCCACCCCCATGCCTACCCTGACCCAGACACACACATCTCCAAAATGTTCACAGGAAAGGGTCTGGGTGGGGAGCTGCAGGGACCCTGGGGATAACAGGCTGGGAAGGGAGCTGAGGAGTCACAGCCCTAGAGATGAGGGGGCAAGAGGGGCGGGATGAGGATGCCAGGGAAAGGGAGAGTGGGGAGAAAGGCACGCAGCCTGGGCCAAGCCATGGGCCAGGCGGGGAGCGTGCAGACCCAGATGTGGCCAGGCCTCAGGCAGGGAAGGCGCAGGGGTGGGGATTCCTTTGATTGGGTGCTGGGGAGCCAGAGAAGGTCTTCGACCACCAGAGTTCCCAGAGCATAACGGTGCCCTGAGCCCCTTCTGAGGCTCCATCTGGCAGCCAAAAGAGCAGGTAAAGAGTTCCAGGGGAGGGTAGAGGAAGGCAGGAGGCCAGAGCATGACCAGGAAGCCGGACAACAACCAGACGGGGGACAAAGGCAGAATGTAGGGGGTTGGGGAGAGAAGCACAGAGCCGTGTGGGCTGGAGGACATTTTGGTGGGGGGCGGGGTGGGGCAGGAATCCCAGGATCAAGTTCTATGCTAGGAACGCTGGGGTGAGGAGGGGGCCCTCCTAGAAACGGGCCACAGAGGTGGGAGGGGCTCACATGGGACTTGGGGATCTTTGTGGACATCAGCCCCCCATGGGACCCTAGCTGGTGCCATGCTCTCCACCAGCGGGACACTCAACTGTTGGCCTTGATGAGACTTTTGGAGCTCATCAGATATTCCCCAAGGGACACACCAACCAAGAAAAGGGTTCTATAACGTTCTTGGCTTCTGGTTCAGGACCCAAACCCCTTCCTCCCCACAACAGCCTTCTCTCCCTGGATCCCACCCGCTGGCCCATCTCCTCTTTTTCCAGATTCACCTCCCTTAGCCTCTCGCAGGCTTCACTGAAGCCCCACCCCCAACACTCCGTAGGGTCTTCAGAGCAGCCCTCCCCAGCCTGCAGCCCCCTCGGCTGACTCCACAGGACCCCCACACACAGCCCATGCCAGTCCCTCCACTATTCAGTCTGAAGCTCGGCTCCCACCCCCCTGCTCCCCCCAGGCAGGCTCCCACGGCTGAGTCCCCACAGGAAGCGTGGCTGCCTTGCCCTCAACCAGACAGCCGCTAGTCCTGGGGCAGGGAGCTGTCAGCAGAGCTGTCACGTCCCCTCTGCCAGAGGCTGATTTCCAAGTGTTGTTTTTATAGGAGAACATCACCACCTCCAGACAGGCAGTGGCTGGGCAGGGCCACAGTTTCCTCTGACTGGCACCTGGGTCAAGCTGATACTCACACTTGTCTTATGTACTGGGGGCTTTCACCAGCCCCTTGTACAGGTGAGGGACATGCCTCTCCCAAGTGGCGGGGCCCAGTCCAGACATCCCTGCCCTCCAATGCCTGGGATGCCCTTGACCACAGTCCAGTAGCCTCGAAGTGGGTATGACCCTGGCCTTGGAAGTGCCAGTCCCAGGTCTGCCCTTGATTATTGTGCCATTGTCTTGGGGAGACATTTACCATCACGGGATTTCCTTTTTTAAAATATATGCGTGTGTGTTAGTCGTGTCCAACTCTCTGTGACTCCATGGACTGTAGCCCACCAGGTTCCTCTGTCCATGGAATTCTCCAGGGAAGAATACTGGAGTGGGCTGCCATTCTGTTCTCCAGGGGATCTTCCCGACCCAGGGACTGAACCCGGGTTTCTTGCATTGCAAACAGATTCTTCACTGTCTGAGCCACCAGGGAGGACTTATTTTTATTTTACATTTTTTCCGACCTCTTATTATAAAACACATCTTAAAATTAATGAATAGCTTATGTTTTGGTTTTATTTTGTTGTTGTTGTTGGGTAGCTAAGTCATGTCTGACTCTTTATGACCCCATGGACTGTAGCCTACCAGGTTCCTCTTTCTATGGGATTCTCTAGGCAAGAGTACTGGAGTGTGTTGCCATTTCCTTCTCCACCGTCACAGGATTTCTGCCTCCTCCTCTGCAAAGGAGGCAGTGGCTTCCATTTCTCTGTTGAGGACGTGGTGTCATGACGTGATGGAGGCAGGCCCTTGAGCACAGGCTGGTCACTGGTCTGTCAGCTGTGCCTGGAAGCCATCCCTCCTCTGTCCTGGGCCTTGTTTTCTCGTCTATAAATGGGGTATGATGCCCTCTGTCTCATTCAGAGCCCAGGGTGGGGTGCACAGGGGGTTCTGGGGGATCCTTTCAGTGACGGTCAAGGTTCTAGAACCATCTACAGTGCCCTGACAGATCACCTCCCCAGGGCACAGCTCAGCAGCTCTGAGGCTGGACCACCAACCCCTCGCCGAAAACAGGCCCGAGGTCTCAGTAAAGCCGCAGCCACAAACCCAGAAATGAGCCCCTTCCCCAGGGGCCCTCAGGGAGCTGCCAGAGCCAGGCTCCGGGACTCTTTGGGGGCTGGACACCCCTGAGGCTGGGCAACTGCCCAGGGGACACCGCAAGCCCCTACCCACCCAGTGGGGGCAGAGCAACTCTCCCCCTCACCCCACCGCTCATCCTCTCCCCATATCCCCACCTGCCCCCAACCCCAGGGATGCTCCCACCCAGGACCTCTTCTTTGCCCTGGACGCGTCCCTTTCATTGTAAGGCACATTCAAGGGATTTGAGACTGAGCCCCACGACAAGATAACCAAATACGGAGGGAGGCAAAGGCGCAAGCTACTCAGGATGGGGAGCGAAGGAGGGCTGGGACAGTGGCTCAGAGGAATGGCTGCATCTCCTAATCCAGGCTCAGTGCCAGCCTCTGGGGTCAGAGGTCCCCGCTCCCCCCTGCTCTAGGAAACACTCTCAGCCCGCAGCGGGTGGCCCCCAGGGTGAGGAGAGGCCCCCAGCCCTGTCTGAACGGGGTGCTGCAGGAGGCCCCAGAGGGTGCCCCGTGGCCCCGATCCCCCCGGGCGCTGGAGCGGCCTGGCCGCCTGGCATCCTGCTCATCCAGGGCTGGCCGGGACACTGGCAGCACAGGCCCCGGGCCTCGCGTGGCCGCCTCCCCCACGGCTCCGCCGGATGGCACCGTCTCCTAATGCATCTGCCTGTTTACATTCCCCCAACGAAAAGCAGCTTTGTTTATGGAAAAGAGCTATTTTAGTTCCACGTTTTCTCTCTCAACTCCTCCGGCTCGCAGGCAGAGTGGCTGCTGCTCTCTTGAGGAGCTGAGACGCGGATGGAGCCCGTCTCCTCGCCCGGGGAAGGTGCCTCAGGCTCCCACGTGGGAGACCCAGGACTGGGTACCAGGGTGCAGGGCTGTCTCCTCCCAGCATGTCTCCAGGAAAAGCACCAAGGTCCTACATAGGTCAGGCAAGTCTCCCCTAGGAGCAGGACAGTGGTCCCTGCAAGCTGGTGACTTGGGGCACCACCTCCCTCAAAGCACCCCCCCACCCACCTTGGGCTTCTCAACGAGGAGCCCAAGTTGAGGAGGCTCCTCCCCCTGCCGGGTGAATAATGTTTTCCCCATTATACAGATGAGAAACTGAGGCTCCCAGAGGTGAAGTGGCCTCTCTGATGTCACAAAGCTAGAGACAGCCAGGGGCTTAACTCCAGATCTCACACCTGTTCCCCACCATGCCGCCCTGGGATGGGAGGAGATACGCCTACCTGATGGGAAGGAGTCGGGTAGGACTCCATCATTACAGCCACTTCTGTAAAAATCCACGGTAAACATTTCCTGCCAGGCTCCGGAAACAGCGAACACAGCGTGAGTGGGAATAATCAAATTCAACCACATGGGTGCTTCTCCAGAGGGAAGCTGTTATTTTCCAGATGGGAACCCCAAAGATCGGAAAGGGTAGGAGGAATCAAGCCATGACATTCCTCCAAGAAATAACAAGGGGTGGGTTCCCTACACCCAGTGCGCCTGCCTCCCCAGGTGGGAGAAGAAGGGGTGCTGGGTGACAGCAGAGGGGCCTACCCAGGGCTTGCCATGACCCCCTGTTGGATGCCTTTCCCACCCTCCCTTCCTCCGTCCACGGCCCTGATCCCTTCCTCTGTGGGATTTGTGGTTTCTGGTGCACACACGTCCCCTGGATTGCCAAGGCAGGTCAACAGTGGTCACCATGACAACAAAGAAAAAGAAAGGTTGATGGAGGTGGGACACAGGAGCTGTCATCAATGACTAGCCAATGGATGAATGAGCAAAAGGACGAATGGAAGATGAGGAAGCAGATGGCCCCAGGCAGGCCATTGGATTGGGCTGTGATGTTAGTTCTTGGATCGTGCCAGATAGCAGAGTTCCCTTGCCAGTCAGAGCCTCCCCCTCAGTGTCAAAGAGTGCCCATCCATCATTCCTTTGCCTGCCCAATGCTGCTGAATGTGCCCCCTATGTCTGGGGAGTCTCCCACCTTCTGATTGTCCATCTTCTTTCACAAAAACCAGTCATCTCCCAGCCTCCCTTGCAGCTAAGATTTAATCATATGATGTAGGCTCCTCCAGTGACACACCTGTTAGATTCAGGGTGGGAGAGGGTGACCCAGGAGGCAGATTCCCTCCAGTCTAACTGGAGGGAGGTGGATTCCCGTGGCATTTCCAAGGGCAGAGCTGTGACCAGTGTGGGAGCCCGTGGGGGGCCTGGCTCCCACCTGCATTGGGATCCTGGGGATCTTGTGTTCCAGGGGAGTCTGGGCTACAAGGTGATTTTGGGTAAATTCTTTGTGTGCCTCGTCCAGCTGGAGTTGGCTTCTGGGTCTGAAATTCCAGACTCACAGTGATGGGGTAAATGCCCCCAGGAAGTCTTATGCAGGCCTGGCCTTGTGCGGGGCAGCAGTTGGGTGGGGAGGGAATGGACGTCAGCAGGCTGGGCCCTCCCTGGCTTGTGAGGGACCAGGACAGGCATCTGAGTGGCGGGGTGCCCTGGGATCCCGAGGCCAGCCCCTGGTTATGGGTGTGGCTTTCCTCTCCATGCCTCTGCCTCCCTCCCCCAACTCCCACCTCCACTAACTCCTTCTCCTCATCCTTTAAGACTCAGCTTCTCATCATCTCTTTCAGGAAGGTTCCAGCCCCACCCCTTTGGGGCCAGGTGCCTCCATGGTGCTCCCAGGTCACAGGAGCTGCCAATGCCCTTCCACGCCGTATGGTAACTGCCCATAGCCATACCTGTCTCTCTACTAGATGGTGACCCCTTGGGGGCAGGGGTCATGTCTGGTCCACCCTGAGCAGTTGCACCAAGCATAGTCCTGGCAGTTAGGAGCCAATCAGGGAATCTTTGCTGAAAGACTGAGTGGCAGTGAGCGTGCTCACCCTAGGGAGAAGCCAGCAGTCTCTGGGCTCCAGAGAGGAGTGATGGCAGGGTGGCCTTGGGGCTTGGTGACCACACCTACCCTGGCCAGAACCGCCCCTACTCAAGCCAGGCTCAGCTTGTGCCTGTGCAAAGGGGGTGTATAGGGTGGGGCAAAGCCTGCCACTTCATCCCCTGTGGATTTCTCAGCAAATCCAGTGGGGAAAAAAATTCCCAGGAAATAAATCTGGAGCCACTGACTGGCTTCAAGGCCCCCATTCTACCACACTGATCTGAACTTGGACATTTCAACCTCTCCGTTTGTTTGCTAGGGACATTTGTCAAGCAGATGCCCAGGTAGGAGGCAGCAGTAGAGATTCCCTGAGTGCACTGAGTAGAAGTCAATGCATCTCTGGAATCACGCTTTCCGCCTGACATGTAGGCAGGGGAAGTTCCCCAGAAGCTCTTGGAGGGAACCAGGCCAGTGTCCAAGGCTGCAAGAGTCAAAGCATGAGGGGTCTCGGCTCCTCCATGCAGTGGCCACCAGAGACTCACGTGCTGGTCTTGCCAGCTGGAGTCAGGAGGGTCATGCTGACCCCTGCAAGGCTACACCAGAATGATCCACAGCCCCTGGATGGTGGAGGAACATCAAGTCCTTTCCAAGATGGCTGTGGAGTCTTGGATTGGGGACAAGACTGGTCGCATCTCGGTTGTCCTTGACCGGGAGCCCTGCTTCTACTGAACACCAGTTTGGAGACGGTCTCGGCTCCTTGTTTAAGATGCCTTAGTCCTCCACCACGGCCGCCCTGATATGGAAATTCTTTTCCTTAGCTTCTATCCCCAATCCCACTCACACCAGGCATCTGTGTGGGGAGTAGGTTTACTGACGGTTGGAGAGGCAGAGGCATCTGCTTTGTAATTATAGGAACCTGTTAAAATCCCTCCCCCTAGATGTCTGTCTGCCATCTCTGCCCTGCCATTCCCCTTTCCCCCTCCTCCTCCCGCCCCTCAAATCCTGCCTCCTGTCAAAGCACAACAGCCCAGCCCCCGTGGTCCTGTTCTCTAGAGAGTCCAATCAATTTTCTGAAGCAGGAGGATTCACTTCTCAAAATGATGGGGTTTTTATCCCACTGCCCTGATACCAGACTCATCATCACAGAAGACACAGTAGTTCCTGACACTTCTTGCTTTAGGGGCATCCAGAATTGAATGGAGCCCTGATCCAGACATCAAGGAGCCCCGAGATCAGGGAAGCCCCTCAGAAGACCTCCTGGGCAGAGCAGACGGGAGATGCTTGGAAAAGGGACCCACGGTACAGACCCAGGGAGGATGGATGAGGGCAGCTCCCTCTACTTGGAGGAGCCACAAAGCTTCACCAACGAGGTGACGGGAAAGTCATCCTTGAAAGGTCCACCCAGGGAGGAGGCAGCGGAAACGGAATCCTCCGTCAAGTCCCAGCTCAGTCTGCACTGTCGTCGTCAGACTTTGTGTCTGCCTCTGTCATCAGACTGGGAGCTCCTGGAAGGTGATCTCCTGTTAAGGGCCAAGTCTCAGTACTTCTCAGAAGGAAAAAAGGGAGGAAGATGAGTAGGGGTGGGACCTGCCGGGACAATGAAGCATGACAGGCAGCCCCACCCCGTGTGCTCCTGAGCTCCAGACCTGATGCTCCAGGTGCGCTGGAGCCAGATCTTAAGCCTGGTGACAGTCTGGCTACAGGAACTCCCTCCTTAGGCCAACGGACAGTAAAGGAGTTTTAAAAGCAGAATTTTGCTGTGGTTTTTGTTAACTTTTAATTTTGAGATATTTCAGACTTTCCAAAAAGTTGCAAATATAGTACGAAGAATTCCCATATAGTCTATCCAGGATCTCTAAATATTAA
The DNA here is from genome assembly GCF_002263795.3 of Bos taurus. Classification (NCBI taxonomy): domain Eukaryota; kingdom Metazoa; phylum Chordata; class Mammalia; order Artiodactyla; family Bovidae; genus Bos; species Bos taurus. Next base: position 35,113,703 of record NC_037352.1, on the reverse strand, counting down.
CATCTTACACAATATGATGATCAAAATCAGGAAACACTATGACCTAATCAAAACCCTTACTTGGATTTCCCAGGTGGTCCAACTCTTGTTCTTTTTTCTGATCCAAGATTCAATGCAGGATCACTTTGCTTTAGGTTGCCACGAGCCCTTGCTGCTGCTAAGTCACTTCAGTCGTGTCCGACTCTCTTCGACCCCATGGACAGCAGCCCACCAGGTTCCCCCTTCCCTGGGATTCTCCAGGCAAGAACACTGGAGTGGGTTGCCATTTCCTTCTCCAATGCATGAAAGTGAAAAGTGAAAGTGAAGTTGCTCAGTTGTGTCTGACCCTCAGCGACCCCATGGCACGAGCCCTTAGCCTCCTTGAATCAGAAACAGTTTTTCGTCATTGTCTTTCATGACCCTGACACATTTAAACAGTACCGGCTGCTTGTTTTCTAGAATGCCTCTCTATTGGCATTTTCTGATGCTTCTTCACCATTAATTTCAGGGTAGGCATTTTTGGTAAAGATACCACAAAAGCAGGTTGTATCTTTGTCACTGCATCATACCAGGGGGCACGTGATATGTTTGTCTCTGATATTGTGGATATTAATTTTGACTTCTTGATCAAGTTGTCTGCCAAGTTTCTCCAGTGTAAAGCTGCTATTTTTCCCTTTTGCTATTAATAAGTGTCCAGTGGGGAGGCTACTTTTAAGACTCTAAATATCCTGTTTCTCATATACTTTTTTTTGTCCATCAATTTTAACATCCATTCATGATTCTTGCCAGAAACAATTCGTAGTGTGGTATTTGCCAAATGGTGGTTCTCAAGTCCATCATTCTTTCTACATGTATTAGTGGGAATTCCACTAAAAGGAAAAGAAAAGCAGGGTATCCACACAACGGAAAATGGTCTGCAGGGATCAAAATAGTCTGCTGTATACATTGTAAATCACATGCCAGACAAGGGACTTGTATCTAGGATATATATATTAAAAAAAAAATCCTTCCAACTCAATAATAAAAAGATGAATAACCCATTGGGGGATTTTTCTTTTTTTTTATTTTTTCTTTTTTATTTATTATTATTTTATTTTTGGCTACACTGGATCTTCATTGCTGCATGCCAGCTTTCTCTAGTCAAGGGGATCAAGAGGGCTACACTCTAGCTGTGGTGTGAGGGCCTCTCATCGAGGTGGCTTCCCTCGTTGCAGAGCACAGGCTCTAGGGCGCAAGGGCTTCAGTACTTGTGGCTCGTAGGCTCAGTAGTTGTGGCACACAGACTTTTAGTTGCCCTGGAGTATGTGGATTGCATGGTATATGAATTATATCCCAATAAAGCTGTTATTTAAAACACACACACAAGGCTTCCCTGATGGCTCTGGGGTAAAGAATCTGCCCTCGAATACAAGAGACATGAGTTCGATCCCTGAGCCAGGAAGATCCCACCTGCCAAGGAGCGACTCAGCCCGTGCGCCCCAGCTATTGAGCCTGTGCTCTAGAGTCCGGGAGCCACAGCTATCGAACCCAGTACACCTAGGGCCTGTGCTCTTCAACAAGAGGAGTCAACAAGAAGACCCACACCACAACTACAAAGTAAGCCCTGCCCTTTGCAACTAGAGAAAAGCCCGCAGAGCAACAAAGACCCAGCAAAGACAAAAATAAATAAATAAAATTATTTGAAAAATAAAACACACACAATAGCAGCAACGCTCTTGCAGCCTCAGGGGAGGAAGAGGCCTCCACATACCCGCTCAGCCCAGCCAGCTCCACTCCTGCCTCCAGCAGCCGCTCTTTCCCTGCAAAAGTTACTTGCTCCCAATAAGCCAAGCAGAAAAACAGCACTCTCAGGCTGAACCAACCCAGTACCAACTGGACAGAGTTTCTCACGATTCAGACTAGGGAGATTCAAAGGACTTCCCTGGTGGTACAGTGGCTAAGACTTCCACTGTAGGGAACTAAGATCCCACATGCTCCTCCTCCCCTCAAAAAAAATCCCAAATTCCTATCCTAGACTAGAGAGATTCACAGGTGCATTTTGATCAGCTATCTCTCCCGTCCCTGGTGAAATATCCTGAGCCAGACTGTGGTTTTGTGACTAGAAGTCCAAGGTCATGAATCAACATCATCTACTTATCAAGGCCAAAGGCTGCGGTCACCGAGACTGTAGAAGGAACAACTCATACTTCTTGGCGCCTTCACGCCAGAGGGCTGGGCCGCACCCCAGGGCCACGGGGGGCTGCGCACAGGAACCTGCCCGACTAACCACACGCCGCCCAGGGCCATAGCTTCCCCGCCGCCGTCATCGCTGTGCCGCCGTCACGGGTGTGCCACTTGGAACCTGGCAGTCTAATTCTCCACTTACTGGGTCAGTGACTCCTGGTGGGTGATTGAGGCCGTGCCAGGCCAGCGCTGGGCTCTCTGGCTTTGGCTCTCTCGCTCTTGTTTGTGTAATGTTGTAAAACACGATACCACGAGAAGTGAGAGAAGTGGGAGCTGGGGGTTAAAAAGTACAAACTTCCAGCCATAAAATAAATAAATGCTTGGGATGGAATGCACAGTGTGGGGACTATCGTTAATCATACATTTGGAAGATGCTAAGAGAATAGGTCTTAAAAGTTTTCATCCCAAGAGAATAGGTCTTAAAAGTTTTCATCCCGGGACTTCCCTGGTGGTCCAGTAATTGAGACTGTGCTTCCACTGCAGGGGGCGTGGGTTCGATCCCTGGTCAGGGCACTAAGATCCCACATACCATGCGGAGAGGCCAAACAAAGTTTTCATCCCGAGAAAAAAATTTTGTAACTAAGTAGTGACGGAGGTTAACTAGTCTTCTCCTGACGATTACATTGCGATATATACAAATATCAAATTACTATATTGTACACCTGAAACTAATCCAACGTTACAGGTCATTATAGCGAAAACAAACAAACAAAAAACACAACTTAAATCAGGACCCCTTCCCTGGGTTAAAGCCCTTCCCAGGATAAAGACAAGGTTCCTGAGTTTGACCTGATGTGTCTTCTGGAAACCCCACAAGCTCAGAGACTTCCCAGCTCATGGCCACCACAGTATCCTCACACTGGCCTTATTTCAGCTCTTCCAATTCCCCTGTCCCCTCTCCCCTCCAGGCCTCTGGACAGCCTAGTAGTTAATTCACTCTGTCTTGAGTCTCCGGCTGAAGAGAGTTTATGGAAGCCTTCTCGGGTGCCCCAGGACGCCTGCACATCTTTCCGACACTGGTCAGCATGTTAACGTCGGTGAGATTTTTAATGTCTGTCTCCCTACCCAGGCTGTGCACCCGCTGCGGGCAGAGGCCTGTCTGCTTCACCCATACTGACACCCACCTCAGCTGGCCCAGAGCCTGGCACATGGCAGTGATTCAAAAAGCCTCATAGGACTTCCCTGGTGGCCCAGTGGTTAAAAATCTGTCAGCCAATTCAGGAGTCACGGGTTCAGTTCTTGGCCCAGGAAGATTCCACATGCCAAGAGGCAACTAAGCCCATGAGCGACAACTACTGAGCCTGTGATCTAGAGCCCACGCTCCGCAGCAAGAGAAGCCACTGCAAGGAGAAGCCCGCGTTTAGGGACTAGAAAGTAGCCCCCGCTCGCCGCAACTAGAGAAAGCCTGTGCACAGCCACAAAGACCCAGAGCAGCCAAAAACAAAAACGAGAGGAAAAAAATGTTAAAAGCCTTGTAGACAGAACGAAAGAACGTTGTTCTAAACTCTCCATGAAGCCCATTCTCACGTTCAGCTTCCTAAATTTTCCCATTCTCCCCAAACACAGATCAGATCGCAGCCCTTCTGTGCCTAGAACCCTCCAGAGGCTTCTCACCGTGAGGATAGTAAAATCCAAACTCCTTGCCTTGATGGACAGGGTCCTGCGCAGCCTGGGCCCTGCACCTCTCTCTTGGATCGTTAGGGGAAGGCCCTGGAGGGTGATAAGCGGAGAAAGGTCTTGACTTCTGGGCTGCCACTTTGACCTCTTTATGCCCTTTGACCTCTCCAGTTCATTTCCTCCTTGTGCCAGATCAGTCAGAAAACAGGGCCAGCACTGAGCAGGAAGAGTCACCTGCCAGCCGCCCAGGGGTCTGCTCCCCTGCAAGACAGCAAGAGGTGGACGGTGGGCGCCGGCTGTCCTGGTGCAAAGGAGCGTCTTATCCATGACATTGTTCAGAATTGCCAGCCTACGATGGCAATAACAGAGCAAGTGATAACAGAGCAAGCCGACTCTGAGTCAGTTTTGTTGTTACTAAATTCTCTACAGATAAGGCACCCCTTTAACACGTGCACCTAGGGTCCCCCACTTAGCATGTCGCTGCTTTTGGGGACCACGTGCACCATTCACTCCCCTCTCCATCAAGCATAGGAAGAGGGAGGCTGCAATCTCCAGTCCACCCCTCAAGGGCTGTATGATGTAGGACGAGGCGGACATGGGCATGGGTTTTATGTCACCCCTTAAGGCTGGGCAGGACAGTCATTTCCTGCCAGGTAGGGGAGTGGGGACTCAGTGACGTGATCACACTGCAGGAATTCAAGCAGTGACAGGCTCTCTGGATCCGGGCTTGGGGAAGGGCTCTGCCATCCCCATAGAATCTGTTGGCTTCCTCTGTGATAAGCACGGGGGTTCTGAATTCTTCTTTTGAGCCCTTGTAGAGGCGGGGAGGATACTGGGCTATGGTGCTGACAGAGGGGGAGGCGGGTGGGAGCAAAACAGGAAGAGCCTCTGAACATTCTTCCTGGCTATTCCCTCTACCGGGCACTCCCCTGACCTATATACATCTCACCCTCATATCAGGGAGGCCGAGTTCTCTGCGTTTTTCTTCAGTTGAGTAAACTGGGCCAGAGTTATAGCCAGTGGGGAGTCAGCTGGTCAGACTAGGGGTGGGGGCGGGATGAGAGGGGTCTGTGCCACTTTCCTTGTTGGTTCCAGTTGGCCTTCCTAAGCCTCTGTCCCCCCCAACAATGGAGCTGGAACAAACGGCAGCAAGAAGGAGCAGCCGGGGACTTCGTTGGTGGTCCAGTGGCTAAGACTCCGAGCTCCCAATGCAGGAGGGCCCAGGTTCAATTCCTGGTCAGGGAACTAGATCCCAAACTAAGAGTCTGCATGGCACAACCAATGATCCCACATGCCAAGATGAAGACCCCCGCAGCCAAATAAATAAATAGTTTAAAAGAGGAAGAAGAAGAGGCAGGATAGGGGCTCTGCTCTCAGAAAGGGTCAGATGAGAGCCCGAGTCATGGCTAGTTCGGCAGTGGAAATCCTGTGCACTGTAATACTTCATCAGAAACACCCTGAAGGAAACCCTGCCCAAACAGGCAGAGAAACCTTGGCCAGGAAAACAGATTTCTATTCCAGTTTCTGCAGGGGGATTCAAGACAGATCCAGCCGCTCACATCCAGCCCTGGTGAGAGGCCCACCACTGGCCCAAGCCTGAGCACACACATTTTGATTCACTTTGTCCTCACCCCAACCCTTGGAGGGAAGGACTGCTTATGCCCATTTTACAGAAAGGGGAACTGAGGCTCAGAGAAAGGCTATAACTCTCGGAAGGAAGCCATGTTCTCAGCCTTCTAGCCCAGGGCTCTTTCCACGGAAACACAAACTCCAACCTTCCCAGCCCACCCCCACTACCCCCACTGGTTCCCTACACAAGCCTCCTCCCCTCCATGTTCTCAGCAGAGAGAAACATGATCTGATCGACATTTTTTTTTTTTTGATTGACATGTTTTAATTACTCGGGCTGCTGTGTAAAGGATGGATGGCAGGTAGAGGAACTGTGACTGCTCCAACATGCAGGCAATGGAGGATGGCAGAGGAGACTGGGGTGGTGGCCGTGGAGATGGTGACCAGTGAATGAGGTATATCCTGGAGCTGAAACTTACACAGTGTAATGTCAAGTTAGAGGAAGAAGGGGTAGGAGATGGAGGTGTCAGGATCCCAAGTTTCTGGCCTGAGCAACTTGGTGGAGGGTGGTGATATTTCCATTTTTAAAATGTGGCCACATCGCACGGATCGAGAGATCTTAGTTCCCCAACCAGATATTGAACCTGGGCTCTTAGCAGTAAAAGCAGCAAGTCCTAACCACTGGACCACCAGGGAATTCCCAGTGGTGATATTTCCTGAGAGGGGAAAGAGTAACAAGTGAGTTCACGACACGGGGAATTGGGGCCTGACCCCTGAGCTTCCCTGATAGCTCAGACGGTAAAGAACCCATCTACAATGCAGGAGACCTGGGTTCAATTCCTGGGTCGGTAAGACCTCCTGGAGAAAGGAATGGCAACCCACTCCAGTATTCTTGCCTGGAGAATCCCATGGACAGAGGAGCCTAGTGGACTACAGCCCATGGAGTCACAATCAGAGATGACTGAGCGACTAACACAACCAGTAACAACATCCCTGGAGTTAGATAGGAAGAGGTGTTGGGGCTGCGAGCTGTGTGGTCTGGCTCAGGGCTGAGTGCCAGTGGGTCAGAGGGTGAATGAATGACTGGAGGGGCCAGATGGGGGCCAGATGGGCACGTGGGTGCTGTTGCTAGGGCCCTGAACCTTGGAGTTACGCTTGAGGACCTAGGAGGTAAGACTCTCTGTGTAGAGAGACCTCACATCTTGCTCTTCCTCCTTGAAGGTGCAGGAGAACTCCAGGGCCACTGAGGACTTCCACTGACATTCCTGCAGTCTCAGGGAGAGAACAGGCATTGGTGCAGGCAAGAGGGATAGAGGTGGCGTGGGGCAGCCCCTGGTGGGGAGGAGGTAGGGAGGCAGGGAGGTATGGCCTGGGAGCCCCTTCCTCAGTCTGTTTGCACAGCTGTCCAGGCTGAGCTGGGCAGAGTGAGTCACTGGCCACCCTCTACTCCCTCTACGTCCTGGGGAGGGTGCCTTGTTAAGGCAGGGAACTCAGTGACTGAATCCTGGCCCTGGGGACCATCCTCTTTTCTCCTTCCTCCCCTCCCTCCTCCCGTGCTTCTCAGAGCCCCTCGCAGAGCACCCCTGCACCTAGAATGTCCTCTCCTCCCTGCTCCCTCCCTGCCGCCTCCCAGGGCCTAGATCCCTTTCCCCTCCTATCTTTGACACTCCCCATCTGAATGAGTGGCCATCTCTCTTTTCTCTGTGTCCACCACCCGGTCCCACATCACAGCCTATAGGAGAGCATCCATTTCCGGTCCCACACTAGATGGTGATGGCTGAGGACACATCCTGGGTAGCGCTGGCATCTTTCACCCTCGCACCCTGCACAGAAGCAGGTGCTGAATCAATGTCCGGTGTGTTCAATGAAAACTGCTTGATTTGGGATGCCCCTGGCAGTCCAGTAGTTAAGACCTGGCACTTCCATGGCAGGGCACACAGGTTTAATCCCTGGTTAGAGAATTAAGATTCCAAGTGCCACACTGTGGGGCAAAAAGATAAATAAAATTTTAAAAATACAATACAAATAAATAACAAAAAAATTTAAAGGGCTGATTCATAGTTCTCAAGCTCTGAGTAAGACCTCTCTCTCTCTCTCTCCTTTTCCTCTGAGATGATGGGTGTCCAGGCTGGGGGTTGGAGGGCTTCTTCTCCAGGAGACTTGCCCCAGCTCCAGATGGTTAAGGAATTTTTTTTTTTTTTTCCCTCACCCAGTTCCAGGTCTGCAAAGTGCACCACCCAGCCTTTCCTCAAGCCTTGCTGAGCCGTGGTGCTCACCGTACGGCAGGCACTGAGCTAGCCTCTCGGCCTGAGTTATCTTGGTGAGTCCCCTCAGCATCCCCACAACATGGTTGAGGGGGTACATTCAGAAAGGTCAGGGGACTCAGGAGGGTCACTGACTTCCCAAGGACAGTCAGCAGCCACCCGGTGACCAGTCTGGCCTCGGGGCCTCCGCTCCCAGTCACTGCCTTCACGTGCCACTTGGAGGGACCTGGGCAGGACCCAGAGCATCACGGGAGGAGATGACATGACAGTCACTCCGCTCCCCAGTCCCGCCCCCTGGCAGGTGTACCTCGACCCCCCCTCTGTGACGCCCCCATCCCAGGCCAGCCCGAGAGCCAAAAGCGCAGCATCTCCAGCCTGGGACGGAGAGATGCAACCCTCACATCGACACCAGTAACGGTTTACCCACTTGGCTTCCTGTTAGGTTTTGTTCTTCCTTCCCTGAAGGGGTGTCTCTTATCTTAAACTTCTTAGGGGGTTTTTGGCGCCGGTTGTTTACTATTCAGTGACAGTTGGTGCCAGAACCAGCCTCTTGGGACAAGCGAGGCGGAGCCAAGCAAGTCCCCTCGGTCACCTGCATGGCTGCAGGATCCATGTTGGATGGGACATGCCAGGGCCCATGCAGTCAAGGACCCCGTCCAGCTGCCCTGCTGTGTCAGGCTCCGTCTTCCACACGGGGTTGACATGGGCGAGTGGAAGTGAGTTGGCCTGTCCTGAGCTCCTTCCGCTGTGGGGAGAAGGCTGCTGCTGCTAAGTCGCTTCAGTTGTGTCTGACTCTGTGCGACCCCATAGATGGCAGCCCACCAGGCTCCCCTGTCCCTGGGATTCTCCAGGCAAGAACACTGGAGTGGGTTGCCATTTCCTTCTCCAATGCATGCAAGTGAAAAGTGAAAGTGAAGTCGCTCAGTCGTGTCCGACTCTTAGCGACCCCATGGACTGCAGCCTACCAGGCTCCTCCATCCATGGGATTTTCCAGGCAAGAGTACTGGAGTGGGGTGCCAGGGGAGGAGGCAGGGAGCTGCAAAAAAAAAAAAAAAAATCCACCAAGTAGATAACTAAGAGGCACTGGGTCTCCTGGGCTCAGGGACTTGTTATGGTCTCTGAATTAGGACCTCTGGGTTCTTTGTGACAAAGCACAGTGAGAAATTGGCTACAGAAACTTAAGCCTCCTATTTCCTTGGGTAAAGACCTCCTGACGCTGGGGGCTAGGAGCTCCATCGGACCCCATGGCCCAGTTCTAAAAAGTGTCCTTCATTCTCTTGGGCTCTACCCTGTCCTTATCAATCTGCTCAGAACGCTTGGTGGTCTGGGGCCACATCCACACCTAGCCATCCTCATCTCTCCCAGACACCAGAGCCCTTCATCAGCCTCACTCAGCACTGCCAGGCTGCCCGCCCATCCTCCTAACAGCTCCTGTCCCCAGATGCCCATCCATCTAAGATACACCACCTCCTGACCAAACATTACTCTGCCTCTCACCGTGGGAGGCGAGAGTCTGGATTCCTGATCACCAGTCACTGGAGGTCAGCCAGCTCCCAAGCCCCCTGAATAGCCCTCGGGGCCTGTCCAGGGTCCACATTCAAGGTCGACCCAGATCTCACTAACCTTGAACCTCTGTCCAGTTCTCCCAACCTGTGCATGTAAGAAACAGATGTGACGAGTGAGCAGAGAGGTAGAGATGAGTCGGGTCCAACTGGAAGAAATTCCCCTACACCAGGGACAGAGGCATGGCCTCGGACTGGGTTGGCCAGACTCTGACCAGGGACTGAAAAGGAGATTTTTTTTGACTTGTTATCTTGAAACAGATTCCTTCTGCCAGGGAGAGCTCATGGAACCAGACCCCTAGAGTCCAGACTTTAATTCAGGCAATGAAAACTCAGAGGAAGGGTCCAGATGGAATCGAAAAAGCGTGACCACTCTAGAACTCTGAAATTTTGCAAAGAAGGCAGTGCCTAAGAGAATCATGGCATTTCTCAGATGTTGCCACAGATCATGGCCGTGTAGCAGGTAAGGTGTAAGTGAAAACGCAACACCTGAGGAGGGAGGAGACAGTGAGAGAGCCAGGTGGCCGTCTTCAGTGCCCCTGCTGCCTGGCTGCCCCCGCCCCTCAACACACATGTGCGCACACACACACATGCACACACACATGTGCACAACCAGGTAGGGAAGTGCTACCCGGGAGGTGATTGAGGGAGGACAGAGAAAAGCAAGGGACGGAGAGACAGCTGAAAATGCAGAAACCGATGCTCACAAACTGCACTGTGAAGGCTCAGGTGGGGACCGCACATGCCCAGGACCACAGGTAAGATGGGGACACCAAGGCCCCTGGGAGTGGAAGGAAAACTGACTTGTTTGAAAGTTTCTGAAGTCACTCATCCGCTTTCCCATTCATTCCCTCAACAAACATTTATTGAGCATCTTCTAGGTTCCCTGGTGGCTCAGATGGTAAACAATCTGCCTGCATTGCAGGAGACTTGAGTTCGATCCCTGGATAGGGAAGATGCCCTGGAGGAGGGTATGGCAACCCACTCTAGTATTCTTGCCTGGAGACTTCCATGGACAGAGGAGCCTGGTGGGCTACAGTGATGGGGTCGCAAAAGAGCTGGACACGACTGAATGACTAACACGTCACTTTCACCTTCACTAGGTTCATAGTCCAGCTCAGAGCCAAGAGCACAGACTCTGGGGCCAAATGGCCTGAGTTCAAATTCTTGCTCTGCTTCCACCCCCCCTACCCCACTACCGCCCGCCCCCCTGCCACCCGATTTATGTTTACTGTTGGAAAATATATATCACACAAAATCTACCATCTGAAGCATTTTTCAATGAGCACTTGATCAGTCTGTACAAAGGGATGGTCTATGCTCCTGGCTCCACCTAGCAATATGGTTTCCAGTGCTTTCTGTCTCCTGGGGGGCAAAGGCTGGGAGGGACATAATACTGTGGATAGAAATCCCGGGACCATGGGCTTGTCCCAGCTGAGCCTCTCTTAGGCAAGTTGGCTTCCTGTGTGTGTGTGTGTTGTGGGGGTGAGTCCCCAGGGAAGAGTCCCTGCACTTCACTCCCGCACCTCCCCAGCCTCCCCTCTAACTTTGAAAAGCTCAGAGGTTGGGCCACCTGCGAAGTGACTGGGGGAGGGGGCAGAGGCAGACTGGACCCTATGCTGACCACTCTGAGATGCAAATCCCCAGGGGGAAGTTGATGAGTGGTGGGGATCAGGGCTAGGGGGCTTTAGAGGAGCCAAGGCCTGAGGGAGGGAGGGCTGTGATGAAGACCTAAGAGGTGAGAATGGCCAGAAATACGAAGCCTGGAGGGACAAGGTCACCTCTCCCACAGAGAAGGGAGGGTCCCCTGCTCTCCTCTGCAGGGACAGAGCAGTGAGTGTTCAGGAAGGTGGGTTTGGCCTGGCTCAGGAGACAGATGCTCACCCAGAAGACGTTATGGGCTCTGGAATGTGGAGGGAATGCAATGACAGGGGCCTGGCAACAGGCAGGAGGCGATGAGGGCCCCGCCCCGTCCCCACCCAAAGCCTGGTCCTTCTCACAGGATCACAGGTGACTAGAAGGGGACTCTCCGAATGTCCCCACTGGAAATGCCCTTCCGGTGGACAAAAAAAAAAAAAAAAAAAAGACCGAAACCATCTGTGGTACAGACTGGGGGAAACTGAGGCTCAAAGAGGTGGTCCCAGCCCCTCCCCACCCCCACCCCGCCACCCCACCCCCACCCCGGCGTGCAGTCCTGCTTTGCCCCGCCAGGCAGGTCCCCTAAGGGAAACCCTCTTAAAGAGTTTTTCCTTTCGCGTGAACTCACAGCCTCCATCCAGCGGCGCGGTCTCAAAGGTGAACATCCCTTAAATGCGTTACAGATGTTCCTCCTCGCATTTTTGGCTACCGCGGCGCGGCGCGCCTGGAGCGGAGGCGGCCACCGCGCGATCCAGGCCGCGTTTTCCGTCCCGCCCGCCAACTTTTTCAAGCTGTAGTTATTTGATAATGATTTTTTTTTAAACCTCTCCCAATAATTGTTATCCTCCCCGCCCGCCCGGTGCAGCTCAGGTGATGGGCACAGGACTGCAGACGCCTCCTCCTTCTCTGAGTGCCGAGCTCCCGCCCCAGGCGAGAAGCCACTGTCCAGGCGCTTCGGCAAAGCCAAGGTCGAAGTCCGTGTCTGACCCAGCCCGGCCGGCAGGACGACCCCTGACTGCCCACAGTGAGGCCTCCGCAGAACCCAGCACCCTCCTCCTCCCCTGCTCCCCCGCCCTCGCCCTGCAGCCCACTGTTCAGGGTGTATGGCTGTCTGATGGATGGCTGAACAGAGAGGGTGTGCTGGGCCCAGCGTTTCATGCTGCAAACATTTATTAGGCACCTACTGTATTCACAGGCCCTCTAGCAGAGTGCTGGCCTCAAACACAAGCAAGATCCCTCTGCCCTCAGGGATCCCTGTCCAGAGGAGACTGGGGCCACACAGCCCTTATCTGGGAAGACTAGAGGGGCATCCAGGGTGGGATTCCAGACAGAAGCAGCTCAGAGGGGCAGGACTGTACCAGGAGGGCTCAGCTCCCAACAGAACTCCTCCCGGCCCCCATCACCTGCAAAGGGTCACCACCAGCCTGGAGGAAGGCTCTCTCAGAGCCTTTTCTAAGAAACTGCGTGCTCAGTCACTCAGTCGTGTCGGACTCTTAGTGACCCCATGGACTGCAGCCTCCCAGGCTCCTCCGCCCATGGGATTTTCCAGGCAAGAGTACTGGAGTCGGTTGCCAGTGCCTTCTTCTAAGAAGCTACAGGGCTCAAAAAATTGGGTCCTCCAGGTGGGGTAGGTAGGGTCAGGGCCCAGGCTCGCTGAAGCCACCCAAGCAGACAGCTGAGAGGCAGGCCGTGGACAGAAGCACTGAATCTGTTTGGAGTTTGCCCCCCAAAGGGAGGAGCTGGCTGGGGAGCTGAGCACCTGCCTCCCCACCTGAGGATCACGTGTGTTTTTGATGCTAAACCACAGTGGTTTGAGTGGAGCCCTTTGCCGGGTTAATGAGTCCATGTTCAGCTTGGTTACACCCCCAGAGAGCCCGAAGTGCTTTCCTTAACCCTGGATTAAGCTTAAGTTTTAAAATGAATACATTTGAGGTGGAATTTGGGCATCCAGCAGCAGGGGGTGAAAGAGGAGGAAGTGAACGGTGAAAATGGCAGAGGCGCAGGGTTGGGGGTGCTGGGAAGACTGGGGTGCTGGCTGGGGGCTGCTGCTCCAGAAAGGGGTGTCCTTGGACAGAATCAGGGCGCAGGGTGGGTGGGAGGTGTACCAGTAGTCCCAATGTCTGGAGAGGATTTTCTGGGGTGTCTGGGAGGGGCCCTAACTTGCTCACTGATAGTGGTTCCTCATCCTTTTCTAGGTAAAACCAGTCTCTCAGTGTGGCTTCATGGGCCTCCTCTGCGGTCTGTCCCTTACACAGATCGGTACCAGCTCCTGCCTTGGCCTGGTCAGAGCAGTAGAGCTGATACACGCCCTGCCAAGGAATCACTCTGGGTTCAGAGAAAGCCACAGAGTTGTAACAGCAAGGCAATTCCCTGGCAGTCGAATGGTTAGGACTTGCACTGCTTTTCACTGCTGGGCACTGGGTTTGACCAGTTGAGAACTAAGATCCCCCATAAGGAGCAGGGTAAAAAAAAAGATTACCCCCGCCCCCTACCCTGGGTGCCACCTCCAGCCTGAGCACACCTCCACTGCTCCCTGGTCCTAACACCCCCCATGTTGCACTTTCTTACATCCTTCTGTGGAATGCCTCCCCACACACCCCCACCAGGAGCTCAAATACTCATTCACATTTTCTGCCCAATTTCCACTCAGCGAGTAACAGGTAACACCTGAACTTTCGCATAAGGCACCAGCAGGACCAAAAAAAAAAAAGACAGAAAAAAAAAGTTTGCTGAATTTTCCTTTCCCTAAAGTATTCTGAGATGATCAACTCTTCTTCGTATTTGTCCACCACTGCTAAGCCTCGAAGTAAATTCTGTTGATACTTGTGATTCCATAAATGGTATATTAAATTCATCATTTGACAATTTAACTGGCAGCCACCTAATAAATTTATTTTGCAGTTCTATTTTTAAAAATCCAACATTTTTGAATCAGAAAATCTAGAAAGAACTCTTTCATTCTTCACATAAGTTTTATGATTTAGGGTTTTAAATAGCTTTTACAATTTTCAATTTTCTATGGGCAGGGCGTATCACCTGCCCAGTATGGTAGTTGCCCAAGGCCCAGATCAGAGATGCCTCCTCCAGGAAGCCTTCCAGGCTCCCTAGGCTGGGTCAGGTTCCCTCAGCCCCTGGACTTCCACTGTTGCCACTCCAGCACACAGTCTGTTTGTGAATCTCTCTCCCTCACTGCAAGCCTGTGGGTGCAAGAAGTGGGGTATCATTCTTCCTAGTGTCCCCAGCAGTGCAAAGAAGCTGTCAGGAATGGTTGGAGAACTGAACACCCATCCACAGGATTTCCCTCCTGCCCCAGCTTGTGGCTCTGAGTCTTTCTGGGATTAGGTATGCCCAGCTGACTCTTTGCAAGCCTGCCCACCCCAACTCGCTGCACCCCCAGTGGGTGTTAGGACCCTCTGTGGAGCCTTGGACAAATCCCTGTCTTCCTGTCTCCCTGAGTCAGCCGCAGCCTTCACATCATCTCCCAGAGATGTCTCCCCTTCCAGTGTAGCCTGGAGGAGGGGGATCAGATGCAGGGTCGGAGGCCCCTTTGTCTGCACGGAGGCAGGATTTATCTCAGTTTGGGGAGGTCCGGGGCCCCGGAGTCCTAGATCATCATTAGTTCCATCAAAGAGGCGGCTGTGATCTGAAGGGGCAAGATGCATCGTGTCCAAATTGGAAACAGCCTGGTGGGCTCTGGGGCAGGAGCCCGGGCGGGGAGAGGGCTCGGGCCGCCCTGGGGGAGCCGGGACACCGGAGGAGTCCCACAGACAGTGCACAGGAAGAGGAGGAGGAGGAGGGAAGGGAAAACATTCCGCTCGGGCTCCAGGGAAGAGAGCCGCGCAAGATGGAGTGGAGCCAAGCCTGCAAGTCAGCACGACCTCCCCAAGGAGGCGGGAGGAGGTTGGGGTGGGGAGGAAGGGATCCCGCTTACGGGACAAGGGCCTACCGTGTGTCTGCCCCCCACCCCCCCTACTGTGTCCACTCTGACTCCCCAGCTGCCGAAATGGAAGGCAGAGCTGGGGTGCCTCGCTGAAACAGTGGAGCAAAAAGGAATTTGGGGTTCATCAAGTTCTCCATCCTGGTACATCCCTGTTGGCGGCCAGCACAGAGGCTGCACTCTGATGATCAGCTCCAGGTTTAACACAGAGATGGAGAAACAAGACAGAAGTATCTTCTAAGTATTGGGAAGGGGCGAGATTAGCAGACAGAAATGAAAAGCAAATGACACGTTCAACTAGAAAAAGAAATTGAAAAGATCTTTCCTATCCTGTTGCTTTTTGCTGATAATCATGTTCTTTCTAGACACACACACCCCCGTCTCCAAAGGTGTCCTCTAAGCTCTGTACCCCAACAGGTTTCCTGGCATCTGACCCCCACAGTCCCCAACAAGCCCCTCTCTCCAGGGGACAGAGAGGCGCTGGAGCCAGAGCCCCTGTAATAACTAGTGGTTGGCCACTTGGCTGTGGTCCTGCCCCTCCCCAGGCTTCAGTGCCTGGCATGGGAGGGAGAGAGGGACTCTGGCTTAGCAAGTGCAGCCTCCAGTCCCCAGAGGGGCCCCTGGAGGGAGCCCAGGAAGGACACTAAAATGTCTGCAAGGGAGATGGTTCTTTAGTCAGGTGACGAGGCAGAGCAACACTCAGACTAGGAAGCCATCCGGATGGAAAGGGAACAGGAATGAGTGACAAGGCTTTTCTGCCCAAGGATGTTCCAGAAGCTTCCAGGCAGGCCTCATTTTATCCCACTTTGCTTTATGGTGCTTCTCAGATACTGCATTTTTCTTTTTTAACAAATTGAAGGTTATGGCAACCCTGTATCAAGCAAGTCTACTGTCGCCCTTTTTCAACAGCATTTCCTCACTTTGAGTCTCTGACCACATGTTGATAATTCTCAAAATGCGTGCGTGCTAAGTTGCTTCAGTCATATCCGACTCTCTGCAACCCCATGGACTGTAGCCTGCCACGTTCCTCTGTCCATGGGATTCTCCAGGCAAGAATGCTGGAGTGGGTTGCCATGCCCTCCTCCAGGGGATCCTCCCAACCCAGGGATCAAACCTGTGTGTCTCATGTTTCCTGCATTGGCTAGTGGGTTCTTTACCACTAGTGCTACCTGAGAAGCCCAGTTCTGGAAATAAACATCAGCAAAAAGTTGACAATTCCCTGAAGCCTCAGATGATGGTTAGCAATTTTTTTTTTTTTTTTTTTGGTCATGCCTCTCAGCATGCAGGATTTTAGTTCCATGACCAAGGATCAAACATGTAGCCCTGCATTAGAAGACAGAGTCTTAACCACTGGACCCCCAGGGAAGTCCCTGATGGTTAGCACTTTTTAGCGATAAAAAAATTTATTTTTTGGCTATGCACTATATGAATTTCAGGATCTTAGTTTCCCAACCAGGAACTAAACCCTGGTCCTGACAGTGAGAATGCCAAGTCCTAACCACTGGACCTCTGGAGAATTCTCTAAAATATTTTCAGAACTAAGGTATGTACGTTGTTTTTTTTAGACATACACTATTGCACACTGAATAAACTAGTATAGTGTAATTGCTCAGCCGGTAAAGACTCTGCAATGCAGGAGACCCTGATTCAATTCCTGGGTCAGGAAGATACCCTGGAAAAGGGATAGGCTACCCCTCCAGTATTCTTAGGCTTTCCTAGTGGCTCAGATGGTAAAGAATCCACCTGCAATGCAGAAGACCTGGGTTCGATCCCTGGGTGGGGAAGATCCCCTGGAGGAGGGCATGGCAACCACTCCAGTATTCTCGCCTGGAGAATCCCCATGGACAAAAGGAGCCTGACGGGCTATAGTCCATGGGGTCACGACTGAGTGACTTAGCACAGCACAGTGTGCCCTGGAAACGAAAACATTTGTATGACTTTACTGGTGTATTCGCTTAATTGGGGTGGTCCGGAACAGAATGAGCAATATCTCCAAGGTATGCCTGTACTATAATGGTGAAAAATAGGAATCAACCTAAACTTCCAATAGCAGTTAAGTAATCCCATGTGAGGGACTATCATGTAGCCATTACAGATGGTGCTCGTGGACTTGGTTTATAGACCTGAAAGAAATGCTGTCGATAAGACATAACTGTTCAATAAGGTAATTTTCTCTCTCTAAAAAAGAAATTCAGGTTCTTTTCCTTTGTAGGTTATCATAAGATACTGGATGACTTCTCTGGTGGTCTCATAGTTGGGAAACTGCCCTGCAGTGCAAGGCACATGGGTTGGATCCCTGGTAAGGGAACTAAGATCCCATATGCTGCAAAGCAGCTGAGCCCATGCAGCACAAACTCCTGAGCCCACACACCACAACTGGAGAGTCTGTGCGGTGCCACGGAAGATCTCAATCCCGCGTGACGCGAGGAAGATCCTATGTGCCTCAACTAAGACCTGACGCTGCCAAATAAATTAAGTTTTTAAAAAGATATTGAGTATCATTCCCTGTGCTGTACAGTAGGTCCTTGCTGTTTATCTACTTTATGCACGGTAGTGTGAACGTGGCAATTTTCTTAAAGGACCCATCGCAGTGCCTGCATGTCACAAACACTCAGAAACTGGTGACCCTGGCTGGATGTGATACAAGCAGGACTGAGAAAACTGCATACAGAACAACCCCAACCTTGTAAAACAAGTACTTCACACAGACACTGAAAAAGGCAGGAAGGAAACGCAAGAGAATATTGTTGAGTTGTGAGATTAGAGGTTTGGGAGTTCATTTTTCCATAGTTGCCAGATTTCAACAATGAGTAGCTATTTTTTAAATTCATTCTCATTTGTTAAATTTTTCCAGCATTTTATGATGAATGATTTTAAATATACCACAAAGTTGAAATGATGTCACACATACCTCTTCCTAGGTTCTCTCCTGAATTTTTTTTTAAGATTTTTTTTTTAATGTGGACCATTTTTAAAGTCTTTATTGAATTTGTTACAATATTGCTTCTGTTTTAGGTTTTGGTTTTTTGGCTGAGAGGCATATGCAATCTTAGCTCCCCACCTGGGCCTCGAACCCACACCCCCTGCATGGGAAGGCAAAGTCTTAACTACTGGACCTCCAGGGGAGTCTCTGAATTTTTTTTTTCAATAATACTTTATCCTGTATCCATCCATCCATCTATCCCTCCCTCTGTCCACCCATAAATCTATCATATTTTTTTCTTATGCATTTTAAATTGCAGACCACAGTACACTTCCCCCTAAATACTTCAATGTGCATGTCAGGAAAAAAACATAGTTTTTAATAGTTATTGAAAAGACAGACTCTGCCCTTACCCCTGAGAAAATCATCCCCCAGACCCTCCCTCCTTGCAGAAGGCAGGTTAGGAACAGCTGGAGCTTGGTTAGGTTCAGGCCCCACCCTTCTGCCTTACTCTCTGGGTAACTTGGTGAGTCCCTGGAGCACTGAGCTTTCTCCCCACATGGGGCAGGGGTAAAGAGATGTAAAAAACCTCTGCTCTCTCCATCACCTGGGGTTGTGGTCCAGATTCCAGAGATAAGGCCTGCCCTCACCTTTGGCTTCTTTCGAGGAGAAAGTTCTCAGATTTAGCAGGTAAAACTATGGGTGTGTGTGCTTAGTCACTCAGTCATGTCTGACTCTGCAACCCCATGGACTGCAGCCCACCAAGCTCCTCTGTCCATGGGGATTATCCAGGCAAGAATACTGGAGTGGGTAGCCATGCCCTTCTCCAGGGGATCTTCCAAACCCAGGGATCGTACCCAAGTGTTTTGCATTGCAGGCAGATTCTTCACCATCTGAGCTACCAGGGAAGCCCAGTGAAATGTAAACTTCAGATAAACACACTTTTTAGTATACTTTTTGTATAAGTATGTCTTTCAATATAAGTTTGCAATATTTGGGACACACTTATGCTAAAAAACGTTATTCAGTCTGTGTTTTATCTGACAACCCTATGGACGACGGGGAAACAGAAGCCCTAGGAAGAGACACACGCCAAAAGTTCAGACACAAGTCGGGATTTGTGATAGAAATGCCTCACGTCTGTGCTGTGCTTCATATTTCACAGAGTGTTTTTCTGTCCATCATCTTGCTTAAGACTCGCTGTCACCCTCCAAGAGAGTAATATTTTATTCCCATTTATTTATTGAAGTATAGTTGATTTACAGGGTCACATTAGCTTCAGGTGTACAGCACAGTAAGTCAGTTTTTTTTTTTTTTCAGATTTCTCTCCTTTATAGGTTATTACAAAATATTGAGTATAATTCCCTGTGCAGCACAGTAGCTCCTCATTGGTTATTTACTTTATATATAGTAAAATTATATATGAGATTAACTATATGTTAATCTCATCCTCCTAATTTATCCGTCTCCTCCCTTCCCCTGTGGTAACCACAAGTTTGTTTTCTATGTCTGCGAGTCTATTTCTGTTTTGTAAATAAGTTCATTTGTATATTTTTTTAGATTTCATATAAAACAGTATCATATGATATTTGTCTTTCTCCTTCAGACTTCCTTCACTCAGTATGATCATCTCTATGTCTATCCATGTCGCTGCAAGTGGTACTATTTTATTCTTTTTAATGGCTGAGTAGTATTCCATCGTATATACATACCACATCTCCTTTATCCATTTCTCTGTCGATGAACAAATTGCTTCCATGTCTTGGTTATTGTAATCAGTGCGGCAATGAACATAGCGGTATGGATATCTTTATGAATTATAGTTTTCTCAGGGAGGAGAATGGTAGTTCTATTTTTATTTTTAAAAGGAACCTCCATAGTGTTCTCCATTGTGGCTGTACCAGTTTACATTCCCACCAACTGTGAAAAACCTATGAAAACACAGCAACCCATCTTAGAGTTGGAGAAACTGAGGCTCAGAGAGATCCAGGGCCCCCACCTAGCTGACCAAGTGCAGAGTCAGAACTCAGCCTCAGTGTCTGGCCTTCAGGGGAGGCTCTCCCCCACCCTCCTTCCTCTCTGTGACCCTGGAAGAACACAAACGTCAGCCCTGACACCCACCAGTGGGGAGTCAGGCCAGGGCCTGCCCAGCCCACCGCCCCAGTGCTCTGGGCCCACGTTTACCTCTGTGATGGTTCATTTCATGCATCAATTTGACCGGGATACAAGATGCCCAGATATTTAACTAAGCATGATTTCTGGGTGGGTTTGTGAGGTGTTTCTGGCTGAGATTAGCATTTGAATCAGTAGCCCAAGTAAAGCAAGTTGCACTTCCCAAGGTAGGCAGGCACCATCCAATCTGTCTCAGACCTGAATAGAACAAAAAGGCAGAGGGAGGAGGAAATGGCAGGTCAGGGCACCCTCAGGTGTGACACGTGGCTTCTGGGGGAGGGCACAGCTACAGATGGTGGCAGTGTGGAGTGACAGGAACTGCCTGATGAGGCTCTGCAAACGATAAAGTAGGCATCCCTGAGCTGGTTAACCTTGCAAAGCCCTCCTTCTAACTCCCCAAACCTGTCTTGTCCCATCCAGGGTCAGCCACCACCTGGAGCCCACTGCAGAATCCTCAAAGGAATCAGACCCAGAGTCTGGAGTCTGTGGCAAGGAGGCTGGACCAATCGCCCTGCTACCCCACCATGCCTCCTGGGCCTGGGCTCTTTGCCTCCAGCCCACCAGACCATCCTGTCTGCCTGCCTTCAGCCACCCTGGAGACTTTCCCTGTCACCCATTCATTCATTCATTCATTTGGTAGAATCTGATTGAGTCTTTGACAGGCAGAGGATGTTCATGTACTGGCACGCAGTGATAACTCCCTCTCCAGCAAGAGAGGGAGTTGACAAGATGTCTCTGGCTCACTATTTTTTCCAAAAAAAGTATTTATTTTTTTGAGAACCTGTGCATATAGTTTCACAAAATAACATGGTAATTTCTAAATGTGTCCTCCCGACAACCACATCTCATTCAACTGGGCAGCCAGTTTGGGGAACTGTGAGTTAAGTTTTCAAGGGTAAAATATGGAAAGTGAGTCCATCCCAGGGCCAGCTTCTCAGAAGTGAGATGTAACTCACAAAACCCACCACCTCTCAGATGGTACCACATGGTTCTCTGAGGCACCACCAAGCTCCTTCATTTCCCTTGTTTTGGTAACAGCAGCTGCCCAGATGCTCTTAGTATCAGACCCCAGATCCATCACAGGGTCAAAAATGTACCTCCTCACCAGCCACAGGGCTTGGCCAAGCTGGGGTCAGGTGCAGAGCTGAGATGCAGGCGGCTCATGGACGATGGTGTAGACGCCCCAGTTGGGACAAGTCATCATGTCAGAGGTCGGGCTCTGGTGAGATTCAAGTTCTAGATTCATTCTTCCATCGGGTCTGCAAATGCATCCCATATGTCTGGCCATTGCTTCACATACTGGTTCATTGCATTTAAACAGTTGTTTAAAAACATAATTTGTTTTGCTGTAATCATTTGCTGAAAAGCCCGCCTTTAAATTTAGTAATACAGTAACCAAACCTTTATGAGTTGACTATTGTTGGATGCTGTTCTGACAAAACAGAGAAACATTCACCATCTGAATTTCCAAGACCTTCCCCCCACGCCACACACACCCTGCCCCATGCCAGAATTTTTCTTCTCTGAAGGGAAGGGTTTTTTCCCTTTTGTTTTGCTTTTACTTTGAACCCCCGAGATTAGTTTTTGGCAAGTTTCCTTTGCTCTCCACCAAATGGTTTTGAAATAGTCATCGTTTCTCTGAGATGATAAACACTACAAGATTGCTTTTACTTTTGAAGGCAATGAAAACACGTCTATGGTTTTGCTTTGAAGCTCATCAGAGGGGGGCGAAAAAAAAACCCTCCTATAACCTTTAGCATGTGTACAGGAATTCTCGTTTCATGGGCCACCTGTGTGTCTGATCATCATTTAGCAATGCTTCCAAAGTTTTGATAATCTTTGGGAACCCCTCAATCGCATCAGACAAAGCTGGTGTTGGACCCAGTCTGACTTCAACAAACCACTTTCGTGTTGCTTAGACCATCCTGTTACATGTGTTCTGGATAATAGCCAATCTTTTCCCAGACGAACATATAGCTTAGAACAGAGTTGAACGCAGTACGTCAAAGGTTCTTCCTGTTTCTGCAGTCCTCAGCATTGCTGTATCCAACTAACAGGCGTGATTTCTTCTTACGCCATGCTGCAAGGCAGCCAGGTTTTCCCCGTGATGTCAGTGGTGGATTTGACCCTCCCTTTGTTAGGAACCCCACTTTTAAAAAAATGTTATGTTTCTTTAATTTGTATTTTGGCTATGCTGGCTCTTTGGTGCTGCTCCCGGGACTTCTCTAGTTGTGGCACTCGGGCTTTATTCCTCTGCAGCATATGGAATCTTCCCGGACCGGGGATCAAGCCCGTGTCCTCTGAATTGGCAGGCAGACCAGCAGGTCTGGTAGTCCTGAACCCCTCTTTGATTTGTTGCAGATAACACCTTTTTTAATTGAGAAAGTATTTTTTTAATTTATTATTTATTTCGGCTGTGCTGGATCTCCACTGCTACCTGGGCTTCCTTTAGTTGCAGTGCACAGGCTTCTCTTTGCCGTGAGTTCTCTTGTTGCGGAGCACAGGCTCTGGAGTGTGCGTGCAGTGGTTGAGGCACCTGGGCTCAGTTGTCTTGCAGCAGGTGGGATCTTAGTTCCCGGACTAGGGATCAAACCCATGTCTCCTGCATTGGCAGGCAGATTCCTAACCAGTGGACCACCAGGGAAGTCCCGTGATGTGCTGCAGATAATTCTTTATGACCACATCTACGTTGATCTTCATCATCTTTTCAATACTACAAAAATCCATGCATCTCTATAATTGAGAAAGTGATGGGGATTTTTCTTACATAAGCTCCAGTGATTCTTTCACGGCCCAGCCAGTGGCCTTGTCACATGTTATTGAGTCAGGAACTAAAGATTTCATCTGCTGTGTCTTGTAACATTGCAGCTTTTATTTTTGCCCCTGATTTCATTTTGAATTTGCTAACTTCTCTAGGCATCAACTGATTTATAAGTTAGAATACTTCGCTTGATCTCTTCTAGCAACTCCCTCCAAATTGCCTTTATTCACAGATGAAATATACTTGTCATGACTTCTTAACGCTAAACACTGTTTTCCAAAGAATAAAATATGTTTAACTCCGAATTTCAGGTATGTTCGAATTTCCTCAAGCTGTTATGAGTGAACAGATAATAATTTGTTAGTGACAGTTTCACCAGGAAGTCTATATTCTCTTCCTCCCAACTGCATTGATTTCAGATGTCTTTGATGTCTCCTGTGTTTTCAGAATTTCTATAAAGATTTTTTTTTCCCTTCC
Organism: Bos taurus; assembly: GCF_002263795.3. Classification (NCBI taxonomy): domain Eukaryota; kingdom Metazoa; phylum Chordata; class Mammalia; order Artiodactyla; family Bovidae; genus Bos; species Bos taurus. Next base: position 35,090,581 of record NC_037352.1, on the reverse strand, counting down.
AAACAGAGACTCCTTCTGAATAATTCTCCTCTACAGGTGTATTTTGTTGGCAAAACATTGACACAAAGTAGGGAGCATGCTTTATCACCCCAATTCTTAGCCGTATGAATCTGAACACCAGGGGTCTTCAAAGCTTCCAGATTTACCTTAAACTCCTCATATATTGTGGCTTTCCTGGTGGCTCAGACGGTAAAGAATCCACCTGAAATGTAGCAGACCCAGGTTTGATCCCTGGGTCAGGAAGATCCCCTGGAGAAGGAAATGGCAACCCTCCTCAGTATTCTTGCCTGGGAAATCCCATGGACAGAGGAGCCTGGCGGGCTATAGTGCATGGAGTCTTTCAAAGAGTTAGACATGACCTAGTGACTAAACAACAGCAACAACAAGCTAAAATTTATTTGTTGTGTATGAGATGTGTGTGTGTTAGTCACCCCTGCATTGGCGCGTGGATTCTTTACCACTGAGCCACCAGGGGAGTCTAAATATTAGCTTATCCATCATAAATTTCAAACTATGTGTGGTCTCCTGCCTTGAAGTCTATTATTTTCTATATCGATATTGACATCATTTCTATATAGATTAATGGCTGGTGATAAGAAAATAAAGCCCAGGATCCCACCATCTGGACTCCGTCTTAGAGAAAAAGAAACAAACAAATAATATATTACTGGTTTCCCTAAGCACCAAGGGGTCAATACCCTCAGGGTCAGACCATCCTGTACTTGATGTACCCATTGAAGCCACTTTTTAACTATACACATGGTTTTTATTTTAATTTTATTTTTTACACATAATTTTCAGATTGGCCCAGCTGAACTCTTAGAAAGATGAACACAGACTTTGGCTTTCACATCTTTTTCCAATAATCTCACTTACTAAAGAAAGAAACCATAGCTGACCATGACCAATATATCCGATAATTGAAGGAGAGTAAGACATTTGTCTTGCTGGCAACACAAAGCTATGCACTTGTCAACGTGAACACAGGGTTTACTTCAGTGATCCGGCCGTCTTTGTCAAGGGAGAGGAGGTAATTGATGGATTCTGCTACCGTGCAGGCGGTGCTGTTGGCTTTCATCTTTTATCTTGATGAGAAGACGATTTTTTCATACTACGGCAGCATAAAGAGAAGTCTGAATTGTGTTTTCCATGTACGCAGCTAATTCCTTGTCTTTTGGACTCTATCACGTTCCTGACAGGTTAAGAAGTTTTTTCTTCTCCCTCTCTTCAGAAAATCGGAGTAGCTCCTGGAATGCTCCATTTATTCCCTTATTTCCATGCACAGCTGGGCTCTGAGCACACGAATGACCTATCCATCCATATCCTAGGACGCTCATAGCTCAGAGGGCAAGACAGATGCTAACCATTCTAAAGTGTTTTTACCAGCATCAAAGGTGTAGAGTTTTCCCCTGACACTAACCAACCTTCCAGGTGCCAACGGGGCATCCTACCATTCAATTCTGACACTAACTCCCTGGAGCAATGGCAGACCCCACAGGTTAAGGGCTCAGTCCCAGAAGACTGCTCCCCACTTCAGATGGGTCTTCAGGCAGGTAAAGAACCCGCCTGCCAATGCAGGAGATGTAAGAGATACGGGTTCCATCCCTGGGTCGGGAAGATCCCCTGGAGGAGTGCATGACAACTCACTCTAGTATTCTTGCCTGGAGAATCCCATGGACAGAGGAGCCTGAAGGGCTACAGTCCATGGAGTCACACAGAGTCAGACACAGCTGAAGCAACTTAGCATGCATGCACGTATGTATTTTTAAATCTTTCCATTGTGAAGATGTTTCATTTATTTATTTTTAATGTTTATTTATTTATTTGACTGTGCCGGGTCTTAGTTACAACATGTGGGAACTAGTTCCCTGACCAGGGATGGAACCCAGGCCCCGTGCATTGGAAGCCGTCTTCGCCACTGGACTACCAGCTAAGTCCCTGATTATGTCTTTGCTCATTCTGCTGCTCCACTTGCATACCCTTCCACTCCTTTTGTTTTGTGAACCCCTATGCATCCTTCAAATCAAAACACAAAATCCCACTGTGGAGCCCTCTGTGACTGCCCCGGGCTAGCTTCTCCATCTTCTTGTGTTCTGTCCACTTCCACACCAGCATATATCACACTGAGCCCTGAGCCCACTTACTGTCTACTTCCTCAACTAGACTGAGTTGTAGTTACACTTCCCAGTGCCCACAGGGCTGGTTGGTTGAATCAATGAATAACATTTCAAAAACAGTGATAGCAGATTTTTACCTGGGATCATCTTTGAGAATAAACACTCAAGACCACATGATAAAGGAGCAACCTGATTTCTATTTCTACCATCTTTCTTCAAGTTGTAAAGACTCACTAATGTTTCCAAAAAGGAAGAAAAATGTGAACAAGTCAATAAGAGGTTGGACTTTTTTTTAAATATTAGAGACATAATAAAATAGAAAACCTTTTTTTGTTTGTTTAATTAGTCATTATGAACAGGTATTATGGAAACAACTGGATGTTCACACTCAAAATAGACAATCATCTCTCCATTGAACAACGTGTAATCAACACAGAAGTTGGAGCTTTGAGAGACAATCTTCATCCCTTTGATAAGTGCTCCTTGATCTTGAGTGATATGGTGAGAAATCAAAAGTCAATCCCTGGGGACTTCCCTGGCAGTCTGGTGGTTAAGAGTCTGTGCTTCCACTGCGGGGGGGCATGGGTTTGATCCCTGGTCAGGGAACTAAGATCCTGTAAGCCAGGATCTTAAAAAACAAACAAACAAACAAACAAAAATACCTCAATTCCTGCTTTCACAGGCACCACAAGTCAACAGGCAACGTCAGCCCCCCTTGTTCTGAAGGGAGAGGCGTGGTCAAGGGAAGGGGTGCCAGAGCATGTTTGCACACCAGAGGGGAAAAGACCCAGCAGCAAGGGAGAGGAGGTGAACCAGGTGGGAGAGAAATGTAGGGGCAACATCCTTGAGAAGATTGGGTGGGGACATCAACATCAAAAGGGAACTTCATGGGATCACAGAAAGTTCTAGAACTCGATGGCAGAAAACTCTAGACCTTGGAGGGGTGATGGTTACGTAAGTGTATACAATCATCAATATGCACTTAAAATGGGTATATTTTACTGTATATAAAGTATATCTCAATAAAGTTTATTTAATAACATTGATTTATGTATCACAATAAAGTTGATTTATTTAAAAATATTCATCTATTTGTTTGTTTTTGGTTGCACTGGGTCTTCACTGCTGCCTGCAGGCTTTCACTAGTTGTGGCCAGCGGGTGCGGCTCTTGGCTGCGGTGCACACGTTTCTCGTTGCAGTGGTTTCTCTTGTGGACCGTGGGCTTTGGGTGCACAGGCTTCCGTAGTTGCAGCTCATGGGCTCTAGAGCTCGGGCTCAGTAGTTGTGGTACACAAGCTTCGTTGCTCCAAGGCATGTGGAATCTGCAGGGACCAAGGATTGAACTCATGTCCCCTACATTGGCAGGCAGATTCTTGTCCACTGGACCACGAGGGAAGTCCAATAAAGTTGATTTAACAAAAAAAAGTCCTGGAGAGGAAGAAAATGGCTGTTCCTTATGAGTGTCCTAGGGAATGTTGCATGAGGGCAGGAGTAGATGTGGAAGAGAAGATTCTGAACGCGAATACGGTGAGTTACAGGTATCTGTGGTCTTCTGTTAGAAGTGCCATCTTGAACACTCAGCATCAGCTTCACCTGGTGACAGACAGTGTCTCCTTGACCAAAGTCTACTCAGGCTCCCCGGAACTTTGTCAACTTGGCCCTGACTTTTGGACTTCCGTGTTCGTTTCTGTGTCGCCCAATTGTAGCAAGAATCCTGCTAAGTCAGTTTAACCAGAATCCCACATCTTCTGTGTCTGATCACCCTTGATATTTGACCAAATTCATCATCCCCTTCCACCCTCCCCTGGTGATGTCTTACCACCCCTGCCTGCCTTCTGCAAGAATTCTGTGAGGTTGGTTTAACCAGAGCCCCCTGATCCCTGATGCTTCAGTTTAGTAATTTTCCATCGACTGAACTCCCTTGCCCCAACACTTGGCTACAAATTTCCACTTTCCTTTGTTGTATTCAGAGTTGAGCCCAACCTCTGTCTCCTGCAAGACGCCGCTGTAGTGGTCCCTCTACTGTTGCTCAATTGTGTCCAGCTCTTTTCGGCCCCATGGACTGTAGCCCACCAAGTTCCTCTGTCCATGGGATTTCCCAAGCAAGAATACTGGAGTGGGTGGCCATTTCCTTTTCCAGGGGATCTTCCTGACCCAGGGATTGAACATGGGTCTCTTGCATTGGCAGGTGGATTCTTTCCACTGAGCCACCAGAAAAGCCCTTTGCTTACAGTCTTCAGAATGGGTCATTGAATTGTTTTCCTTTAATACTGGGAGCTGGTTAGGAATGACTAGATCTCAGGCTCCACCCCAGACCTACTTCCCAGAGTGCGCACATTAATGAGATCCCCAGGTGATCCTTGTACATGTCAAAGTCTGAGAAGAGCTGATTTAAGGGGGCTGGAATAGCTCCCATGAAGCACACACAGCTGTGAACACTTACAGCCACAGGAAAAGCAAAAGGGACAGACGGGGTGGTGGGCCTACATGGAACACCCCATTCCTGAGGTGGCAGGCTGGTCAGAGCAGGAGGGCAAACTGAGGAGTCCGAAAGGAGTGCTGATTTGGGTCCTGGCCAGTTTCCCAGGGAAAACCAATCTGGTCATCTGACTGTCAAATTCACCAAGGGCTTTTCATACTTTCGGTCTTATTTGAGTCTGGTTTAACCCTATGAGAGTGCATTGAAATCGGAATGGGCTTTGTCTCAGCTTTAGAGGTGAAGAAGCTTCAGTTTGGAGAATGCAGACACCCTCAAGAAGGCCCAGGTGGGTGGCCTGCGGTTGTGCTGCAAAGCTGAGAGGCTGGGCTGGGTGGTTTCATGGGCAGCTGCAGGTGGGCCCTGGGAGAATGGGGCTGGCTCTGGCTTGGAGGGCCTTGCCTCGGCAGGCCATTGCTTGCCTGAGCGCCTGGCTCGCAGCTGGCTGGATTTCCAGGAACTCAGGACAGCTCCCTGCTTTACCCCCGCAGACCCAGGTTTTCCGGGATCAGTCTGACCCTCGGGGACTATACAGACAGCTGTGCCTGTCACCTGGATAGGCCGGGGCCCTGGGGAGCTTGACCTCAGCCACAAGTGCCCACTTTGAGGCTCACGCCTCCAGCAGCTGAAACCACGGAGAGGCGGGGGCTCTGGGGGGTGGGGGGGCACGGGGCAACACTTTGTGGCTGTAGCTGCTTCCTGCCCTCACCCTACCCGTAATCCCTCCACCACAGTTTCGTTAGCTGGTTCCAGATTTCAAGTTCATCTGTGTTAGTTCATCTGTTAGTTCAAGTTCATCTGCACCCTCGGAGTGCAGGCCAACCCTTCATTGTGCAGAGAGAGAAACAGCCAGAGGGGGAGAGGGAGCTGTCTTGGTCACACAGCAAGCCAGTGGCCTAGCCAGCCCCGCACCCAAGCTTTCCCTTTTCAGAGCCTCAGTCTGCTTGCGTGCCCCAACCTGGATGTAGCCAGAGCCTTGCTCACAGGAAGCAATTCCTGAGCAGCATCTGTGGGCCACACTGTCTCCAAATGCCTCCTCAGGGCCTTTGCACTTGCCATTTCCTCTGTCTGGGATGCTCTTCCTCTCAACATCCCCAGGGCTTATTTTCTCAGGACACGCTGTTCTCTGCTCACAAATCAGCTCGTCGGCAAGACCCTCTGTGGTCCCCGTTTGTAAAACAGCCCCCCTCAGTGTGCTCTTCACAGCTCTGAGCATCCCCTGACATTTTCTTCTATATTGTTTTTATTTTGTTTATTTTCTGTCTTCCCTGGCCTGTGGAAAAGCCAGAATGGCAGGGACTTTGTTTTGTTAATTGCTGTATTCCCCAGGACCCAACACTACTCGACATTTGAGAAGTTCTCACTAAATATCAACCCACTCCAGTGTTCTTGCCTGGAGAATCCCAGGGACGGCGGAGCCTGGTGGGCTGCCGTCTATGGGGTCGCACAGAGTTGGACACGACTGAAGTGACTTAGCAGCAGCAGCAGCAGCACTAAATATTCATCAAATAAATGAATTAATGAATTCAACTTGTGCTGTCAGGATCAGAGAGTAATGAGGAATTCCTTCACTAGTATGTTGGGATTTAATTTTGGTGAATGTTCCCTTTTTTCAAAGCTATGGTTTTTCTAGTAGTCATGTACAGATGTGAAGAGCTGGACCATAGAGAAGGCTGAGTGTTGAAGAATAGATGCTTTCGAATCGTGGTGCTGGAGAAGACTTGAGAGTCCCTTGGACTGCAAGAAGATCAACCAGTCAGTCCTAAAGGAAATCAAACCTGAATATTCTTTGGAAGGACTGATGCTAAAGCAGAAGTTCTAATCCTTTGGCCACCTGATGCAGAGAGCCAACTCATTGGAAAAGACCCTGATGCTGGGAAAGATTGAGAACAAGAGAAGAGGATGAGATGGTTGGATGGCATCACTGACTCAATGGACATGAGTCTGAGCAAACTCCAGGAGATGGTGATGGACGGGGAAGCCCGATGTGCTGCAACTCATCAGGTCATAGCGTCAGACACGGCTTAGTGACTGAATGGCAACAACACTTGTTTCCACCCTCTATCTCCTCCGTGGTTTGCAGATTCAGTCTGTCACACTTCACTTTTCCTGGGGAGGTGGGAACCTCATCTTCCTCTTGACCTTGGATGGCTGATCTTTCCCTTGCACATGTGGCCCTGACCAGCAGCACTACCTCCATCCCCAGGGTCCTTCTAATTCCTCATCTGAGAAAGTTCTCTCCTACCTCCCTATCAAAGTGGCAGATAGCTTGCAATTCTGTGTCATTGCTTCTTTAATCTTCACAACCACCAGAGAAGGCAGACATAATTACACTCAGAATCACAGCTCAGGAAGGTTAAGTAACTTCCCTGAGGCCACACAGCTAGTAAAGAAGCAGAGTGGAGGGACTTCCCTGGTGGTCCGGTGGCTGAGAATCTGCTTTGTGATGCAGGGGGCATGGGTTTCATCCCTGGTTGGGAAACTAGAATCCCACTTGCCACAGGGCTACTGAGCCTGCACTCCACAACTGGAGTCCATGCGCTGCAAGAAAGATCTTGTGTGCAGCAACTAAGACCCAGTGCAGCCAAATACATAAAATAAATTTTTTTTTTTAAAAAAAGAAGCAGAGTAGAGACTCAAACCTAAGTTTCCTGAATTCTGTCATCTATCTGTCCCCATGGATGCCAGTCCCAGGGTCTGGGTGAGGGCCTGAGAACCCAGACAGGGCTCTGCTCATGGAGTTTGCCCTCCTGGAATGTTGTCTGACAGGTCAGGCAACGCTCTTGGGTCCCAACCTTTAGAACACCCACCAGGAGCATGTGGGACACGAGTCTATGTCAGACCACACTGGGTACCTCTCTCCCGGTTTGTAGATGACTCCAGTGGTCAGGAGCAGAGGCGGGGCTGGGTGGGTAACCGGGCAACCCAAGAGGGGTCCAAGCCAACCATCCCAAGCAACCTCTCTCCCTGGGGTCCTGATGCTGCAAAGAATAAGCCCAGCCCTACCTCCATGACTTGCTACTTCCTGTCCTCAGCCTCTGCAAGTAAGCAGTGACAGACATGTTATTACCCCATCACATTTCCTGACAGCTCTGATGGGAAAGAATGTTCTTGCCTACAATGAACTGAAACCCTCCTTCCTGGAAGCTTTGTGGCCTCACAGAACAATCTTTCTTCAGGGAAGGGAGGGTCTCTTGTCCCTGAGTTTTCTCCCAGTGAAATGATCGTGGGTCCCTTAACTGTTCTACACATGACACAGCTCCTGCATCACCCTGCTCCTTCTCTAAAAACATATTCTAGACAACAGGATTGTCACCTCCCTTTTTACAGCCATTAGGCCTCTCGTAATGTAGCTTAAATTCACATTTGCTCTCTGGGCAGCCATCTCCTAGAGCCTGAAAGCTAGGATTCTGAGCTTTGAAGAATTGACAGGATTTTAGTCCAGCATCTAACACAGAGATGAGCAGATTGTTGTCCTAAAAAATACATAGAAAGTAGGTAAAGAGATGAGTTTGGCCAAATCTGTGAAGCTGGGAATGACCACGGCCTTCTTGGAGGAAAAACAGGTCTGGCCAAGCCACGGATTCATCAACAGGGAAGTTGGGACAGATCATGGGATGCCTTGAATGACAGGTTTGGAGGTGTGGACTTCTTGCAGGTCAAGGGAAATGACTGAAGGCTTTTTAGCAAAGTCTTTGATACAGTAAGTTTATGGGATGGACCGTAGGAGTAGGTAGAGGGGAAGGAAGCCCACATTAACAGGCTGCCCTACCATCCAGGCGGGAAATGAGGAATTAAAAACATCACCCTGGGAGGATAACAAATGAATGATCTACATCTCCTGTCATCCATAGGTGAGAAAATCAGGGCCCGGAGAGGTAAAGTGACTGTCCCAAGGTCACACAGCTACCAAGGAACACAGGCTGGCCCAAACATGATGTTTTTTTTAATTTTTCAGCCCAGATGTCTTTCTGCTGCATGGGCCCTCCCAGGGGGGCAATTCAGACCTTGGCACCCAAAAGATGTTCAAAAAATAAACGTGGACTTGGTTCGATGTGCTGCCTGATCTAGGTTGGTGGTGATAAGGAGGCATTCCAGAACAGGCAGCGAGGAGAAGAGATCAGGGCAAGGTTCCAGGGTAGGTCTGATGGAAGGGGAATTACTCCAGAGCATTTCTTCCAGGGGTCAAGATGCTGAGGGGCCCTGTGGATGGAGATGGCTTCAGACATCTCCCTGGTCCACAAAGCTGGGGTGCAGGGACACCAGGGAGTGGTCCTCCTGACCGCTGGAGAGAGGTGATGCACAAAAATCCCCAGGGGGCCTGTAAAGAGGGCATCCTGGGGATGCTCTGCCACCCTCCGTCCAAGGTGGGGGACCCAGCACAGGAGAATGGACTCCACAGAGTCAGCTGAACCAGTGGGCTCTCCGGGTGACCCTGAGCTCATCACCTCCCCGCTTGGTGTCTTGGCTTTCTCATCTGTAAAATGGGAATGATGATACTTACCTACCTCATCGCCGAGTTATGAGAATTAATTAATGTTTATAAAGGACTTAGAGATCCACAGATGAAAGGTGCCATAGAAGTACAAAGTATCATTACTGTAATTACATTACACTATTATATCTCAGGCCAAGGGCTTTCTGCAGCTTTGCTTATTATCAAGATTGGCGATGGGGTGGAGATAAAACCCAATCTCCCTCAACCATCGCTCCAAACTCCAACCCAGCTCAGTCCAGATCTCAACTCCCAGAGATTCCATCAGCCTTGGAAGACATGACAAGCGTCTCCAGTCCAGAATTCCCCAGGGGCAGGGAGACAAGTCGTCTCCTCCTAGGAGCAGCAGTTCTGGGGGGTCTGAGGGGGTTGGGGGCTGGACCCCAGAGGCCAGTCTGGCTCTGGGTCATCTGGCCAGCTTTCCCTTTGGGAGGACCCTCTTTGTGTTAAATTGGAGTCCTTCCCACAATGCCCCTGGCCCCAGAGTCAGACTCAATTTCCAGACCGAAAACAACAACCAAAAACAGGCCGCTTGGCCTCAGATGTCGAGCTCCCCCACGTTATTGAACCACCGATAATTCCACGCTCCTCCATCATCGCAATTTCACAATACCCTGACCTGACCGGGTAAGCGAAAGCTAGATCAGAAAGAAATATAATTACCTTTTTTTACGAGCTTATGACATGGTTGCACCCTCCTCGCCTGCCAGCTTGTCCAGTCACTCACAAATGATGATATACATACTATAAATTATATCATTATCGACCTATAATTACAGGCAACATCTATATGAATCCCCCTGAAGGAGACTGAGGCTCCAAGATTACGTACCCTCGCCCCTCAGTCCCTTGGGAAAAGAGCTCAGTTGCCAGGAGGAGAAGCTACTTTCTTCCAAGTTTCATGGACACTGGGTTCAAACAGAGACCCCCTTCCCATCATCATACACACAACCGCAGCACCCCCCCACCCAGGTTCCCCCAGAATGGATCAGGTCTCCCCACAGAGCACACAAAGCCTGAGAGAGGTTGGCATGGACAAATCAGGACATGTGAGGGCATCTCTCTAGGGGAGACCGAGAGCAGAAGAGGACCTGGGTATGGGGAGCTCTGGGGGGAAGGGACAGAGGGAGGAGACCCTCGGAGACTCCAACTCAGTGGGCTGGAAGCCTGGTGGCTCCCCTTGGGGCTCAGAAGACATGCTCAAGGACACCTCTGCCTTCCAGGACTCACCGAGCAAGGGTGCCCTCTGAGATGACCTCACTCATCTGGGCAATACCCAGGGCCTGACCATGGTCTGGTGATACCCACAGCTCTGCCTGGTCCTGGCTGAGGTGGGCTGTGGCCCCTTGGCTGATGGCAGAGAGCAGGAAGGTGCTGAGACCAGCTCAGTTAGAAGGGAGATGGCAAGCTGGATGTGAGGAGAGGACAAGGACTGCTTCTCCAGGTCACACCCTCGGCTCCCCATGGGGTGCAGGAGACTGACATCCACTTCCCTTTATCCCTCTTTCCTTATTCTCCTTCCTTCCCCCCTTCCTTCCTTGGGCCTCCTCTTGCAGCTCTGAGCCAGGCTCTGGGAGGCAGCCATGCGTAAGGCACAGGCCCATCCTTAGGGAGTTCATAGCCAAAGGAGCCCCTGTGTGTGTGCTAAGTTATTCGTCATGTCTGACTCTTTGTGACTCTATGGATGGTAGCCCACCAGGCTCCTCTGCCCATGGGATTCTCCAAGCAAGAATACTGGAGTGGATTGCCACACCCTCCTCCAGGGGGTCTTCCCGATCGGGAGATCGAATCCACTTCTCTCACACCTCCTTCATTGGGAGGTGGGTTCTTTAACGCTTGCGTCACCTGGGAAGCCCTAAAGGAGACCCTACGCTGAGATAAACGTGGGACCTGGTCAGGACTCGGGGGCAGGACAGGGGGTCCTGGGGTGGGACTGGTCAGGGAAGGCAGAAGCTGGGATTTAAGAGGTGGCTTCTGGGTAACCAAAGAGATTATGAACAGAGGGAGCACGCCCCCTCCCAATAAAGTCATAAGGGACGGAGGAGAGAGTCTGGTGTGTTCAGGCATCGGGGGACTTCCTGCAGGACACACGCAGCGCAGTGCGGGGAGGGGGCTGTCTCCCGCCGGCCCACCCCGCCCACCTCACCGCCCGTTCTTCCTCTGCGATGCTCCACTTGACCCACCCGAGTCCTCCGTGTCCCCTCCGTTTCCCAGACGCTCCTCCGGTCCCTCTCCCTTCCTCCTCCTGTCAGTCCAGCTCTGGGTCCCCCTCCCCTCTCCAGCTCACGGAGCCCTCCTCTGTGACACCCCCTCCTCTGGGTCCCACCAGAAGGTCTGGTGACACTGGGTGTGCAAAGGTCTGGGTCATTCTCTACCCTGATCTCCAAATAGCCAGGTCCTGCTGGATTCTGGAACCAGCTCCCAAACCCATCCTCCCCGCCGTAAGGAGCAAGTTGGGAGTTGGAAGGGGTGGGCACCAGGGCTCTGCCCAGAGTCCCAAGTGTCAGGTTCAAGGCAACAAGGAGCCACCTCCATCTGGATGGCAGGTGACCCCAACTGAGGCTCATCCTTGAATCACATCTTATAAAGAATCATTTGCACATTTGAATTCAAAGCCCCTCAAACCAGTATAAACACCACCACCCTGAGTACCATAAAAACCACGTTGAGCGTTTATGGAAACTAAAACATGTGTATTAACATATGGCAAAAATTTCACTTGCCGCATCTTTTTAGCATTGGGCTGATGCAGGAGGCATCTGTGCTGAAGGCGTTCGAATGGAAGCTTCAGAAAAGAGCATGGTGAGAAAAAGGCTGTCGCAGACTGGGCTGCTTGGCGAGGCTGCGAGGAAGCCTGAGGATGGGTCCCTGGCGACGGCGGGGGGTGGGCCCACCAGGGTGTACATGCAACATGCTTCCTTCGTCCCAGGCCCTCCAGGTCTGGCTCGCCTCTCCTGCCTACCCCTCTCCTTTTCTCTTTCCTCACTCTCTTCCCCTCCCATCTCAAAGAGCATGGGTCTCAGGGCAGAGGTGGTCAGGGTTGAGAACTGGAGAGGGATGCTCTCTTGGCTCTTTTTTCTCACCTCAGGTCCCAGCAGGAGAGAGCTGAGTCTTCCAGTTCCCCGTCAGCCAACTCTGATGGGGTCCTGGAGCAGGGCTCACACCAGCTTCTCCCTGGAACCAACAGCCCAGAGTCCCCTGCAGCTCTCCGAAGTGGGCTGCAGCCTCCCTGGTTACTCCATTCCAGACAAGACAGCCCATCTGGACTGGGAACCTCCATGGATTCTTCTGGACGGCAACTTTTGGGGTCCACCCTGGAGATTTGTTCTGCACCAGCATCCTGTTTATCATCTGATGAGACAAACTGAGGATTGCTGGGGCCTTTCGAAAAATAGGGAGGCCCCGGCTTATAGAGAAAGAAGAAAATTAACCCACTGCCCCCTGACCTGTAAGAGAGCTCCAAGCTGCCCTTAGAGGCGCAGTCTGCAAAGCTCTTTCATATACATGGTTGAGATGGGCAACCACCCTGTGGGGAAGGAGTCAGATGGTCATCTCTCTCTCACGTGTAGGAGACTAAGAATCAGAGATGAGAACTGAAGTGAGCAGCCCAAGGCTGCATGGTGGATGGGCAGTAGGGACAGCCCTCAGAACTTTGAACATCGGGCCTGACCCTTGTTCCATGGGCCCCTCTCCCCCCAGATGACCACAGCCGGGAAATCTTGACCCCTCCACTGAAAGCCTATCTCCAGAGAGGGACCCCACCCCCGTGTCTTACACCCTGGATGCTAGCTGGGTGTTTGCTGACTCCTCCCCAGAAAGTGACTTCTTTTAGTCAACCCAACTGCCTGGTCCTCCATCTTGGGAACCATCAGAATCTGAGATCGAGACAAAATAATATCTGGCTTTCCTATCTTCTTTGATAAAGATCAAAGCTCCAGAGACTTCCCTGGTGGGTCGGTGGTTAAGACTCTGGGCTTCCACTGCAGGAGGCGTGGGTTCCATCCCTGGTCAGGGAACAAAGATCCTTCCTGGTGTGTGGCATGGCCATAAAAAAGAAAAAGATCAAAGTCCCAAAGGTAATGTCAAAAGTCATCAACCTTGCCCCAAGCCAGCATCCTGGATTTGGGGTTTACCCCCAGGCTGGTGGGGGTTTATGGCCAAGCAGAAGAGACACAAGCCTTCCCAGCTCACCCCTCCTTTCTTTTCTGTTCCTCTTAAAAGAGAGAGAGAACAAGCAAGCCTGCGGCACAAACTGTGAGGAGATAAGATGATAGCCACTTGCCACCTTCCTGGTATTTTGACGTCCAGAGATGGCATCCCAGTGCTTGCCCTGGCAGAGAGAGTGGGATCATTGATCTCCCTTATGACATCTTTCAGAATGGGCTCCTCCCTGCTTTAATTTCAGCCTCAAGATGTGGAGAAGCAGGTTGCTCGCCATAAAACAAGAAAAACACATCCTCCCGTTAACTAGTGTTCAAAATGGTTGCTAGCCTTTCCCATACCTGCAACCAGAGAGGAACCTCCCCCCTCCCACGCCCAACAACTAGGGGCCCTGGATTGTCCAGGGACCTCTTCATCTGGATCTACCCCCAGCTTCTTCCTCCTGTGGATGAAATTCCGGGTCCTTCTGTCCTGAGTGGCCATGGAAGCCAGGCTGTGGCCTCTGGAATAAAGGTCCCAAGACAAATGCATAGAAAGGGAAACACAGTCATGGAGTACAGGTTGGATGTTTCTGACATTCAGTGCTCCCTGATGGGAAGAAGAGGCCCTCCTGATTTCCCAGGGGAACTTTGGGTGGCCTCCCTTGGAAGCAGGCATTTGGGTGTCCAGTGGATATTTGCCAAGAGGCAGGACCTGGGATGGGGCTTCCCTGCTGGCTCAGCCGGTAAAGAATCTGCCTCCAGTGCAAGAGACTGGGGTTTGATCCCTGAATCTGGAAGAAGGGAAAGGCTACCCACTGCAGTGTTTTTGCCTGGAGAATCCCATGGGCAGAGGAGCCTGGCAGGCTACGGTCCATGGGGTCGCAAAGGGTCAGATATGACTGAGTGACTAAGCACGCACGCAGAACCTGGGATAAAAGGCTTGGAAAGGGGGCTGCTTCACAGTAGTGAAGAGGAGTGGAGACCCAGTCAGAACGTTTAGCCCACACCTGGGGAAAAGGTCACCTAGAGAACCTGACCACTACTGGCTGGATGACCTCATGCTGTCGCTTCTGGTCTCTGACCTCAGAGTCCTGCTTTGTTGTAACAGGTGATAACTGACCTCCCAGAGCTCCTAACAGGTCAAGTGTGAGGGGCATACAGAAGCCTTGTTCTCCATCAAGCACTCTTCAAAAGTCAGGAGGAAGCCACATGAGTAGACGTTGGTCCACACCGGAGTGACATTTCTGAAGTTCCCCTGAGTATCCCTCACCATCTGCATTCCTTTGGGAAGAGGCTGCATCTTAGAACAGCCATTGAGGAGTGGATGGGAGTGGGTATATTTATCATTTTCAGAGGGGAAAAAAAAGGATCATCTGCACTGGCTGGCTCACGGTCACACAAAATTTCTGGGTCCTTCCCAAGCAAGCAATGACATCTGGTAACCCCATTGTCTGCTATCTGCAGGAAAGAAAGTGTTAGACACGAGGGGCAGATGGAGTTTGCCTAACGTGTCTGTTCTCTTCTTTGCTGCCTTTTCAACTCTTCTTGGGAATGCAGCAAAATAGCAGCTGTTCATAATTTCATGAATAAAGAACTATGTAAATTTCAACTATGAAAATGTGTTGCATCTCTTGTGGGCAAAGTGTGGGGTAGGCTCCCGCTCCGTCTCTATGCATATCTTGTGTGCATCTTGGGGTTTATCTAAACGGCATTCTCCAGGCAACTGCTCAGTTTCAGAAACCATCTTGGCTAATTGATGACAAAAGGTATTACTCTCTGTCCCTCCTGGCCAGAGCAAGAGGCTTGTCAGCCAGGTTCCTGGGTCCCACCTTCATCGCTTCTGAGAGTCAGTCTCTATGTGTTTCTTTTTACTGATCTGTAAAATGGGTATATGATGCTTCTGTCTTTCATGGAACACTTGCATAACAATTACATATTTGTGAACTACCTTCCTGCAGCCTTGGAATGGGGAGGCCAAGCATGTTCACAGTCTTCTTATAAATACCTGTACGTGGTAAAAACGTGTCAGCAAGGATTCCATCTTGATCAGGTCCAAAATCCCATTTTCTCTAGTCCTGGGGCTTCCAGGAAGCCTCCAAAAACTGTATTAACACTATGTTTCTGAAAAGCACGCTGTACTCATTAGTAACAATCTTACCAGCTCAGCTCAAAAATGGCGGGAGGGTCCCTCTAGGTTTGATGGGTGTCATATGGAGAGATAGCAAGCCTCTTGTGAATGGATCTACGGTGTGGAGCTAGAACCTGTGGGTGGAAGCTGTAGTGAACCCAGATGCAGCTCTTTAAAAGGGAGTATTTTTGGTAGTGCCATAAGACAGTGGTCCCCAACCTTTTTGGCCCCAGGGACTGGTTTTGTGAAAGACAATTTGTCCACAGATGGGGGTAGGGGTGAGGGGCAAGGGGATGGTGCAGGCTGTAATGTGAGTGATGGAGAGCAATGGGAGAAGCAGGTGAAGCTTTGCTCGCTAGCCTGCCGCTCACCCTCTGCTGTGCAACCCCGTTCCTAACAGGCTGTGGCCCAGGGATTGAGGATCCCTGCCCCGAGGTGGACCACGTCCCTCTGGGAGGATGGCTAGTTGATCAGAATGCTATAAGCAAGTGCCACTGTTATCCTTCACGATACACGTGACTCACCTGAAGGAAGACCTGGTTAAAAGGCAGATTTGACCCAGCAGGTCCAAGGGGGGGCCTGAGGTTCTGCATTTCTACCCAGCTCCCATGTGAGGCCAAGACTGCTGGTCCCAGGACCACACTTAGGACAAGCTGATCTCTGACCTCTCCTCCAATCCTGAGTTCCTACACTTCTGTGATTCTATGATCAGATGACCATAGAGTTAATTGCCCCCAGGGTCCTGGTCAGCTTGGGCAATGGAAGGCAGCCATGGAACATTCAAGGGCCTCCCTCCTCCCTAGGAGCGGTCTTTCCAGTAACTCCCACTTGCATCCTCCTAGACCAGGGGCTTTCTGTTTTTTGATTAATAAGAAAGACATCCCTGGTGACCAAGTGGCTAAGACTTCACGCTCCCAATGCAGGGGGCCTGGGTTCGATCCCTGGTCAGGGAACTAGATCCCACATGCCACAACTAAGATCCAGCACAGCCAAATAAATAAATAAATACTGGGGAGAAAAATGAGAAATCAGTTGCTTCTGACACTCCTCACTATGGCCATTTGAGAGTCATAGATTTGGGATGCTTTGGAAAGCTTGGTCTCAAAAGGCTTCCGTGGAGACTGGGGGCCGGTGTGGTCAGTAGGTTTCAGAGACAAAGGTCCTTTCTATAGTCAAGGTGAATAAAAGAGAGCAAGTGACAAGAAGGTCATTGTGCCCACAGGTAACTGGCTGGCCCAGCCAAGGGACTTAGTGAGCATGACCTTGTTTCTGCAACTTTGTCTTGTTGCCCGAGGCTCCCTCCCTATCCAAGCCCAGAGCACTTCTGCTCACTCCCAGAGACACTGAATTCCATCACATCGGGCCCAGCATGCAGTTTGCTAGGGTTTCACACCTTTGGCCAGATAGCAGGATTGGCTCAAGGGAGCACAGAGGTGGACCAAGCACAGGTTGGTACCCTGTGCTTGTACCATGAAGACAAAGCAACCAGTGCACACAGAGAGAGGAAGACCCCTGTAGACTGAATTAATCAGGGAAGGCTTCTTAGAGGAGGTGAGGTTTTAGGTAGAATTTAAGAATTATAAAGATAAGGATCATGGAAGTGGGTCAGAGGTAAGGATGGGGAGGGGGTGAAGAATGCACATCCTAGAAAGACCCCCATAGGAAAATCCTATTCAAGAAGCCCCTCAGCCTTTGGAAAACAGTCTAAAGTTCCTCCAAAGTTTAAATATAGAGTTAACCTTTAACCTAGCAATTCCACTCCTAGGTATGTACCCAAGAAAGAAGAAAGCACACGGTCTGTTCAAAACTTTTACATAAACGCTCACGGCAGGGTTTCCCTGGTGGTCCAGTGGTTGAGAATCCATCCACTTTGCAACACAGGGGACACTGGTGTGATCCCTGGTCCAGGAAGATACCACAAGCCTCGAAGCAACTAAACCCATGCGCCACAACTACTGAGCCCATGCTCTAGAGCCTGTGAGCGGAAACTAGCGAAGCCCGCACGCCCAAGAGCCTGTGCTCCACAACGAGAGAAGGCGCAGCAACTGGGAAACCACACACCACAACCAGAGAGTAGCCCCTGCTCACGGCAACTAGAGAACACCCACGCAGCAAGGAAGACCCAGCACAGCCAAAAGTAAACAAATTAATTGACTGATTAAATTATATTTTTAAATGTTCATAGCAGTCATTACTCACAATAGCCAAACAGTGGAAACAGCCGAAATGTCCCTCACCTAATGAATGGATAAACATGATATGATTATATGTGCAATGGGGTATTATTCAGCCATAAAAAGGCTTGGCCTCATAGAGAAGGCAAATTTAATTTGAAAGGACTGTCTTAGGATATTCTTTAAAAATAGCTGCAATAGAGAACATTGCTGCTGCTGCTGCTGCTGCTAAGTTGCTTCAGTCGTGTCCGACTCTGTGTGACCCCATAGACGGCAGCCCACCAGGCTCCCCCGTCCCTGGGATTCTCCAGGCAAGAACACTGGAGTGGGGTGCCATTGCCTTCTCCGATGCATGAACGTGAAAAGTGAAAGTGAAGTTGGTCAGTTGTGTCTGACTCTTAGTGACCCCATGGACTGCAGCCCACCAGGCTCCTCCGTCCATGGGGTTTTCCAGGCAAGAGTACTGGAGTGGGGTGGCATTGCCTTCTCTGATATAGAACATTTCTAGAACCCAATTCTTGAAGTCTCTTCCATTCTTTCCTTGTTTTCTTTTTTTTTTTTTAATTGAGATAAAATTCACATACCACAGAATTATTTCTTGTTTTTAATCTTTTCTCACCTTCTACTGTTTGAAGGCCTTTGTAGTACAAGGCTCACCCTTGAAGGAGCAACACCTCTGACAGTAGAGAAATAAAGACCAACAGAGCACTTAAAATGGTGATAATGACAGTCAAGAACTGACCTGCTACTTATTGGAGAATTGGGAAGTCACTTCTTATTCAAAGAGCTGGGATTCTTAGAAAAGTTATATACTGTGTCTCTTCTTGGTTATGTATATAAATCATTAAAAACATCCATGGGAAATAAAAAGAGACAGGCTTTCCCTTTGAATATTTTTTCAACAAAGAAGAAGGGAAACTTCAACTTCCCTGGTGGCCCAGTGGTGAAGACACGGCTTTTCAATGCAGGGGGGCTTGGGTTTGATCCCTAGTCAGGGAACTAAGATCCTGCGTCCTACTGGGCATGAAACAGAAGCAATATTGTAACAAACTTAATAAAGACATTAAAAAACAGTATACATAAAAAAAATCGTTCGGACATTTAAATTAAAAAAGAAAAAGAAGAGAAATTGAACTTAGGGTATTGTAGCAGCTTTAGAAGGAAATAACATACAATGTTCTGTCTCACAAATGAAAGCAAGTTGGATCATCAAATTGCCTGAGTCACCTGAGAAGCCACCTTTCGATACCCAGAGCTCCTATCTCCAAATCAAATTAAGCAGAAAAACAAGTTTAAAAAAAAAAATCCTTAAATAATTATGGAAGTGGGCAGAGTTTCTTTTTCATGATCGAAACGGCTGATAACGCTTGTATGAGGAGTGAAAAACATCTCGTATAAAAATTTAATCTGAGTGTTTTTGTTGTTAAAAATCTCATGTGAATCATGAATTATGAAAAACACGACTGGGGAGAGCTGTGAACAAGTTGATTCAAGTATTTCAGGCATCCGATGATCTCACGCCCCAGTCCGGCTTGGCTTCTGGGATCGTCAGGATTTTATCAGGTTCAGAGCTTGTTGATGGCCTCATGTTGGCTCCAAGCCTTGGCTGGCTCCTTTCACAGGCTCAGGGAATCATGGAGGACCAGAGCTCAGGCTGGTCACCAGTGACCATGGTGGTTGGTGGCTGGTATTCCTCTGCTACTGTTAAATATGAAGAAAGCGAAACCCTGGAAATGAAGGGCATGGTAAGATGGACTTAGACCTCATGACCCTTGACCTTTGACTCTTAACTCGGGAGTAAGCCAGGCTCATTCCTTCCTTCATCATACATTCATTCAACCCCTACTATGAGTCAGGCCTGGGAATACAAAGAGAAATAAGACAGGTCCATGTCCTCAGATAGCTTAGTTTGGTGGGAGAAACAAACAAAAAAACACAAAATGTGGTCAAACAGATTGCAGGTAACATTTGATTCTGGGATGGAAGCTGTGACATGGTCTGGGGCACCAAAGGATGGCCTTGACCTCAAGTGTCACGCTGATGGCTGCACTGCCTGGTGAAGGGGCCAGCAAGGCTCGCCTGCCCCTTGCATGGGTTGGTTAAACTCTAGGCAGAGAAAGAAGTCAGTGGGAATTCCCTGGTGGCCCAGTGTTAGGACTGTG
Source organism: Bos taurus (assembly GCF_002263795.3). NCBI lineage: Eukaryota > Metazoa > Chordata > Mammalia > Artiodactyla > Bovidae > Bos > Bos taurus. Next base: position 35,070,887 of record NC_037352.1, on the reverse strand, counting down.
CTTTCACTGCAGAGAGCGCAGTTTCAAACTCTGGGGAGATAACTAATAACCCGCAAGCGTGGTCAAAGAAAAAGAAAGAAGTCAGTGACAAATCAGCAAATCTGGTGCCTTCGTGTTAGAGAACTCTAGCAACTCAAACAGAATAGATGGGCCCTGACCCATCAGACTGGACACTGGATCATCAGAGGACTAGCCAGGCTTCACTTGGGTGAAGGTTCGTGAAGCAGGGAAGAGTCTGGTGTGGCTGGAGCATTGACTACAGAACCAGGAGAAATGGGGGGAGGCTGGGATGGTGGGTAGGGCTGAGTTAATCTCTTAACTCAGGAGCCGATGGGGGAGAGCCTGAAAGACCAGCAGAAGAGAGACCGGAAGAGAGTGTTTCAGGATGCTCCCCTGGGTGGCCCCGTGTTGTGCCAAGTGGGTGAACAGGTCCCTACGTCCTGTGTATCTGAGAATACTAAAGCCGTGGTGGACGGGATGAAGGGAGGTGAAGGGCAGAGAGCTGCAAGTCATCAGTCCCCATCTTCCTCTCTTTGTAAAGTACCAGGCACTTTTCACATATCACTTAAGTTTTAAGTAGGCCCTCCTCAAAATCACAAAGTCACATATTACATTCCTCAAAATGGGTCCACAGTGGTGGGTGGAGTCCAACAAGAATGTCAGGCCATATGCTAGGTAAGTCTTTGGCAGGGTGACCAGCTCCTGCGTGCTTGCCTGCTGGCCTCCAGTTAAACTGCAAATTAGCCTGGACCAGAGACCTTCAGGGCTGGTCCCAAATCCTGGGATCCACGAACGTTAGGTCCACCTGTGCTGAGGGTCTACAGAATTATCACCACTTTAGAGATGAGGAAGCTTTCCTTGTAGTGGAATCTTTCCCATTTCCCACCTAGGCTTAGAAACCACAAGTCTCCCTGGAGAGCCAGGTGGGGCACACCGGTGTCTCCTGTAAGATTGCCTAGGGTCCATTTGAGCCATTTTCAGGAGTCTAGAATTCTTAGCTGCCTTTTCCACTCTCTGTGTGGCAGGAGACAGATTAAGCCTTCCCACCTTTGAGAACATTGGCTAAGTAGCTCCTCTTAATCCTTGCTGTTATTGTTCAGTCGCTAAGTTGTGTCCAACTCTCTGCAACCTCATGGACTGCAACATGCCAGGCTTCCCTGTCCTTTGTTATCTCCTGGAGTTTGCTCAAACTCATGTCCATTGAGTCGGTGATGCTATCCAACCATCTCATCCTCTGTCGCCCCCTTCTCCTCCTGCCCTCAATCTTTCCCAGAATCAGGGTCTTAATCCTGAATTGATGCTTTCGAATTGTGGTGCTAAAGAAGACTCTTGAGAGTCCTTGGACTGCAAGGGGATCAAACCAGTCCATCCTAAAGGAAATCAACCCTGAATATTCATTGGAAAGACTGATGCTGAAGCTGAAGTTCCAATATTTTGGCAAACTGATGTGAAGGGCCAACTCATTGGAAAAGACCCTGATGCTGGGAAAGATTGAGGGCAGGAGGAGAAGGGGGTGACAGAAGATGAGATGGTTCGATAGCATCACAGACTCAGTGAACATAAGTTTGAGCAAATTCTGGGAGATGGTGAAGGACAGGGAAGCCTGATGTGCTGCAGTCAATGAGGTCACAGAGAGCCGGACGCAATTTACCAACTGAACAGCGACAACAACAAATTCTGCATGCCAACAACAGGGGACAAAGTGAACCCAGTCCTAACTGAATTCCACCTTGCTGAGTTGTCTGTTTTCTTTATTCATTTTCATTCACTTTGATATAAATTAAATATATATTTTGAAATTCCTGCTATATCAGTCAGAGACCTAGCAGGAAACAGAATTAAATGTAGATGATTCAAGGGACATGAAGAAGAGACAAGGGACCACATGTGGACAAAATAAAGGGGGTCAACTAGGGGTGTAGTGGCCCCCAAGATCAGTAATAACAGTAATAGCAGGAACTTCCTGGTGCAGTGTCTAAGACTCTGGGCTCCCAATGCAGAGGACCCAGGTTCCATCCCTGGTCAGGGAACTAGATCCCAATTGCTACAACTAAAGATCCTATATATTGCAATGACGATCAAAGATCCTGTGTGCCACAATTAAGACCTCGCACAGCCAAGGAAATAAAAATAAATATAAAAAAAAAGTAATAATAGCAGAAAGCACTACCCCTAGGCCTGGGCAGGGGGGCGTGGCCACAGGGGCCTGGTGGAAGCCATAGATGTAGGAAGATGCTCAAATTCCAAACACGAAGACAGAGTGGGGAAGCAAAGTTCCAGTCTCTCCTTCCTCCAGTCTCCACTCTCGTACCTCCTACAAAGCAGGCACCTCCATAAGCCCAACCCAATGGGAAAAGAGTGGAAGGGAAACAACAAGAGTTGCCTCCCTGGGGCTCAGGTATGGGATTCAAGGGCAGACGGTGGCTGCAGGTGTGGAGGAGGTAAACCAGAAGACCTGTGAACCTCTCAAGGATTTCAAGGATTGGCGGGGTGGCGCGGGACTCCTCAGGGAAATAGACGAAGGTGTCCAGGGCGAGAGCGTTCCATAGGTGAACGTTGCAGAGACAGCGGTGTTGTTGATAAAGTCTTATCACAGAAGGAAAAGGAAAGTTAGGTTAGCTGGTTAAGATTTAGTCTCAAGATGGGAGAAATGGGAGGGAGGGGGTGGTGAGTGCAGTAGCTCCTCTCCGGCCTGTCTGTATTGATCAACCAAACCGATAACCGCCAGCTGTCCCATCCCTTTGTGCTGTGAATTCACAGCCATAATGTGTGTGCATCTGGCCCTTGACGAGAGTTCATGGAGGCTGAGTAATGTTTGGATGGAGGGGAAAAAAAAATGATTGCGTATGGCAATATGATCCCCGGCAATCGACAGCTGGTGATAGAGGCGCTTTCAATCTTTTATTTTGTCTCGGGCTGAGCAGCTAAGTCTGGTGTTTAGCCGTATTTTGTATTGATTTCCAAAATGACAAAGAAAATTTCCAAAGCTGTCAAACAAACACGAGATGTTTATGAAATGAAGTGACGTTTCCCTGCCATTTCTGCTTTCTTCCTCATCTATTATGGATATTTCATTAGCGATTAGTCAGAAACTTTTGAAGCTAGCTTTGGAGTTTGTCATTTAGAGCTTTCATATCAATTTCCTTAAAAACACGAGAAATATCACTCCTATAAATAAAGCACAAGGCTCAGCACAGAGGCAGGGAATGCAAGACAGAAAGGCAAACATGATTTTCAAGTATATGCAATTATGAAAAATAGAATAACAAAGTAGGCAATATTTCAAATTAAGTTCCTAAATGTACATTTCATTTAAGCTCAATAAAATATCACTTAGATTGCAGTAATACCACTTAATTATTAAAAATCCTATCCAACCAGATTAATAACTATCTAAGAGATGCTTGTCTAAATTCTAAATTTCCCCTCCACTCAGCAGTCCCTCATTATGAAGACTATCCCTCATTTTAGAAAGAATTTTCTTCTGTCCCTCAAAGACCTGCTGAGAACTCATTTTTAACACTGTAAATTATTTACATCAGGAGCTTGGAAATGCAAAGCAAAACAGGAACGTTGTCACAGATGCATCGGTTAATGTTTATTTTTCAGCTACTATATCTTCTTGGGCTCAGGCGAATTTTAAAGAAATGTCATTCCCAAAGATCTACAACTAGCCTGAGCTGGTACACGTGCTAGGTACTTTCTCAGACTGTGAACATCTGTTATCTTAATTACGCTTTGCAAGAAGTCTGGGAGGCAAGTATTACTGCCCCCGTTTTACAAATGGGAAAGGAGAGGCTTGAGGAGGTAGGTGGTCACTGTGAGTAAGCAGGAGGGCCTGCTGACTTGTCCTGCCTCACCATTTGAGCTTTGGGGAAGATTCCCTGGAGTAGGAAATGACAGCCCACTCCAGTATTCTTGCCTGGAAAATTCCATAGACAGCGAAACCTGGTGGACTATAGTCCATGGGGTAGCAAGGAGCTGGACATGACTGAGCACGCACATACACCACTAAAACACACGGCTAGGGCAACTTGCAATAGTTACCACTATAACTCTCAGCACCGCTGTTCACCTCAAATTCCATCGCCTTATGGTCTGGGTCAGTAGCGACCTTAGCGGCTGATAACAGCAATAGGGCCAACCCCCTTTCTTGACACACTGTGTGAGTGTCTCTAAACTGATGCTTTTATTAACCAGTGATTCGCCATGGAAGTTCAATCTCACAGAGAAAGAGTTTGGGGACTTGGGAAACAGGACATGCTGAGGGAAGTTTCTGCCTACGTTTACATTTTGTTTTTGAAGTTTCTGCTGTCCTTTTGTGGTTGCCTTTGACTTGATGGTTATTGTAATCTCAGCCTCGGGACACTAAACACTCAGATCTCAGTTGCTCAGTGAAATCTGCGTTGGATGGGGAGTCTGTTTTTATTCCTCGGGATCCATTGCTTCTTTTGTTGACTTTGGGCTTCAGAGCCTTTGGGCTCCAGGGAAGCTTCAGGATTCACTCAACTATGGCACCATGCTGACAAGTCAGGGTGATGAGGCCAGTGGTTCAAGAGTAGAGGCCCAGATACTGAGGAAGGCAAGGCCATTACCATGGTTACAGCAAAGCCCAGAATTTGACAGATTGTATAGTGAGGGTGCGGAGAAGGCAATGGCACCCCACTCCAGTACTCTTGCCTGGAAAATCCACAGACGGAGGAGCTTGGTAGGCTGCAGTCCATGGGGTCGCTAAGAGTCGGACACGACTGAGCAACTTCACTTTCACTTTTTACTTTCATGCATTGGAGAAGGAAATGGCAACCCACTCCAGTACTCTTGCCTGGAGAATCCCAGGGATGGGGAAGCCTGGTGGGCTGCCGTCTATGGGGTCGCACAGAGTCGGACACGACTGAAGTGACTTAGCAGCAGCAGCAGCAGCATAGTGGGGGTGGGAGGGAAGGATGGTGGAAAATGACAGATGGTCCTTCCTCCTCTATGAACTGGGAGACAAGGAGACAAGGGCCATCCACTCCCAGTACTATTTACCCCAGAACTTTCTAGGCATTGAAGGAACCTTGATCCAGAGATTCCTGGCTGGGCCTGAGAAGGTCTTCTGTTTGGTTCACTACCTCCAGGGATAAAGCTGGCTCATTGTGGATCATTAGCATATGACTTGAAAACAAGATAACAGTTGTTAATTTCAGGTCCTCCAAGAAGAGAAGCTGTCACTTCCTGGCTGCGAGTCATTATTTGTCAGTATGTTAGAAAGGCCAGGGGCACGTAAGAGCACTTTCTTTACTTTTTAAAAAAATACACTTTAGAACAGGGTTTGTTTGTTTGTTTGTTTTTTAATTTTTTGACTGCACTGTTGGTCTCAGAGGACCTTAGTTCCCCGACCACGGATCAAACCCTGGCCCATGGCAGTGAAAGCACCGAGTCCTAACCACTGGACCACCAAGGAGTTCTTAGGATAGTATTAGATACGCAGAAATACTGGGCAGATAGTACAGAAGTTCCCATGTTAGGAATCCCATTAACATTTTGTGTTATTATGGTACATTTGTCACAATTAATGACTCTTATTGGTGTGCGATTATTAACTAAAGTTCACAGTTTACATTAGGGTTCACTCTTTGTTTTAAAGAAATCATTATTATTTAAAAATTTTTCTTGAAATAGAGTTGATTTGGGGGCTTCCCAGGTGGCGCTAGTAGTAAAAAGAAAAATCCTTCTGCCAATGCAAGAGACTCGAGTTCGATCCCTGGTTAAGGAAGATCCTCTGGAGTAGGAAATGGCACCCCGCTCCAGTGTTCTTGCCTGGAAAATTCCACGAGCAGAGGAGCCTGGTGGGCTACAGTCCATGGGGCCACAAAGAGTGGGACGTGACTGAGTGACTGAGCACATACATATTGATTTACGCTGTGGATTTGCTTCAGGTGTACATTAGTGTGTTATCAGTTATACATGTGTATATATATCTGTGTGCATGTGCACACTCGGACTAAATCTCTTCAGTCGTGAATGACTTTCTGTGACCCTGTGGACTGTAGCCCGCCAGGCCCCTCTGTCCATGGGGTTCTCCAGGCAAGAATACTGGAGTGGATTGCCATTTCCTCCTCCAGAGGACCTTCCCAACTCAAGGATCGAACCCATGTCTCCTGCGTTGGCAAGCATTTGTTTAATACGGAGCCACCAGGAAAGCCCGATATATATATATATATATATTTTTTTTTTTCACGTTCTCTTCTCTTATAGGGTATTACAAGATATTGAGTATACGACCCTATACTATACAGTAGGTCCTTGTTGGTTATCTGTTTTATACATGGTGGTGTGTATACATTAATCCCAAACTCCTAATTTATCCCTCCCCCTACCCAGGGTTCATTCTTTGTGTTATGTATTTGTTGTGTTTTGAGATGTGCATAAGGGCGTGTGTCTACCACTGCAGCATCATTCAGAATAGTTTTCCCCCTTTAATCTGCAGTGCTGTGGACCCACTCCTCAGGCATTTTGATCATCTTGAAATTCAACAGAAACCGTACTCCCGGAACAAGAAAGTGTAGACAAGTCTCTTACTCCCAGTGGGCTGTGAACATTCTACAACGTGGAGCTGGTGAACAAACACTGTGATAGCTAGGAAAAAGTTAGAGACAGAAAAGTATAAAATGGAGTTGTCAGGGGAGAGGGGAGCCAAAAATTCCCTTCTGGAGTGAGGAATAAGGAAGAGGAAGCATAACACTTTACTGAGTGATGTCTGTGCCCATGTCTAATACTTTCAGTGTATTAATTAATTCTTCAATCCTACAAGGTAGGTACAATAATTCTTTTCTTTCACGGCTAAGGAGGAACAGGCACAGCATTTAAGCAGTGTAGGTCCAAGGACATAGAGAAAGAACATGTAGGAATTAGGATTTGGATCCGGGCAGCCTGGGAATGTGCTTTTAACTTCCATCGTGAGGCAGAAGTCAGTACATCACTTCATCTGTTGTTCCCCACAGACTTGTGGGATTTATCATTGTTGTTTAATTGCTAAGTCGTGTCCGACTCTTCGAGACACCATGGACTGCAGCGCACCAGGCTTCCCTGTCCTTCACTATCTCCTGGAGTTTGCTCAAATTCATGTCCATTGAGCCTGTGGATGCCATCCAACTATCTCATCCTCTGTCTCCCCCTTCTCTGCCCTCAATCTTCCCCAGCATCACGGTGTTTTCCAATGTGTCAGCTCTTTGCATCAGGTGGCCAGAGTTTTGGAGCTTCAGCTTCAGCATCAGTCCTTCTTTCACCCTATAGGATGGGTTAGTTTTGATTCAGATAATCCAGGAGGGGACACGGAGGCTCAGAGAGGTTAAGTAAGCAGCTCAGCTACTCGCCTAGCTACGAAGCTACAGAGCCTAGGGTTTGCACACAGGTCTGTCCCGTCTGAAGTCCATGCCCGTGACCTTCTCTGCCCCTTGGCCGGATCTCCACTGAGGAGGGTGGGTGAGGGGTTTCACTTTTCTGCTCCTCTGAATAGCGGTCGCTGCAATTGTTCCAGGGAGCTCAAGAGAAGCAGTTTTTAAGAGAAGCAGCGGCAGGAAATTTGGTCTATTGTTTGAAACAAGAGGTGCAAACAAGTCTCCTCTTTGAAGTGCTGAATAACAGATTCCGCTGGGAATGGAAAGGCGAGAAGCTACAAGATTCTTGAGCTGGTGTCAAATGAGCTCGGCCGAGGGCAGAAGGGGAAGAGGCGGCCCTCAGGGAAACTGGGGCAGGGTTTATTTGAAGACAACGTCTTAAATAGACCAGGCTGCAGAGGACAGGAGCGGGGAGGGGAGGGGGCGGGGGGGGGGGTTGCCAGCGATCATTCCTTTCCGCCGCCCCCCCTCCACTTAGGAGCCTGTTTTTGAAGGAAAACATAGCATCCAAAGGTGTTGGGGGAAGGCGACCGGCTCAACGGTAAAATGCAGAGCTGTTTCAAAAGAAAACAAAACCAAACCCCACCACCTGGTTCGACTCGGTTGGTAATAAAAAGCTATCGGATGAGCGGAGCTTGTGTAAACTAATCCCACCTCCCACTCACGAGTCAGCATTAAATTTTGGAAGGAGAGAGGGGAAGATACCGAACTTGGAATGACTTGTAATCGCTTTACTAAACTGCACGCCTTCAACTCTGATAGAGTATCCAGGACCCCACCCTCCCAGCCAGACTCGAAGCCGGAATGGGATTGTTAATCAGATCCTTCCCCAGACAGTCCATTAGACCAGACTCCCCGAAAGTGAGGAAGTCAGAACCCTGGGCAATTAGCAAGGAGATTCCCAATGATGACTAGGGAAACATACCCTTCTCCAACTGTTTAGATTGCCAAACATCCTGTCTTCTTGTACTTAAGGGGGACTTTTGACTCTGCCCATAGTCTGTCTGTTTGCAATCGATGACTCATTCAAGACCAAGGTCAGGTGATCGATCTTTATTATAGATGCCCTGGACCAGGGTGTCTGGAGCCTTCACTGCTGCAGAGAAATGTCTGGAGACGATAGCTCCCCCAGGAAGGACTACTGGCGAGCGGGCTGCTGCAAGGTAAGATGGAGGGAACCCATCCTGGGCAGGTAATACCGGGCACTTCCTGAAGGGGTGGAAGAGAGGCGACCTGTCCGACCTTCCAGGTAAGTTGTGACCAATTTGGGGCTCAGGTGTGACGGAGCATCTTCTTACATGTAAAAGGGGGAGAAGGCTTCTTGCTTTGCACACCTGCTTGGGGATCAAAGATAAAGCCGTGTGTTGGACAGGACAGAGGGCAGATGCCGGATGGATAATGATTGTTGTTATTAGACGGTTTCACAGGCAAAGGTGACTCTTCCAGGCTTGTGACTTTCAATCTGGCCTTTCCACCCTCAGGACATCAGTAGATAATAGGATGCTCTGCATGGCTCTCTCATCCCCTCCCAAGAGTTCCCATACATGTGTTTCATTTGGGGGAGGTAGGACCTCAAAATTCCCCAGAGGCAAACGATGTCTAATAGAGGTACAGGACTGAGGCAGAGTGGGGCTGGGTGCCTTGGACCCTGATGTCTCATGAGTAGCAATACACCATCGTATGGTTGGGGTTTTCGGGGACTTTACCTCCACCAGAGACTATTTTCCTGCGCCTATCCAATAACCTGCAAGATGGAACCAATTGTGTGTTTTTAATGTCTTCTCAGCAAGATTGTAAACTCTCACCAAGGCCGGAGCTGCTGTATTTCACAGGGCTTTACCTACATCCGCTACCTTGCCGTCTCAACTCCAACTTGGTGCACATGCCCGTGTGCACACACACACATATTTTCCTTTACTTTTATTAAAGTGGTCCAATGTTTCCCTACCATTAGCTGCTCCAAGATAACACTAGAAAAGCATCCTGTTGCAGTTTTATATACCTTAAGATGTGTTCTAGACTAGCATAAGCATTTGATGATGGGACAGTGGGCCAATAAATCCAATATCATGTACAGAATACAAAGACAAGTTTATTGAACAAAATTAAGACCTTCACAGTTCATAGTTCACTGAGGCTAAACAAAGGCTAGGTAATTTTTTAAATCCTTTACAAAAATTTCACATATGCATCCCCTTTCCCCCCAGTGATTAAAATAGCATGCCCAAATGTTGTCAAAACAGAATTGCTTCGGGAACAATTGCAGGTTTGGATTGCCTTTATTTCATGGCATGTTTGGGAAAGCTGGAAACTTTGCTTCGCTGTTGGTGGTTGTGGTCTCAATTCTGATGCACAAAATGAAAGATTCCCAGGTAAACAGGCCTGGAAGCAGAACACCAGCGTAGTCCTTGCCAAGGTCAGGCCTATCAAAGGTTTTATTCTGGTAATAAGGGCTTACGTTGCCAAAACAAAGAAGGCTGAAGGATCACAGAGCTCTGTGGCAAGAAGAATGAAAGTCAGGAAAGTGAAAGCTGTTTAATAACCAGCAACAACCTGGCAAGAGATGGGAGGGCAGTATGGGGAGGTCCCCCTCACTTTGGGATTTCTTCTTGTGGTGCTCAGGTGGACAAGGAGCAAGGAACACTCTCAGGCTCCAAACCTGGCACACAGCAGGCCCTCGAAAATAATTGCTGGAGGAATAAATAAATAAACTCATCAATTACTTCTGAGAGGCATTTGGGAGGGGGCAGCTGGGATCATGTCATTAAATGGTGATCAGAAAATCAAGCAGGTGCTTGGCAGCTTGGTTGAAAAAAAAATCCAACCTCTTCATCAAATAGCTTTTGGGTGCTCTTTTGGGTTCACTTCAGTCTGCTTGTCTGTAAAATGGTATGAAAATATGAGCAGGAATGCAAAGAAGCAAAGTTAGGGTAGGTGGTTATATTGCAGTTGAAGGAGATTAAATAACGACAACTGACTTTTATGGGGTGCTTAGCGTATGCAGGTAGAGCTCGAAACATTTTATGTGATTTTCTGCTTGATGTGTGCAGATAGACTCGACAAGGTTAGATAACATGCACAAGGTCAAAGCATTTTTCACCAGGATCTCAGCCCAATAGGACCATGTAGCTATGTGCTTCAGTGCAAACTGCTTCTCCTTAATGCTGCTGTTTAGATGCTACCAATAGGGTAAAGGTCTTTTTGGAGATGATGAGCTGAAAACGGACTTTCTCCTAGAAACGGGTCATTCTCTGGAACAGCATGCCACTTGGCAGCACCATGGCTCATCATCCAAAATGGCAGACTCCCACTTGCTTCTCCCCAGATGCCGCCAGCTTCGTCCCACTTGGCCAGCCTTTAAGATCCCAGCCTGCTCTCCGCCTCCTGGGCTTCGAGCCAAACAGTCCACTTGCTGTTTCCATTCCTTTTGTGAGCTTTCTTCTGGGCTACCTTGTGCCTTCTCCTGACCCCACATACCATCCCTGTTTCTTTCCACGTCTTACATCCTGCCCTGTCCAACACCCCATCATTTCTGAACTCTTTCACTCATGTCAACTGATAACGAATCTCAGTTCATTGCTCAGATCAAAACTAATGCTCTGGGCGCGGTCAGCCTTGTATCAGTTCCTTCCCTGGGTATTGTCTTTTGCTTAAGTTGAATCGTTGTCTTCCCTACTCCCCACATGTTATTGCTCTATTTCCAACAAAAGTGTAAGCTTCTAAGTAAGGGCAGAGGCCTTTCCCACTGTTTCTGTGTTTCTTTATAGTGTCTGACCCAGTGCTTTGCTCAACAGATTGTGATTGGTGATGAGACAGTGGACATCCCAGCATGACTGGTACAACCCTTATCTGCCCCCACCTCTCAAACCTTTTTTAAAGAACACAGAATTCTACACACCCAGTTTGGCATCTGGCCTCATAATTGTGGTCCCTTTCTCCACTCGACCATAATGACTTCAATTTCTCTCAAACACCTCTATCTTTTAATATCCACTTCAATTAGCAATAATAGAATAACACTTTGCACCTTTATATGATCTTTCCTTAGAGAACGCAAAAGCATTTTACAAGAAAGTATTAATTATTCCCATTTTACAGGCAGGAAACCCAAGGCAAAGTCAAAGAGTGACTCAGTGGCAAAATTAGGAGAGGATCTTTCCCTCTCTGTTTTCAGTGGTCTGTGCAATCATTAGATCATGCCACCTCTTCTAGTTTAGAGTTAAGTTACTGTTGAAAGACAATATACCAGGCCTTTTCACCATCCTTTATTTTACCATCCTAATATTTCCTACATTATAAAAGTACTATATGCTCATATAGAAATTATATCAAATAGAGAAATATTAAAGAAAAGAAAATTTACTCATAAATTCATTGTCCAGAGACACTCACTGTTGTTTCAGCAGTCTATGTGTCTATGGAACATTCTATTCTTTGTAACTGAGCTCACTGTATATCCTATTTTCCTCTTAAATAATAAATGTTTCACCATGTCACTACACATTTTACTAAACATAATTTTTAGTGGCTACCCAATATTTCACCATTTATTTAATAATTTCTGTGTTGCTCAGTTATGTTCGACTGTTTGAGGCCCCATGGCCTATAGCCTGCTAGGATCCTCTGTTCCTGGGATTCTCCAGGCAAGAATACTGGCATGGATAACCATTCCCTTCTCCAGGGGATCTTCCCAACCCAGGGATCGACCTAGGGTGTCCTGCACTGCAGGGAGATTCTTTACGGTCTGAGACACCAGAGAAGCGTACGGTTGGACTTTCATGTCGCTCCACTTTGTTGTTTTTGGTTTGTTTGTTACCAGAAAAATCTCTTTGATGAAAGTATTTGCATTTTATTCTTTGCTTTAACATGTATGCTTTCCAGATTATGTGTGCGTGAATACTCCCATAAGAAAAAAATATTACTAGATTAGAGGCCCACTTTCCTGGCATCTTCCCTTGATCTGACAAACAAACAAAATTCTGACATCCTGTGAGATCCTGCTACTAAACCTCTAAAGATATCCTAATACAGATTCTCAAAGCTGACACTAGATCGAATATTTAATGTAAATGAGCGAATGAAAAAACTTTCTTACTCCTTGCTAGATATATCAGATTCCCTCTTTTCCACTGGAACAAGTTTTCAAAATCTTACAAACCACACTTACCCAGGAAAAAATAATATACAGTCTGACAACGCTTATGACAAAAGAAAATCTAATTACATTTCACGAAAACAAATCTTCATTCAACTCCAAGTACAACTGCAGAGATGTGTCATCAAGGATCTTGCGGAGAAACAAAACAATATTTTGCTTCATGACATGAATAGAATTTCAAAAACCGTGTCCCTGCCCTAGAAGTCCTGGCACCGGGGACATGGATGTGTGTTTAAAATATTGGATGGCAAACTGATATTTTAAAAGCAATATTAATAAGGAAAGGTCAGTATAAATAGAATGCATAGGGTTCATGTCTCCCAGGAGGAAAGAAAAGGAATTAATATAGGGCCTTAGCACAGAACATGAACTTTGCATTAAACAAGATAATAATAATATTTATATAGTCCTTGACATATATCAAGCCTTTCAGACTACTGACGATATACACTATTAATTTCTAGTGATTCAGCAGTGACATCAGTGAGAGTCATACAGGATGGCGTTTATTTCAATAGCATACAGGAAATATGTAATATGACACATATGTGGGCCTCTAATGAGAAAGAAGAGGCAAAAAGGGAATTGAGATGTGATATTCTAATAAACTCTGAACTTTAAGAAAGTTTATATTTGAACATAAGTTTGGTAAAAAGAGACTGAGACAGGGGCCATGTGGCTGGTAAGATGGACTTTGGGAACTTGTGGGGTGATGAGGAGTCCTGGATCCCTCTTAAAGGGTTGGAAGTCCCAAGGTTGTGAGCCCTTCATTCCATTGTGTTAGTGATTCAGTCACGTGTGACTCTTTTTGACCCCATAGACTGTAGCCCTCCAGGCTCCTCTGTCCACGAAGTTCTCCAAGTAAGAATACTGGACTGGGTAGCCATTCCTTTCTCCAGAGGATCTTCCTGACCCGGGGATTAAACCCAGGTCTCCTGCCTTATAGGCAGATTCTTTGCCATCTGAACCACCAGGAAAAGCTAAATGTATTGTCTAAGCATATGATGGAGCTCCATCTGAAAGATCCAACAGCAAGCCTTTTTGTTTGAGACATGCAGAGAACACAACGTAATCATTAGAGGTGTGGAAAGATACCTAGAGCTAGCGACATTGACATATGCTGTCCAGAAGTGGAAAGCAGACTTAAGTGGTGGGCCAGAAATTAAGTCTTTGAAGATTCCAAAAAAGGGTCTTGGAACTGAGCAATGCTGTCACCAGAGAGAGGGGCTGAGGGGGTGGTGAATAGGAGAGTCTACTGTTTAGAAATCATTATAGTTTGTTCTTACAAGTTTGGCAGATTCTTGGTACAATTATACAACTACACATACATTTGGCATATAGAGATGAATTATGTACTCTGCAGGTAATTACATGTAGCAAAATGTGTACTTTTATTTGGTGGGTATTTACATAGTACAGTGAATCGTGTACTCAGAAATAATTAACATAAAGTATTATTTAGAAAAAACAAAACAATTAAAAGTAGTTTGGTTTTCTTGAGCTTCAAAAAAAAAAAAAAGAACCTGGAATCTTTCTTTCATTTATTCCAATAGTCCATGCCAAATTGTTCTGGAAGGCCGTTGCCAGAGAAAAGGAAGATGCTGTAATTTCCCTCTGTTATTCATAATCTTTTGATTTAAAGAAAAGGCCTTTTCAAAGTTAAGTGTCTCAACACTGCTGTCTGGACTGAGATATTCTTAAATTTAAAACATTTGCAGTTTCAGTCAACTTGAATGAATACCTAGATATCATTTTTAGCTTCTCTATTTGTAAAACTGAGATTCTCATATGACTTATTAGGAGTATGACTCTTTTTTTTTTTAACTAGACATCAAAAAGTAGCCATGTCTTTATGTTTATTTATGAATAAATTATAAAGGACACATTTAGCCTTATGTATTGTCTTTGGTTATCCGAAATATTTCTTGTTGGAAACTATTCAAAACCATTTCTAATTTGAATGCAAAAATACTCAGAAAGTGAATTAAGGTTTTAGAACTGAATCTCTTAAGTTTTGTTTTTAAAACTATCCCATGGGACACAAGATTTCTGAATTTTTTCATTATTCTTGGAGTTGGGTTAAAACCTATTCTCCAACTTTTTCTGGAGATAAAGTTTGTAGGTGAAACTTAATTTTAAGAGTTTGTTATAAATAAGATCTTAGAAGATAGGGACTCTTTTGTGAGGAGTAAAGAGAATGGCTTTTTTTTTTTTTTTTTTAAATAATGGCCTACATTGTAAGACATTTTTCAGTTTGGAAGAAATTCTTGATGTTTAATTCCTTGAAGGAATCAGGTTAACTATATCAGAATGATTACTAAATTAGAATCTTTAGGAAACAGGGTAATATATTTTCCTTTATTGGGGCTATCAAAGGAGGACCAATTTAGTAATAATCAACCCATATGGCATTTTAGAGAATTTGCCAATTTTCACCTTAATTGATTTAATCAAGTATATGTAGCTGTCGGGAGACAAGAGGGTCCGCCAATGCCAGGAGGGTAGGAAAGTGTGAACTTCTGAAAGTGCTTTATAATGTTCTGTAAGTTACATTCATTAGTATTATCACAACCCCATTATGGCCCCTGAATTTTTCTGAGGCAAGATAAAATGGGTCAGAAAAGAAATTTAGGCATTCTGGAGTCATATTTCTTTGTCTGATCTGGTACGAAACTGTAATTGTTTAAAGGTTTCAGGAACAAACATCATTTTGGTCAGTCTTCCCTTCTGATTACTTGGGGCTTGATTTTTGAAAGATTGAGATGGTGAATTAGTCATATACTCGGGAACTGGGAGTTTTCTTTCCCTAAAGGGAGAGCCTGAATATCAATGTCTCTGGGTTGTTTTTTCTTGTGCTTCATTCTAAGTAATACCGTTTTCAAGTCAAGATGCTTCTTGTTTCCTGGGCCAGTTATCTTGCCAGCCTGTCATTGTCTCACACTTCGTTCTAGGTGCTTATAGCCATTACTCTTGTAGATGCTAATACACTTCTAGGTCCTAAAACCTTTCCACTTTCCGAATATTTTATATAGTACACAGTTTATATATCTACTATATTTGGATGTTAGCAGGTCCTCATGATCTACTATGTGGAGGTTGAAAGTCAATCTAAAAAAAAAAGGAAGAAATTAACCTTTTAAATTAGCTCTAAGTTGTTCTTATTCTATGTCTATCCTCAAGAAAAGTAAAATGTTCTTTAAAAAGTTTTTTCAGGTCTCTGCTGATTCTTTCAGTCAGCTAATTTTTGATCAGTGACATATCTATAGTGCTTTTCCTTTGAAATGGTAACATGTTGTGGTGCTGGCAAAGTTATTCTAAACTCCCCCTCCCACCCCAAAGAGCAGTTTGCCTTGTGTAACTTAAAACGTTGGTAGAAGAAATCTAAATTTTATTTTAAATAGAGCTTAACATCTGGGCCAGTCAATGTAATGTTTTTTTGCGTAAGTCCAGTTAACATGTAAATAACGTAAATATTACCAGAAATGTGACCAGGGTATTTAATACGCATCCAAATTTATTTCTGAAATATTGCCGTGGATTCAGAATCTTGAATTCTAACCAGATGTATTTCTGGAGTATTACACAGGTCATATATATTTCACTTTATTTTGGTTCAAACCCTGGGGATCGACACGATAATTAGATTGAGAACATCTGCACCAAATCCAAACCGTTTCCCTGATCCTTCCTTGAGCCTTCCCCACGGGAGGGTTTTTGTGTTTTTTTTTTAACCCCTGCACATTTTATTTGTCTAGTCACCTTTAGGGCAATTCCGAGGTCTCGACTGTCTGCCACCGCACAAATGGGAGGGAAAGGCAGACGTATCCTCAAGTGTGGGATACAAGAAATCTTTAGATGTGGCATTTCGTCGGGACAGGAGTCGCCAGAGGTGGCCATGCCTTTTCCCGCCAGGGGCCTGGCTCTGGGACAGGGCGTGGCCAGGCGCGGGTCGCGCGGGTGGGCACGTGCGCAGGGACCCGAGGACGCGAGTGTCGGGGCGCCGCTGCCCTCTACCGGGCAGCGCGGTCGGAGCTACAGCGCGGACGCCGGCCGACCGCGCGCGGGCTCGGGCGCCCCACACCGGGGCGGCCCTCTGCGTCCCGGGGTCGACAGTGCCCTGCCTGGCGCGGCGTCACTGCATCTAGGGCCGAGGCTCCCGGCGCCCGCGCGCTCCCACCCACCTGCTTCCTGCCCCCGCCGCTGGTCAAAGCTGCGGCCGAGACGCCCAGGGAACCCCCCTTTGCGGACCTCGGGAGTCGTGCGTTGTCGAAACTGACGCTCGTGGTCGCCAGTGCCAGACTTGGGGGCGCGTGTGTTCTCCAAATCCTGGGGACTTTCATTTCCAGTCCCTTCATTCAAAAATGCAGAGTTCACTCCAACGATCAGCGTTAAAACTTTCGAACTCAGTTGAAAAGCAATTATATCCCGCTTACATATTTTATTTTGTATTCCCTACAGATTTTATTTACATATAATTTTCAAGATTAAGGAATTTGGGGATTTGTTTTAACTAATTACACGTTAAATGAAGTGCGAGAGAGTAAAAGAACTGTATTCCTACTAGAAACTCAAACTCACACGTGTGTGTAATCAATTAAAGATGACGATCATAAAACTTGTGCTTTTTGCCAGGTTTCTGCGAAGAAAGAAATCAAAAGAGAATTGACTTTGGGGTTTTAGCATTCCTGTAAGCCGGGGACCATGCTTTTCCTTCTAAGTGTACCCACACTTTCCAAGTTTTTGCACCCAAACCGATGTGTCTGAACCACAGGAAGTTTCTGGGGCTGTTTCGCTGAAGCGGTGCGGGGGGATACAGAACTGGGCTCCAAGACTTTTCCTGTCGTGGCCCAAGCTGGCACAGCTCGGGCAGGTGGGGGCCATTGGGGCCCCTGGCCACCGGGGGTGAGGTACGGCGCGGCTACCGCGCGGCCACTGTGCGGGACGCTGACGGGTGCAGCGACACGGGGGGTCAGTGCTGCCTTCTCCCGGCTCCGGTATCCCCCAACGTGAAACGCTGTTCCCGGCTGACTCGGTCTCTGAATCCGGCTGGGGCGCAGCCAAGAGGGGTGTGCGGCCGCCGACCGCCGGCACGCCTCGTACCCGCCCCGCGGCCGTGGGCCCGGTTCTCGCCGGGTCGGAGCTTGGGCAGGTGGTCGCGGCGGCTCCGCGCGCTCAGCGCCCCGCAGGAGGGCGATCGCAAAGCGGCGCGGGGCCGGCGCTCGCCAGACCAAACGGCCGCCTGCTCCCTGCCCGGGATCCAGGAGGGGCTGCGCGGAGTCGGCGACTGCGACCCCCGCCCCCCCCCGCCAGCCCCACCCCCGGCGCGCCCGAAAACCGCCCCAGGTGAGCCAGGCTCGGGGGGCCTCCCGCTGGGGGCCCGGGGGCGCCCCGCTCCCGTCGCCCTCCAGCGCCCCCTCGGGGCCGGGCCGGCGGCCGTCGCTGCCGCCCCGCCGGGGCCGGGGTCTCGGGAGGGGCGGGGGTCGCGGGCCGGGCGGCGGGTGCCGCGGGGGAGCGGACAGGGGCCGCGCGCGCGCGCGCGCGCGAGGGGCCCGGCGGCGGCGGCCCGCCGCGCCCTCGGGCTCCGGCTCCGGCTCCGGCTCGGGCTCGCCATGGCTGCGGCGGCGCCGTGAGGAGGAGTCCGCGTGCTCCGTGGCGGCGGCGGCGGCCGGCTCCAGGCCGGGTTTTGGCGCCGCCCGCCTGCTGCCTCCTGGCGGCTCCTGAACTCCAGCCCCCTCTCTATCAGCCTCTCACTCCGTCTCAATATGTCTCAAGATGGCGGCCAATGTGGGATCGATGTTTCAATATTGGAAGCGCTTTGATTTACAGCAGCTGCAGGTCAGGCTTCTCCTCGCTCGGCCTCTCGCCCGGGGGTGGGGGCTGCGGGCGGTCGCGGCCTCCCCCGGGGACCCCGGGCCGCCTGGCCGCCGGGGGGCCGCGGCGGCGGGGAGGAGGGGGGTGCCGGGGGAACGCGGGGCCGAGTCGGGGACAAGTCCCTCTCGCTCCCCGGCCCCCATTGATAACTCGCTTGATCAGAAATTGATCCTCTTTGTTCAATTCATCGATCAGCCCAAGATGGCGCCGGGAGCCGCCGCCGCCGCCACCGCTGCCCCCGGTGTCGGCCCCCACCCCGGGGCGCCCCCCCCACCCGGCCCTGCGCCGCCGCCGCCGCGGGACCCGGGGAGGGGGCGGCCCCGGCGGCCCGCGGGGCGCGCGCGCGAGCCGGGGGAGCGGGAGGCTGGCTGGCGGGCGTGCGGGCGGCGGCGGCGGACGCTGCGCCGGGAGGGGGCTGCGGCCCGGCGGCTGCGGCGGCGGCGCCCGGCCGCGCGCCCCGCGCCCCCCGGCCCGCCGTATTCCCGGGGAAAGTTTGTGGGGAGTTGCTGTGGGGGTGAAGCGCCTGCCTCTCCAGGAGGAGCCGCCGGCGCGGCGGAGCTGGGGCTGGTGGCGCTGTGGTGCCGCCGGCTCGGGGGAGGGTCAGAGCGGCCACCGGCGGCGGCGGCGGCGCGGCCCGTCTCGGCTCCGGCCAGGCGGGCGGGTGGCCGGGCGGGCGTCCGCGCTCCCCGGGCCCCGGCTGGCTGGGGCCCCGGCCGCCGCCGCCCCCCGCCCCGCACTCCGGGCTGTCAGCGGGCCGGGACCGCGCCGCCACTCCCGCGCCCGGCGTGGGGCTCCTCCTGCGTGGACCCCGGGGTTTGTTTACGTCCGGGCGGGCGCCCGGGGGGCCACCCGCAGACCCCGCAGCCGCCCCGCTCTTTTGTGTGCCTGCACCAGCGGCACGGACTGGCCCCTCCGCGGCCAGGGACCCGGGTAGGGGCGCTCGGGGAAACTTGCGGGAGGCAGCGGGTGCCCGGCACGCGGACCCCGGGGGTCGGGTGCCCCCGGGGCGCGGGTGCGGGCGCCGGAGGAGGACTACAACTTTCCCCGAGCGCAGGCCCGTCTCTGCGCCTGGGTGCGCGGTGTGTCGCGGCCCGGGGCGCTTGCTCCCGCTGCCTATCCGGGCGGCCTTCGCCCCGTGCCCGGGGCTTCCTGCGGCTGCCAGTGACCCATCAGCTGCTCTCGGACCCTCTCCTCTGAGGTCCTGCCCTCCTAGCAGGGTCCGCGGCGGCGGCGGCGGGTGGAGGGGGGTGGGTGGGCAATGGAGAGCGCGGCGGGTCCGCTCCGAAATGCCTACCCAGATCGTGTTCTCGAAAGCAAAGCCCCGGGTGTCCCACTGGACAGTGGTGTGCCGGGCCGTGGTCCACGCACCCAACCTCAGGCGCCGAGAGGGGATCGTGCTGGGGCTCCCCATCCGTCTCCCGAGCCGCAGCCGTGCCCAGGGAGCGCGTTCCTGCCTGCCACCCCCCACCCAGGGGAGCAGCGCGCCCTCGGGGTCCGCCTGGGACCTGCCAGCTCCGCGCTGGCGGCTCCTGGACAGCCCCGGGACTCTGCCAGGTGGATGTTGTGCGTAGCTGGAGCCAAGTTGAAGGTGAGCTGAGTGTGGGCCCGAAGCTCAGCGAGCGCTGGCGTTGGGGGTTGGAGAGGTGTCTGCGGTTTCGAGGGGCCCAGGGCGGCCAGGCGCTCCGGGTTGGGGAGGGTCCCTCAGCGTCCCTGTGGGACAGCTATTGCTCTCAGCTCTAAGGTGTGCTTGAAGGTAAACTTGGCCGAACTTTCCTAACCCGGAGCACTGGTGATAGTGACCTAAAGTACTTTTAGGAGGAAAGGAAATGAACTCCAGATGCAGACTTGCATGAAATGCAGTGGATTGGATTAAAACGTATGTAAACGGAGTCTGACAACTTTAATTGTATATGCTTGTTTTCTGCTCTTGCCTGCGTAGTAAGAGCGATAAAGCAGACTCACGGCCGTTATGAAATTTCTTCAAATTTCTCACTTAACTAGGAAGAAGACTATGTGAAATATGTATTTCCGATAAGATTAAAACTTAAAGGAGTTTGAGTGTTTATTGACTAAAATAGATTATTCCGAAGTGTCTATTG
This sequence comes from Bos taurus, assembly GCF_002263795.3. Classification (NCBI taxonomy): domain Eukaryota; kingdom Metazoa; phylum Chordata; class Mammalia; order Artiodactyla; family Bovidae; genus Bos; species Bos taurus. The sequence continues at coordinate 35,050,380 of NC_037352.1, read as the reverse complement.
TGTAAATTAGATTCCTGAATGTAATGAACACAGCCGAATGGCATTTTTGATAAATTGGTCTACCCTGTTTTAGTAAAAATAGCTCCCTTTTACCATAATTTAATTCCTGAGCTTACTGTAAAACCCGTTGTGGAGTTTTAGGAGACAAACCTTAATTTTTTTTTTTTCCCCTTGTCTTCCTAAATGTGACATTCTAGTCTAATACCAAGGTGGTTTCTTAAGTGTCCTGGCAAAAACTGCTTGGGAGATGGATTCGATTTCTCCGGAGTTATTAGATTTTATGACCTCTTTGATGCCCTCACCCACTCCTTGGTGATTAGTTACATCTTCACTGGAGCACTTGGTGGGGGGGTGCATTTAGGTGTATAACTTTAATGAAAAGTTTCCCTGTCAGTTCATGTTCAAGAACTTTCAGATGTTGATCTTGAATTTAAAAAATTCTTTATCTGAGCCTCGTTCTCTTTACTGAGCAGCCTACTGGTTTTTGGTGGTGGATGGAAGATTTGGCCTTAGACGGTTTTCGATTGCCACTTCATCACCTGTTTGAAAGCCTTCAATTGCCTATGGGATGCCCAGGTTCTAGAAGGTGAAAGTGGTTCTTTCTTTGGGCCCAGAAGAGGCCTTTGGAGTTGATATCTGGTTTAGTGTCATCTCTGTTCCCACAGACAGTAAGTGAGCCAGGGCAACTGCAGTTTGAGAAGAGAGAATCCATTAGTTTCAGACTCCTCTCGTCTTTCCAGAGCCCCTTATCCTGAGCTCAGGTTGCCTGCGGAGCCAAGTGAGGGTGCTGGTATTGCTACCTGAGGATAGAGAGACTGGGTCCCTGAGGGTCCAATTGGGAGCTCCTCGCTTGACACAGGGACCTGGGGCTGAGCCCTGGGCCCTCTGCTCGGTCTGCCTTGAAGCTGCCTTGGGTCGTGGAGTGAGTGCCCAGGAAGAGTTTCTGCAGACTGAGCTGTATTTTGTTTCCTTTTTAGTCCCAAAGTCTTGTGGTATGGGAGTTTCAGGGCTCTGGCCTTGCTAAGACTAGTTGGACAAGTTTTTTATCCTATCCCAGACTTGTAAAAACCAGGCTTTTTTTTTTTTAAGTAAGAAAAACACCATTGTATAAATTTGCCTTTTAAATACACGTTTGGAAAGAGGACACTTTCTAAAACAAGCTCATGTAACTCTGTATGTTAGGGTAGCTTTTTGCCAGTGCCTGGCTTCCCTTCGGAGCATTATTCCTACATGGTGACTAGTCTTTCCCTTTAAGGAACCTCTGCAGAAGTAACCTTTAAACGTTTTCCTCTTTTTTTTTTTTTTTTAAATAAGAAAGCAATTTCATTTTTGCTGCAAGTCCATTTTCTGGTTGCTTTTATTTTGTTTTCTCCTGTTAAGGAAGTGTGTACATTACCAGCCATCCAGGATGCTTCCCCAAACGAAGTATATTATTTTGATTATAATTTGTATCTCATCTAGGACCGTTTAAAATAAAGAGTAAACAAATGGGGGACGGGGCTCCACACAGCTGCTGCCTTTGTTTTTTTGGTTCTCTTAATAATATCAGTGTCTTAGAGATTGTGTGTGGGAAGGGGTCATTATCAGTTGATTAAAGTTTTTGTCCCCCTCTATGAAACTATGCGTAGGTTTTTTTCGAGGGGGAGGGGGTAGGGGGAGTTGTATGTTTGCTTGCTTTTTTAAAAAAGTGTAAGTCAGGGAAGAGGTTAAGTTATGCAGCACCTCTTGCAGTGGTGGGTCCGTAGAGGCCCCCTTCTCCCTTTTCCCCCAGTTTCCCCCATCTGCCTGTAGTTAGCGACATGAGAAAGTGGGGAAGGGACAGATTGCCCGTCCTCAGGAATAGCTCTCCTAATCAATCCACTGAGCTGACCTTAAAAATGCTGTCTGGTGAGTCAGTTGAGCCCAAGACCTTTAGTGACTGTTGCAAAAGTCCTCTGCCCTGTTGTATGCAATTCAAACAAACCCACCAGGGTTTGCTTGGGGTGGGGTGGGGGGAAGTAGGCTGAGTGGGGGCATAAGGGGTCCCTGTTCAGAAGCACCAGGCTGTACCTTGGGACCCCCCAACTTTGCATCTACCTGGAGCAGTCAGTAGTCTAAACTCCTTCTGAGGCTGGGATCACATCCTGAGAGGAAAAACCAAGGCTCCCAGTAGAAAAATCCGTGTGTGTTTCAGCTCATCTGTAAAAGCACAAGGAACATCCACAGTGAAATGAAAGGAGGACAAAATTGTTGAAGGAAAAGTTGTACATTTTTTAAAAAGAGAAATCCATTGTGTGAAAAATCCTGCAAGGGCTAGGCCGGATTCCTACCTGTGCTTCCATATTTTTTCAGTTCACATGATTGGCCTCATGTCAGTTTCACCGATTTAAAAGACAGTTGTATCTGATGGACTGTATAACACAGCGATAACAAAAAGTTTCTATAAACATTAAATATATAGGATCTTGTATTTTTAGAAATTATTTAAAAACCCACTTTAATGTATTATATACATTATATAACATAAACATCCGTATATGTATATATACATAAAGTAGCTTTCCCTATGAAAGGTCTGATTTTTACAAGTAATTGTCAAAGACCGAAATTCGTGTATTTCATCCTATTGTTTTGTCTGAAGCCCTTGCGTTATGGCTGCAGAGAGATAGTTTTGGTTTCAGCTGAAATTCTCCTGCCTCTGATTGTTTAAACCAGACCCTTAATCTTATTTTAACATACTTAAAATGTTCAAAAAACCCAGAAGAATTGTTTTGTATAAGTAGCAAGTGAATGTAGTTTAAACACTCAAGCAATTCTGGTATCTAATTGAAAACAGGTGGAATTCTTGGAATCCCGTGTTTGAATCTTATTATAGCAAAGCACAGAGACACTTCTTACGTATGGCCATTCATTTTGTCCAAACCTTTTGAAGAGGGGCTCTGTGACCTCTCCCTGTGCCCCACTGCAGTTTATACCTGGATGTTCAGTCGTGCTGGGCACTTTAGGGACCAGATGCCCGTGTGTGCTTGGACACTGAGAGAACTGTGTGAAGGTTGATCATGGAGTGAAAAGGGAACTTTAATGGCATAATTAGACAAGCGATTTGATATCTGTATTATACAACTAAAAATGGCACAGAAATTGTGAATCCATTTGTGATTTCTGATTTAATAAACATTTGTTGACATGAGTATTTGGATACATTTTATTACACCCCGATAAAGATTTAGAATAAATTAACTTTCCCTAAGCACATCTAGGGGGTCCATCTAGTCAAGGCTATGGTTTTTCCAGTGGTCATGTATGGATGGGAGAGTTGGACTATGAAGAAAGCTGAGTGCCGAAGAATTGATGCATTTGAACTGTGGTGTTGGAGAAGATTCTTGAGAGTCCCTTGGACTGCAAGGAGATCCAACCAGTCCATTCTAAAGGAGATCAGCCCTGGGTGTTCTTTGGAAGGAATGATGCCAAAGCTGAAACTCCAGTACTTTGGCCACCTGATGCGAAGAGTTGACTCATTGGAAAAGACTCTGATGCTGGGAGGGATTGGGGGCAGGAGGAAAAGGGGATGACAGGATGAGATGGCTGGATGGCATCACAGAATCTATGGACGTGAGTCTGAGTGAACTCCGGGAGTTGGTGATGGACAGGGAGGCCTGGCGTGCTGCGATTCATGGGGTTGCAAATAGTCAGACACGACTGAGCAACTGAACTGAACTGAAGCACATCTAGAGATGTAACCTGAAATACCAACAAAACCAAACAAAAAGCCAGGTTAAGGGGATATGTCAATAATATGTCATGGTGGGGCCCTCTAGATTATCCCAGTCATTTTTCCTCTTTTACTTTTCCCAACCAGCTGATAGCCTTGGTTTCGTTGTATATTTAAGAACCAAGCTTCAGTTGGTGTTTAGGTGCTGATTTGTATTGACCTGTTGGTTCTGTCAAAGTCTTGGATTTCCTGAGGTGTAGTCTACTTTTCAGCTGTGTTCTGAGAAAGTTGGTGGAGGAGAAGGGTCTCGGGCTGGGCTGAAGGTGTTCCGGCAGGGGGCTACCTGGGATTGAGGGGGGACCTGTGGCATTGCACTCATTAGTACAGTGGCTTGAAGCCATGGCTTTCAGACACCTGGGCTAATGCACCTGGGCTGTGACTTTAAAAACTGTGTGTGCTACCCTGTTCGTTTAATGCGACACAGTTAAAGAAACATAATGAGGGCAAACAGCTCTTCCTGAAAGACATCTAATTTGTTACAGAACCCATCAAGAACCTTTCCTTTGAAAAGTAAACAACTCTCGAATAAAAATAATTCTAATTCTTGCTATAATTAAGTTCTGATAGGGTGATGTTAATGCGCAAAATAAATGTCAGTTTTCCTCATTTGAGTCTGCAGACTTTTCCTTCCTGCAGGAGGCCCCAGGGCGGGCAGGCAAGAGGCAGAGATTTTGTGTTTATTAGAGCCCTGGGCCAGGGGCAGCCCCGGGGAAGTTCTTCAGATGTGATTGGTAGGATCCCTGCGCAAGAGGTCTCCCCCTACCCAGTTCTTAGGAACACCACCAGGGGACAGGTAACTGGAAAGGATTGGGGATGGGAGTATTCAATCCTCCCAAGAATTTACCCGGCACTGCAGAGCGGCTGGAAGAATAGCCAGGTAGGAGCCCGACATGAAACTGACTAGATTCCATTTCCTCCTCTGAGGCACTTGTGAAGTTGGGAAAGGTGAGTGATCCCACCTTTTATAAAACACGAGAGGCCACGGTCAGGGCTACCAGATCTTCCTTGTGGCCAACTCAGTCAGCTGACAGTTGAAATCCTGGATGCTTCCGACTGTGATTTATGAAGTTCATGTCGGAAGAAATTACCAGAGCTTGCTCAGAAGCTTGTTCTTTCTTAGCATTGACCCGAGTATACCAGCATGGGGCCTGTTTTCTTAAAGACATCATTCTCTTTGACTGTGTTTACCTAATAAGTTAAAGCAGTTAACTTTTTTTTTTTTGAAGTTATGCATAGTTGAGGTGTCTTGAGTTTGGTTAAGGGAAAAACAAATTGACAAATTAGCTCTTTCTTAAGTGAACGTTGTGAAATTGTGAGAAATAGAATGCCATTCTTACTGTCATTAAAATTTTATTTGGGTGTTGACAGCTTTTTGCTAAATGTAAGACGTTCAGATCCTGTCCACCCAGCTGTAAAACAAAAAAAGAAAATACCCAAAAAACAACCCAACCAGTTCAAAACCTTCTTTTCCAATATCCCCCTAAAAGCAAGGTAGTCTCTCTTTAACATTGGGTCTTTCCCCCTAATGAATTGTTAGTATTTTGTTTTCTAACATAGTTGTATATCTTAAGCATCTTGATTCAGTTGTTATTTTGGACCTGCGAGGGTCTTTGGTTTGTTGCCACTGCCCCTTGGGTTTTAGAGGAGCAGTCTCTGCTTAGATCAAAATAGTTTGATATAAAGCTAGTAAGTGACACCAAAGGTAGATCCTTGTCTTGAAGATGCAAACAGAAGCAAGGCCTGTGGGCTGTTGACAGAGGAAGGGCTGGTTCGGAGCCGCCCTCAGCCTGGGCGCTGCCAGCCCCGAGCGCCTCCTGTCACCCTGCCTGCCACTTCTCGTCCCTCCTCCGAGCTCCTGCCCCGCCACGCCTGTCCCCTCCTTCGTTGTGACAACTTTTCTTTTTTTTTTGGTTTAAAGTATTTGTGGAACTCCATTATTTTGAGATTCTTGGAAGAAAGATACTATGTAAATGAAAATTAAAAATAAAATTCTTGCTGGAGGGAATTGTACATTTAATTTTTTGATTAGGTTTGGAAAAGACATTTTTTCCCCCTCACCCTGAAAATAAGAACATTCTGTTGCTCCTATCACCATTTTTGCTTCATTCTGAAAGGTGCGGCAGATAATGGTGAAGCATGTCCTTTATTTTCAGTTTTTCCCCACGATAGTTGACCTATAACTTGAACCCATGCAGCTCTGTGTACAGTGAATTATTTCTGTTTCACATTGTTCTGCTGTGCCCTCGCCGAGCGTGTAGGTAGCAGCTGCCCATGGAATGCAGACCTTTCAAAGGGGAAAAGATTTTGGGTCACCAGTGTGCAGAAATTACAACTAAAATTGTACATAGACCTGCAAATAAAATTCCATCTTCCCTTCCTGTTCACACAGCAGAGGTGTTGTAAGCTGTACCCTTTTGAAACAGAAAGCTCGAGAACAGGAGCGGTCATGTAAACCAGTGGAGAAACCTTAATTTGCTGGAATTGCTTCATTTCACTTGTACCTCAGCTCGTCGTTACATAACACTGTGTGCTGTCACACCACGCAGCCAAGTAGGAGACAAGGTCAGGTTCGGAGTCGTGCTTCTGCTCCCTAGGCATGTGTGGGACCCAGGACCCAGACAGGAAGCCCAGGCTGCTGCCAAGATGCCCTGTCCAGGTGCCCTGGTCCACCAGGGACCTCACGGTCACGGGCAAGCACAGAGGATCAGTGCCGTGGCCAGGGTCTGCCGAGCCCTTCCCTCGCAGGGCAGTGTGATATGTAGTCAGGAAGTTGTCACCTAGAGCCTGCTAACCCTGGGGCTGGGTGGGTGGGGCACACGGGCTTCCCCCCGCCCCCACAGCTCCTCCGCCCCAGCACCCTAATTTGTCAGTGTTGACGTAGAATTGGAAGAGGAAGGATATTGCCGCTTATGGTTGAACGTCATTGTCAGCAGTAAGGAATGGTTTGCGATTGTTTTACATTGCTCTGTGTTGGTATGTAATTATGCTGTCATTTTAATACACACTGATACTTTAATACATCTTGTGTGTGTGTGTGTGTGTATGAAGTTAGTTTTGGGGGGGGGGTGTTGTGTGTGAGAGCCAAATCTTCCTAACACACAGGAGCTGGGAGTATTAGCCTTTACCAACACAGTTTCAGAACTGCCTGTCTGAAACAGGTCGTAATCATTATAGGTGCGACAGCCAGATGAACCTTCCCCAGTCATTGATTCCATCGTCTCATGCCTCTCCTTAAACATCCGCGGTGGCTCCCGCTGGCACAGGATGGAGAGCACACTCCTCAACAGGCAGAGTTCCTGAAGGGTGTCTGTACATCGCCTACACCTTTTCCCCGCTGTGGAAGGATCCCCGGGTCGGTGCTCCATGGAGGGGACCTCCCCCTCCTCCCCCTGCACATTGGGGTACCCAGCCTGGTTTATGCACCTCTTTTTCATCTTAGCCAATGCCGCAGAGGGAGCCCCCTCATGCACCAGGCACTGTGATGCAGGGCCGGAGAGCCAGCAGCCCAGATGCGCAGAGAGGGGCCGGGTGGCTGGAATGCGGCTCTGCTGGTGTGTGCCTGTAGGATGGTGGAGGGCGGCAGAGGAAGGGCGTCCTGACTGTGGTGGGGTGGGCAGGGAAAGTGTCCAGAGCGGGAGAGGCTAAGCTTGAGCTGAGTTCTGTGCAGCTGGGGAAGCACGGGAGAGGGGGTGGCTGGTGGTCTCTGAGTGCCCTCCTTTGCTGTCTCTGATGGACCCCACATAACGCCCTCTCAGCTTCTGATCGCCCTTCCTGGGTGCCCGCCTTATGCCTTCAGTGCACCCACTGAATACCCTGCACTCTGGCATGCATCCACCCCAACTCGGGGCTCCCAGTGAGTCCTGTTGTAGGAGAACTTTGGGCTTCTCTTAGCAGGCAGACCTGTGTATTCCTGATTTGAGGCTCACTCAGCTAGTTAATTTCAGAACTGCAAATGGAAGTCTTCTTCCGATTGTGAAAGGTAGGTAGAGTATGTTCAAGTGGCTGTGTTTTGAAAGCTACTGATAGGTACACAGGGCTAGCGCATGTATTTCTTTTCATTTGTTTTATTCCCGTGTTATTAAAGTCCTCCATTGCCAAGTGACATATAGGTTGGTTAAGATACACATAATCGTATTTGTGGCACATAATGCAAAAAGTTCACATTTTTAAAAATAGAATTGAGCAGAACAATTCTTTGACAGAGAATTTATTCTCCAACTCTGCCCACAGCCTGAATGGGAGGAAAACTTCCCCACATGAACCGGGGGAAAGTCAGTATTGTAAGGATCAGAACCCCACCAACGCAAGAGAAGGCAAGTGGCAAGCAACACGAAGGCTTGGGGGTCAGCACCGGAGAAACGTCTCGGGAGTGCTCGGCACCCCGGAAGCTGGCCTGTGGGCGTGGGTGCAGCTTGACCGAGTAGCTCCCTTTCAGAGCAGTGGCCTTCACAGCCTGCGTGCTTTCTCTGCTTCTTCATTTACAAAGTACCTAGGGTATTTCTGTAGGGGTGACGTCACCGTCTGGCTGCATGAACATTTGCATGGATTTGGGGAAGTGAGGGCTGCCAGGCCTTCCCTGAGAAGGGGTGCGAAAGGAGCCACCATCCCTGGGGTCCAGCCTGGGTGGCCGATTGGGGGGTGGGGCAGGGCCTGGCATCCACGAGGAAGAAGTGGATGTGCTCCTTTGCTGGGCTACGGGCACTGGGGGGAATGGCGGGGGTAGGGGGCATGGGGAATTCAGGGGCTTAGCCCCTGGCAGAAGGAGGGGTGAAGTGTAGTAGAGAGGTTTTGGTGTTGAAGCCTAGAAGATGGGTTGAAACCCGGGGTTTGAAGCACCCGGAGGATTTGTTTGCGTTTTGGTTGGTGCCTACGAGTTTGCCATCATTTGTGGCAGGGAGGGCTGAAGAGTTCATCTTAGCGTGGGGATCCCCCCTCCTACCTTGTGTTGTAACTTCGTCAGTTCTGGAGCTGGGACTGCCGTGCGGCTTCAGGAAAAGGCAGAGAAGAGAAGGAAAGCATTGCTGGGAGTGCTTGGATTCCTCACGTTCTGGCTGGTTTTATGTCCGCTGGTGACACAGCAGATGCTTTACCAACATTTGTATGTATAGATAGATGCACACCCACAGTGTGTGCTTAGTCGCTCGGTTGTGTCCCACTCTTTGCGACCCCGTGGACCGTAGCCCACCAGGCTCCCTCTGTCCGTGGGATTTCCCAGGCAAGACTAGAGGAGGGGGCTCCTTGGGGCTGCCTTCCTCCTGCCTTCCCTCTCCCTGTCATCCCGGCTGTCCCCGAGAATGGCTTTCCCTTGAAGGAGGGTCATCATGATGAGGCTGCCAGGGGATCAGAACGGGTTCCCTGTCCACAGGGCACCCAGGGTGAGCTTGGGGGTGGGTGAGTCCTTTCACGTGAACACTGAACAGAGCCTGTGTGGTGGACGTGGAAGCCACCTGGGTGCCCAGTGGACAGACACCTTTCTGGCCGAGGCCTCGCTAGATCCGAGACACTTTCTCGAGCCTCCCCTGCTGTGAGACTTCAGAGTCAGCGCCCAGCATTGGAGCTCCAGAGAGAAGGACTGTCTGACAGATAATCCTTCCCCAGGAGGTGAGCACTCAGGTTAGCAAACCGTATCTAATAAATAGTTGGAGTGCAGTTACAGCATCGGGCTGAACATAACCCTCCCTGTGTCACCTGCTACCCTCAACGTCCCATCGGTGCATAAAGCAGATTTGTGGGAAGGGTTGGGGGGAATTGGAAGGCAAGAGAGACGCCCAGGGGTGGGGCCTGGGGTGGGGGGTGTGGGAGGGAACTGGCTCAGGCAAGGCCGTGCCCTGTCCAGCATGCAGTTCAGCCGTGAGCGCTGGGCTGAGGAAGCGTCTCTGACCAGCACTGTTCTCTGACACCCCTGGCTTGATACTGGTACAGGGGAGCCATTTGCTGTTAGATGCTAATATTTGTGTTTAACCTGGAGACGGCCAGGATGAAACTCCCTCCGCTTTCAGTCCCTGGGAGCCTAGTCGATTTAGCCCCTGTTGTGATACTGGACTCAAATCCACTCATATCACCGAAAGGCACCCAGGACACAGGGATTTGTTCCCAATTGCACATGAAGGTGTGGTGCTGGGCCGTGTTCACTAAGAGGGCAGCTCTGTAAGGGTCCTCGGGAGGACCTCCCTCCCTTGAGAAGACGCCTCACCAGATGACACTCCTTATTTTCCTCAAGGAGTCATCATGGAACAGCTGAGTGTTTAGGTTCCTCTGGACTCAGATGATTGTTTTTTTGCACGCCTGTTTGTTTGGGCTGATACGGCTCGTTTGATAATGAAGTTGTACATTTAGTAAGAAAACACGCACAAGGGTGCGCTGCTCTCGGAAGTAACACAGCAGGTTTGAATGAGGTGGTTTGCAGTCTTGTTTGTTTGGGGGGACGAGTCATTTTTCTTCATAGAGTGTTGGGGCCCCTCATTCATTCCTTTATTGAGCGGGTCTCCCTGGTGCCTGATGTCGGCCCTGGATCCTGGTCAAGCCCCTGGGGTACCAAGAGGAATGAGCCCCCGCAGACCACACGGCCCCTGCAGATGTCAGCTTATAGGGGCTAGGGATGTCTGATGTGTGCGGAGGGCAGGACAGGGGTCTGGAAAGATGGGAAGTGGTATTCCACTGACCCACCTCCTCCCCTGGCAGCCAGGCGCTGCTGTAGCACAGCCTTCCAGTGTCCAGAGCAGCAGGATGGCCCTGCCCTCGAGGGACTTATGATCTAGCAGGGGAGATGGAAAGTGAACAGAGGAGGAATAAGTGTATTACAGCGTGGGATTGCCCGGGGCCTGGGCCCAGACTTCTCAGTGCAGAGTCCCGCTGAGTCACTTCTGTGTTCTGAGGGCCCCCTGAGAGAGGCTGCTTCTCAAATGCAAGAGGGACCATTCAAAACTCATATTTGTGTTCAGGAGGATCCGGAATGCAAGGGGAAGGGATGGTGAAGGATGGCGCCGGGAGGGTGGGGAGTCATGGTCCAGAACGAGATGGGGAGGGACTGGGCAGGGAGAGAAGGTGCCAGGCTGCGTGCTGGCAGGCGCCAGGCCCTGGCGTGACCCGGGAGGCCACTGGGGTCGTGGTGGCCATGGCAGAGATGGGCTGAGCGAGTGGCATTCAGAGACGTGGGAGGCCTCAGCAGAGGGGACTGAGGCCGGGGCGGGGCGGGGAGCAGCGCCTGGAGGGAGGAGAGGTCTTCTGTGTCAGCTGGGGCCTGGCTCTGGTCCCCCCCAGAGGCGGCCCGTGTGTACAGCCGCCAGGCTGGGCCCCAGAGGTTTATTAAAAGCAGGTGGGGTGCCAGGCGCTGTACTTGAGCGTTGGGTGTGACTCAGACAGGCATGGAGTCAGCCTGGAGTTTCTTTATTCATCCCTATTTGCTTTTTGTCGGTAATCCTTTGTAATTCCCCAGTTTCATGATGTAATTTTAATGGAATTACACTTGAACACTTCAAAATTATGTAATTAATTACGTTCGGCTTCAATTACAATGACTAATTACAGTGTGATACCTGGTGGCAAGTCAGGTATGTCCTGGTGGGGGGTTTGTGCCTGCCAGCTATTAGGACGGCCACTGTCTGTCACTAGTGGGTGCGGCTGCCATGGGGGCTTCTCGGTGCCTCTGCCCCCCTCCCCTCCCCCAGGAGCAGCTCTGGGACCTGTGAGGTGTGTGATGGGGAACGGGGGTGTGTGCAAGGGGTGGGGCATGGTGGTGGCGATGGGCATGGAGGCCTGTCGTAGGGCACAAAGGTTCGAACTTGTTTGCAGGTAGAAGAGCAGGACTCACGCTAGGAAAGCAAGTTTGGGGGACTCGGGCGGGAACCAGGGTCCTGCCATGGGATTCCTCTGTTCACTCCGGGATGTGGGAGGGAGGCTGCACTGAAGTCACTGTGAACACGGCCTCAAGAACGGGTAAGATGGCTTAGGGAGGAAGGAAGAGGTGCCACGAGCCACCAAGGGGTCAAAGAGGAGGGTGAGAGCCAGAGCCTGGTTTAGAAATGTCACTCTGGGAATTATTCCCAGCGGCTAGTGCGCAGGGCTCCGGGAGCAGCAAACTGCGCCTCAGACCCCAGGACGGAGCTTTGTGTTCGTGGGCTTCCTCTCTGCACGTGGCAGTGGTTGTATTTTGTGTCAGGAGGAGGGGGTCTGACTGAGAAATCTTTACGCCGAGTGGCCGTCGCCTCTGAAGCGAGGCCCTCCCGTTTCCTTCTAGGGTCGGCAGCTCTTCCGAGCTGAGTGTTGGGGGAATGCGTGCTCACAGGAGGGTGGCCCCCACTTTGCCCTGGTCCCCATACAGCCTCAGGCCCTGGTCTCCCTCCTTCCAGGGAAGCTTCTGGAACAGACTTTGAACAGCAGTGCCCACGGGAAGCACTCAGTGACCAGTGCCGCGTTTCTTCCAGATGCCTGTTATTTATTTGAGAGGTTCAGGGCATCCTTTCAAGAGCCCATTCTTAACATTTGAGACTAGGGAGGTTTCCTGACCCTCTCCTGTGAGTTTTCCATCGTTTCCCGTGGGGTGTGCAGAGTGGACCGTTGCTGGCCAAGGAAGCTGGTTTCAGAAGCTCAAGCTGAGGCGGAGGTTTGGGTTCGGCCTTGAGGGCACCCCAGAGTCTTCTGGGTGTCCGCTCTTTAAGGGAGAGCTCGTTTCACCCTCGGGGAGGGGGCTCGGTGGTGCCCCAGGGGGCTTGGAGCCCTTCCCTGGGGGTCCTGCTGCAGAGGGTGCTCCCTCGACACAATGCCTGATACATTTAGTCTGTCACTTTTTACTTTTTTAAATAATATGCACACAAAACTCATCATTTTAACCTTTTGAAAGTGTGCCATTGGTTATTCTGTGCCATATTCACACGTTGTGAATATGTGACGGCCACTTGGTGTAACCATCACCACGATCTAATTCCAGAGTGTTTCTATCACCCCAACAAGAACCCCATACCCGTCAGCAGTCACCCTCCTTTTCCCCAACTCTCCCCAGGCTCTGTTTGTAGCCTTTGGTCTGCGTCCTATGCCTCCGGGTTTGCCTGTTCTTCACGTATAAACGGCATCATACAGCATGTGTGTGGGCTTTCACGTCTGGCCCCTTTTCTCTCACTGTGAGTTTTGCTGGTTCATCCATGTTGAGGTGCGTATCAGCGCTTCAGTCCTTTTTATGGCTGAGTAACAGCATCCTGTGTGCGGATATATACAACCTCTTGTTTATTCTTTCATAAACTGATGGGCGTTGGGATTGTTTCCGCTTTGGGGCTAGCATGGAGAAGGTGCTGTGGACATGTGTGTGTAAGTGTTTGTGTGACTGTAGGTTTTCAGTTTTCACATTGATGCTTAGGAGTGGAATTGCTGGGTCCTAGGTAGTAAGTCTGTGTGTAACGTTTTGAGTCTGCTACTTTGTGGCCTCTTCTGTGTAACTCCTCTTTTCGTTTTAAGGCCCAGACTGTGGTTCCATCTCATTCTGTTCTGCTCTGGTCTTCCCCTTGACTCCTCCTCCTCAGGTGCCTCTCTGGTGGGGGTGCCCTTGGGGACCACGGTCACGTGCAGACGGACTGTGGAGAGCCTGGGAGCAGTTTGAATGAGCACACACACTCTTGGTAGCCCACCCGGGGTCTCTGCCCGTTCCCGCCTTCCCTCCTTACTCACCAGCAAAGGGGCCTCTCCCCTGGCCCAAGTGCGATGCTCATTTCACTTTGTCTTCGCTGGAGAGATAGGGACTGTCAAGCAGATTTGCTCATGGTGCTGCTTCTGAGATAAAAGGCGATGAGCCAGGACAAAGTGCCATTTTCTGCCTGTGAACACACCCGTGGGAGAAGAGGCCGTCCAGGCCTGCTGATAGGTGGCAGGAACCTGGGCCCTCTGTCCTGCCTGCTGCCCTCCCCCAGCCCTCTGCGATGCAAATCCAGCATTACAACCGACATCCCCCTGACTGCTCTGGCTGGGTGTGGATGAGAAGTCACGTTTCTGAGATGTGATGGTCCCTACTGAAGGCAGAGCTGAGCTGAGGGTGTGAGATGAAAGTGAGCGCTGAAGCTCTCTTCCGAGAGCAGGCAGCATCCCATTTGCCAAGCCAGATGTCCCGCAATACTTCAGATGCTGCCGATAAAGCATCGAGCAATTAGAATGGTTAATATTCAGTTAAGTATAATTAGCAGCTGGTGTAAATTGTGAATGAAATTGACAGGTTCCACAAGTTACAGCAAAATACCAAATCTCCTTCAGTTGTGTGTATGTATCTCTGTGGGTCTGTCAATTCAGACAGGTATATAGTCTTACCTCCTAGGAATCGAAATGAGGGCCTGCTGTCAACCCAGTTCACTATAATTCTGAAAGTTTAGGAACTTCTTGCCAGATGTTTTATGTTAAAAATTGAAATCCTTAGGTCAGAGCTTTAACGCTCTCATTTCTATGCTACGGGCAGGAAAAACTAAATCCGTATTTTCTGCCTGCCTTCAGGGCATGTGTGTGTGTGTGTGTGTGTGTGTGTGTGTCTTGTATGTGTGCATGTGTGCACACATGTGTGTTTCTCCCCATCCCTGAGTTGCATTCATCACTTCTCACTTCACAGCACATCATGATTTATCTTATTTTTTTCTCCGTTCTGCTCCATCCCCATGTCTAGTCCCCTCCTCTTCTCATTCTAATGTGTTTAGTGTACCTCTATATGGGTGTATTGTAAAACATGTGGCCTGTTTTGTATGTATAAGTAGCTCTAATCCATAATTGTGGCATCGTGCTGTAAATCTTCCCTTCCCTTTCACTCCTCACTGTTTCTGAGATCTGTCCATGTTACCCCCTGCAAATTTCATCATTCATGAGTGCTGCATTGGATTCCAACTGAAAAATCCACTTGTCTTAGCTCAGACTGCTGTGTACCATACACACAGGGACTTTAAGCCACAGACATTTATTGCTCACAATTCTGGAGGCTGGGCAGTCCAAGATCAAGGTGCCTGCCGTCCAAGATCAAGAGGGTACCTGGGGAAAGCCCTCAAGTAAAGTTAGGGAGCTAACTTGCAGACAGCCCTCCTCTTGCTGTGTCCTCAACACGATGGTGGGTCTTGAGACTGTGAAGGAGCTCTCTTTTCATAAGGACACTAATCCCATCATGGGGACCCCTACCCTCATTACCTTATCTAAACCTCCCAAAGGTCACACCTCCAAACACCATCACTTCAGGACTGAGGCTTCACCGCATGAATTTGCGGGGGTGGGGTGCAACACCATTCAGTCCCTAGCACCAACCCTAGCTCACATGTCCGTCTCCCCGGGGATGACCCTGCTCGGTGGCCTCGGGCACCCTGACACGCGTCTCCTGACTGTTGCCCAGGGGTAGGATTGCTGAGTCCTAGGGTGAAGAGTGTTCTTCATTTCACTGAGTGCTCCAAGGTTGCTCCCCCGCGTGGCTGGCTACACCACTTTGCTCTCTCTGCCTGTCTCATCAGCGCTTCCCGGAAACCTTTATCCTGATGGTTTTAGAGTGGCACTTGAGGGTTGTGATTTTTCTCTGATCACCCGTGTGTTTTCTGCTTGTTACCAACCTTGTTTTATACCTGTCTAGATTTTCAGATTTATGTTTTCATAAGTCGTCTGGTCCTGTGTCTTGTCCCTTGTTGATTTGCAGGAGTTCCTAACCCTTTGTTGGTTTTTACCTTCCTAAGTCGCTTCTCCCCATCTTTCACTTGTTTGTCGATTTGTCTGTCGTGTCCTTCAATAAACAGAAAAACTGAGCTTTGATGAAGTCAGATCTATCAGTTTTTCATTTCAGTTTTGTTTGAGAAAATCTTTTCCCCACTCAGGATCACAAAGATACTCATACTTTGACAGCCGTAGAGATTTGTCTGCCGTGTTTAGATTTTTAGGTTAGGGATGGTTTCCGTGTAGACTGTGAGGGAGTCAGTTTTTCTCCAGCACTGCCTGCCGAGCAGTCCAGTCTCCTACCCAGTGATTTAGGAAGTTGCCTCCACTGAATGCCAAGGCCCTGCATATATGTGAGTGTGTTTCCAGGTCATTCTTTTGTTCCACTACCCCGTGTGTTTCTTCTTGCACGGGTGCCTCACTGTTTGATTACTGTGGCTTTATACAATTTTTACTTTCAGATTGGGTGAATTTGCACTTTGCCTTTCTCTTTCAAAATATCTCAACTCCTCATTGTCCATTATTCTTTAATGCTGATTTCCATCAAGCTCTCCTTAAGTCCCACTAGATTTTCTTTATTGGATTTGGAATAAATACACAGATTAATCTGGGAGAAAAGTAAGAAATTTCAAGTTTTCCTATCTGTGACTGAGACCGTTTCTCCATTTACTTAGGTCTTTCTTCAGAAAGGTTTGGTACCTTTGTCACGAGGTTAAAGCCGAGTTCTATGTAGTTTCTGTAGTAGTGTGAGCAATGACTGTGTGTTTTTTTCTTCTTGATTTTTTTTTTTTCTCCTTGATTGACTATTCCGGTGTGGAGGAAAAAACTGGTTTTTGTTTACTGATTTTGAAACTGGCCAGGTTGCTGAGTCTCTCGTTGGGTTTGCTAGTTCACTTGAACCTGTTGCATCTCGGGAGAGTATCATAGGCAAAAAATGGGACGCTTTTGTTTGTCCCTTTCCTTCCACTCCTCATGCCCAAGAGACTTGTGTTGTCGGCCAGAAGGCCAAGGACTCTGCTGCAGGCTGGTGATGGGGCTGTGTGTCTTCTTTCCTGGTCTTAGAGGGAATGTACCTGATGGAGATTTTTGGTAGCAGTTTTAATCGGATTAATAACTGCATGACTCCATTGTCTCCACTTTTCTGAGAGCTTTCATCATGAGTCAGTGTGGACCTTTTCCTTTAAATCTATTCGTATCTGGGTGGTTTTAAACCCTCAGCGATGAATGTGGTAAATTACAGTGATCAGCACTCCGATGTTGAAGTGTCCATTGTGTTCCTCGATCAACTCTTCCCTGTCTTATATTTTAAAATATTGTTGGATTAGATGTATAGTTGCCACATCTGTGTTATTAAGTAAAATGGCCTACAGTTTTCTTATTTTTATCCAGTTGGAATTGAGGTTATACTAGTCTCATAAAGTGGGTTAAAATGGCTTTGGAACCATTTGTATAAGATGAAGATTATCTGTATCTGAAATTGGATAGGGCTCACCTGTGACCGTGGGGCCTGAGCCTCAGAGTGGGCTCAGAGGAATTTATCATTTCATTTTCTTTGTTATTCTATCTGACTTTTCTGTCAATAGACTTATTTTGGCATTTTATAATTTTTTAGATATGTGTCCATTTTATCTAGGCTTTAAAATTTATTGTGTGATTATTTGTAGTATTTCCATTGTTTTTTAAAAAATTCTGTTTGTTTTGATATTCAAATTTCTTCTTCTTTTTGTTCTTCCCTTCATTTTTTAGTTTCTATTTGCCTGATAAAGCCTCTCCTCTTTCATCATTGCCACACTTTCCATGTCCTTTTACTGTGTCTGCTATAGCTACGTGATGCAGGATCTTGTTTTCTAAACCCTGGTTGAGAGTCTGTCTGATTAGTGAAATTAAATGGTATACATTTATAATAATCGTGGTTATATTAGGACAAATGCAATTTTATGTTTTCTATTTTACCATACTCTTCGGGGAGGGTACCTTTAAAAAAAAATATATATATATATTTATACACACAGACACACACTGGAGTATAGTTGATTTATAAGGTTGCATTGGTGTCAGGTACGCAGCAAAGTGATTCAACTGTACATATACATATATGGAGCTGACTTTCAGGTTGAAATTTCTTCTGCTGGATTTTAAGATTTTGTGATTCGTTTTATTCTTCCGAAATTCAGAATCTGAATTATTCCTGAGATTATTAAGACCCATCCGTGTGTTTGTCTTTTTTCCTGTCAGTTTCTAAAGCTCTTCAGCACCTCTGTCCTGTTTCCGGTTTCACCAGCCTCTCTCCTCTCTGCTGGTTTTACGAGGCTCACTTTACGTTCTTGCTCGTGAACGCTGCTTTCTCTCTGCAGGTTGTTGGACTAGTTGGTCTGTGTCTTCAAGTATTTGTTCTCCTGCTGGCTCTTTTTCCCTGTGACCTGTGGTCACCTAGGCCCCAGGGTATCAGCTGATCCCTTGTCCCTGGGGGTAGGAGTTTGGTGGAGAGAGGTGTGTCCACAGGGTCGAGGGCTTAGGTAGGGGTGCAACCAGGCCCCTGGGGCGACCTCTTGGTGCCTTACTCCAGCCACGCTGGTTCTCTTGGGGCTGCTGCCCTCTCTCTGATGTTACTGCCCGAGACTCATTGCAAGATCTCCTGGGGGAAGGGGTTACCTGCAGAGATTTTGATCCTGCTAGTCTGGGGTGGGCACTGATGTTTTTTCAAAGCTTCTCACAACAGGAGTGGGGTGTGGCATAGACTGGCCATGAGCTGATAAATGTCAAAGCTGGGAGATGGGGGCTTAGGGGTACGTGGCAGTCTTTGTGTACATTTGAGGTACTGTCTGTGTATAGCTGCAAGTCTGACTACGTCCTGGCTGAGACCCACTGGCACTAACGTGGTACCATCCTAGGTAGAGGTGAGGAGGGAATGAAACCTAGCAAGACCCTATGGGGCTCCTGGGCATGAAAGCCTTTCAAACAGTTGCTAAGCAGGGGAGGGAGGGGATGCAGAGACAGAGGGGGAGCAGCTAAGAAACAGTAGTGCAGCCTTGGGGCCTGGTTCCACCTCAGGGGATACACATAACAATATCTTTGAGCTCTTTACAGAACTAGAACCCCAACACATAGAAGATGTTAGCACCCTTCATTCCAGAGAAGACCACAGTTTAATAATCTTGAGAAGCTCATTAGGAGGAGATCACCTGAGGCCAGATTAAAGGAGTATAGGCCCTGCACACACCCTAATCTTTATTAGCTACCCCGCCCTGAACCATTGCTATAAAACGCCTCCTCTCCAAATCCTCCCAGGTTGGGGACATACAGTTTTGGGGGGCATGAGCCCACTGTGTCCCCCTTTGCCTGGCAAAGCAATAAAACTTTTCTTTTTGTGGTTGTTTAGTTGCCAAATCGTGTCCGATTCTTTTGCGACCTCATGGACTGTCAGGCTCCTCTGTCCATGGGATTTCCCAGGTAAGAATACTGGAGTGGGTTGCCGTTTCCTTCTCCAGGGCATCTTCCCGACCCAGAGACTGAACTGTGCCTCTTGCACTGGCAGGCGGATTCTTTACCACTGAGCCACCGTGGAGATGCTACTTCACCCACAACTGTGTCTCTGAGATTCGATTCAGCACCAGCATACAGAGGTTGTTTTCCATATCAGGAACAGAGAAGGCTTGCTAGATAGATCTGGGGCTGACAGAACACTGAACATGGCTTATGGGGCATGTATTTTATTTCTCTTGGAAAGCGCCGTTCTAATCTAGACCCTCATACTCCAGTGCTCTGTGAACCAGCAGCAGCAGTTAGGAGCTTGTTAGAAATGCAGAACCTTAGTCCCCATCGCAGACCGACTGAGTGAGAATCCACAGTTTTGTGAGATTTCCCAGGTGATTCATATGCACATTTAAAGTTTGAGAAACACTAAGTCCAGATCTTTTTTAAAGGGATGATTGGCTTTATTTTACTCCTATTTTAATAGAGTGACTCCTCCTCCCTTATCACTCCAGTTGAGCTTTTCCAGGACAGAGGTAGCAGCCAGTGCTCTGAGGAGCTAGAAAAGGTTCACACCCTCAGTGAGGTTGTGCAGGGGAGGCCCCCAGGCCCTCTCCCAGACCTGTTTTAAACCTAGCTCCTTTTTGATGCACAGTTCTCATAGTATCGGCTGTCTGCTTTTCAAAGTCCTGTAACATATTAAAACGACAAATCGGAAGAAGGCAAGGCAGATCCTAGCGGCAGGACTAGCGGTCTGCTTGGGAGCTAGAGACCAGAAGACAAGTCTTCAGTCGGGGGTGCTGTTTGCTGGAGAGGCAGCCCCACCCACCCACATGTGGAGGTTGCTGAGGAGCATGGGGATTCTGCAGGATTCGGCCTTGGCCTTCACTATGGTCCATCTGAACCACTGGGAAAGGACCAGCAGACATCCTGATGAATATGCCTGCCACAGCCCTCATGTGGGGAGGGCAGTATTGTCACCAAGTCCAGAGACAAACACTTGTTTGGAAGATGCGCTTTGGGGAGCATCTCCTCCGCTCCTTCCATCCCCTGGCGGGGGGCGGAGGCGGGGAGGGGGCAGCTTTCAGTGTGGGAACATGGGGTTCCTAGGTGGCCTGCCTTTGGGTGGCCCCGACCCGCTCGCCCATCTGACTTGGGATCTCCACTTAGTGGCTGTGCGACCCGGGCCCTTGACCTGCTTTCTGTGCACAGTGGCGATGATAAAGCTCCTTACTGTCTGGGATCTGGCTATAGGACAGTGCCTGATGCACTAGCCCTAAATGTCTTTTAGCCTCAAAATGACAAAGTCAAGGAAAAGGCATGATGTTGGCAGCTGACCAGCGAGACGGGCTTCTAGTGACAGCGTCGCCCCGTGGCCAGGTGATGTCCCGTGTCCCAGCGCCAGTACCAACACCTGCACCGTCCGGGCCACGGTTGCTGTGTTGTTTTCTACTCTTTTTTCTTTTATGCTTTTCCCCAGAGGTCATTTTCCCCTTTCTATGGTTAAAAAGAAAAATACCCGCTTACACGTTAAACCCACCTCAGTTTGAATAACGTATTTTTAAGGCCAAGGCCTGCCCCTGGATGTGAGTAGCTTGCACAGTGAGTATTCAGCAGGCAAATGAGAAATGTGAGTCATGCAGTACTTGGCATCTCTAAGCTCCTGATGTTTGGTGGCTGACTTCCTACAGAGAGGAGGAATTGCAGAGTGGAAACCCTCTCAGAGCCAGACAGCCAAAGGATCCTTCAGACGAAACGGGCTGACTCTCAGTGTTGATTGGGACGAGTGGTTATTTGAGTTTTTCTCCTCCTCCTGTTTCCTCAGCCTGCGAGGCCTCCATGGGGGCCAGATTCATCCTAGATTTACCACTTTTGTGCAGAGTGAGGCTTATCCTAAAGATGACAACCATTTCTGGTGCCTTTTGCAATGCACAGTAGATGGAAGCCCCGGAGTGCCTGGACCCACAGACACTTGCAGGACGTCTCCCTGCCTGTGCAGAGAGCTCGGGTTTGCTGTCGCTGGTGGCTGCCCGCAGCCGTCAGCAGGAAAAGCCACAGTGCTCCTTGACTTACCTGTCGGGCTCCAAGTTCTGTTTTCTTGGCCAAGATCTTGAAGACGGTTTCCAAGTAGGTGTTTCTTCCTTGGCAGCGGATTTGGGCTCTCAGTCTCGTCAGCCCTGTCCTTGTCTGCAGGGGCACCGAGCTTGGGGTTTGGGCGCGGGGCAGAGCGGCTAATGTGACTGCTCTGTCCTCTGTTGTGAAGATTCGAACAGAGCGGCACCACTGGCCGAATTTCAAACGTAGGACATTCATATAAAGCACACTTTGATCTGACTTCTAGATAGATAATAACTGAACTATGAAACTGGGAGAAAGTGGCCAGATAGTGGTGCAGAATATGCATCAGCAAGGGTTTCAGGAGCAAAGTCTGAAACATCTGGTAAAAAAATCTTGGATGACAAGGAAGAAAGGACTCGACCCTCAGGGGTCCATGGTGCCCTGCTGTGCAGGTACCCCAAGGGCCTGCCACTCCAGAAGTGGAGGCCGCGGTTGGCTCATGTTTTCGGGCCTCCTGCTCTGTGCTTTCAGGCCCTGGTCAGTCTCCTCCACCTGACATTTTCAATTTGGGGGCAGAACCCCAAAGTTCAGACATTTAAGAAGGGGTCATGGATGAGAGAAGTATGGGAGTGGAAAGAGTTATAAAGCAGAACTAATGCTTTTCCACATGGCCCCTGTGGTTATCACTTTTAAAATGATCCAAGGTACTACCGCCCCCCGCCCCCGCAAGTAGTTGTACATCTTGAATGTTTTTAATTTTAAAATAAAAATTGTCTAGAGGTAGTCGTCATTTTTGTATATTTTCTTTCTTTCAAAACACTTTATTTTCACTTTTTATCAAAAATCCTCTAAGGCTTAGTGTTAAAAAGAACCAGCCCCTGCCCACGTCTTCAGTACCCGCAGCCTGGAACAGTGTCTGTGGTCTGAATGCTGGGTTTCCAGCTCTGGGCAGTTTGCTTACTGATGTGGCACCGTGAGACGTGTGTGGGGGTTTAGGCCTTCCCAGAGCCATCTCCCCACCCCTCCCATCACAGTCTTCTTTTTGGCTCAGTCATTGTCCAGGGATTCAGCATTGATAGCTGTGACTACATAAATAAATACTAACTTTCTGTGAGATAGCTAATTTATCCCCGAACCCTCCTCCAGCAACGTAAGTCTCTTAAGACATGGGAACCTATCGTATGGGTAGGGTTTCATCTCTTCTTGTCGTCACCGGCTCCTGGTCCCCGTGTTCTGTTCTGACTGGAGTGGCTGCTGCCTGGTCCAGGTCCCCTGCTGCCCGCTGTGTTCCTTTCCTTATCATCCTGGGGCCTCCCTTTCTGTCTCTTCTGCTCTGTCTCCCGAGTTCCGTGGTTTTGTCTCTCTCGGTTAATCTCTCGCTTGGTTGGGGTGGATCTCCAGCAGCTTCCCGACGAAGGGTGTCTGCCTCTGCGATCCGACAAGGTCTTCATCTCGCCCTGTGTCATCCGAGCTGAGGGTGGAATTCCAGGTTGGAAAGTGCTGCCCTCGGGACTGGAAGGGCCCAGCCTCATACAGGAGCCTGTTGGCGGGCATTCTGACTTCCTGTCCTCTGCCGTCTCTCTGACACCTTTTAGAGTCGGGTCTTCCTCTTTTTTTTTTTTTTTCCTTTTTTCAGGCATCAGGAAAACTTGCTCTTGTCTGGGTCCTGTTTTCCTGCCTATTTCCTGTCCCGTGGATCTCAGTGTTCAGACAGTGGGCCTCCTGTACTCATCTGCTAATTTTTCTCCCCTTTCACTTTCCATGTCTTTGTCTTTGGGGATATATCTTCCTGGAGAATTCTCAGCCTCCCAATCTTTATAAACTTGCATCTGTCACATTTTTTAACTCAGGTGTTTTCTCTTGTTCCTTGAACGTTCCATTCTTTGGACCTGTTCTTATTTCAAAGATTCAGTATCTTATCTCACTGGCTGCATTCATCACCGTTAAAAAGAAAAAGTTTTCTTCTGTTCCCTGAATTGACTTTGCTTCATTTTTACTTTTAAAAATCTTTAAGAAAACACTGAATTTATGTAAACAATTGTATGTAACGCATTTTGGCTACAAAGTGTAATAATGTAATTAACACCTGTGAACTCTCCCGCCACAATTCAGGAACCAGACCTGGCCAGGCCAGTAATTTGCATCCGCCTGCATTACCCTCCCCGCTCCTCGTTTCCCTTCCTCCCTGAAGGACAGGTGGCCACTGTCCTAAGTACTGTATTTATTATGTCATGACCTTAAAATAATGTTTTATCACAAATCTGTGCATGCTTAAAGTGTTAGTCGCTCAGTCGTGTCCGGCTCTTTGTAACCCCATGGACCGTAGCCTGCCAGGCTCCTCGGTCCATGGGATTCTCCAGGCAAGAATACTGGACTGGGTTGCCATTTCCTTCTCCAGGGGATCTTCCCAATTCAGAGATCGAACCCAGGTCTCCTGCATGGCAGACAGATTCTTTACTGCTTGAGCCACCAGGGAAGCCTTGAAGGCTATATTATTTACAACTGCTTGGTTTTGAGCTGTATTAAAAAAAAAAACGGTATTATTCTGCGGGTAGACTTCTGGAACTTGCCTCTGTGACTCGTTCTGTAAGGGAGAGTCATCTGCTGTAGTCAGTGTGGTCTCCCTTGTCTCTGATGTTTAGGCCCAGTGCAGTGACCAGACTCAAGTTTATTTATCCTTTCTCCTTCCTGTGGGTTTGTCTCTGCTCCTTCTCTCTCCCTCTCTCCCCCTCGGTCCCAGTTAGAGATTTCTTCAAATGTCGGGTGACATTTCATCATCTGTCTCTATGTAAGTGCAAGGCATCAGCATGCTGATATGGGAGCTCGTGTGTGTGTGTGTGTGTGTGTGTGTCTCTCTCTCTCTCTCTCTTTCTCGAGGGGCTGGTTTAGGGGGCAGTCGACTGGTAGCCTTCACTGTAAATACTCAGCCCAGGTGTTTTACTCGGGGTGGGGGCGTTTGCTGTTTGCTCTTGGGCTGACAGCTTCTCCTGTAAACGCCCTGGGTTCCCTGCTGGGTGGGATGGCTCAGGCTGAAAGTCTGACGGCCTGTCCCCAGCTTCCTCTGGTCTGTGCAGGCTGCTGTGGCTGGCCCAGTGGCTGGGAAGCTTCTAGGATCTGGTGGACTTTTCCTTTGCTCCCGGCTCCTGAGAGACTAGACCTTGCTGTTCTGGAGGGAGCAGAGAGAGCTCGGGTGTCAAGCTGCCATTTTTAAGCTGGAAGTCACATGCCTTCAGAATGCCCCACTTAACATATGGGGTTAGGCTGTTACGTCTATGACGACCCCAGTTTTCTAGGAAACACGTCAGTTTTCTTTTACAGCCATCTTTCTGGAGCACCTTCCAACCAGGTTGCCCGTGAGTGACACGTGCTTGATGCACTTTGAAGATCACCTTCAGAGCGACTTTGTGAAACACAGTGAACGCTGGGCTCACTAGCCTAGGAGCCTTGGTTGTGACGGGATGGAGGCGGCTATGTGGGCTTTGGGACCGGAGCCTGGG
This sequence comes from Bos taurus, assembly GCF_002263795.3. Taxonomy (NCBI): domain Eukaryota; kingdom Metazoa; phylum Chordata; class Mammalia; order Artiodactyla; family Bovidae; genus Bos; species Bos taurus. The sequence continues at coordinate 35,025,954 of NC_037352.1, read as the reverse complement.
GTTCAGATCCTCCACCACTTCGTGGTTGGATGCCTCCACTCCCTCATCTGAAAGCAGAGTCCTTCCTAACTGGGTTGTTACAAAAAAGAGGGGATATATGTGAAGTGCCTGCTGGCAGCTGCTCTGTAACTGGGAGCTATTATTAACTATGGCATCCTTACTGGACTAAGAAATGGTACCCCCATCTCGCATTCATGTAGCACCTCATTCTCAGTAGTGCTTATTCACACACACACTCAGAAGGACTAAAAACAGACTCAGCTCGGATTGTGCCGATCAACTGCAGGGTGGGCTCCCTCCCTCCCCACCTCTCGCCTGTAATCTTCCCCAGCACATGGACGTCCAACTTCCTGCCTCAGAACTCACTCTTCTCCCCTCTTGCTGGGAGGCGGACTCTGTCCCTTGGAGCCCCCAGCTCAGGCCTTGCCTCCCTGAGCAGCCCTTTCTGCCTTCCCAGCCCCAGCAGCTCTGTCTCCTTGGAAACCCCTCCCTCCTCTGGTGACACTGAGCCCCACTCACCTGGCCAGGGGCCTTGCCTGCCTGGGGCCACCCTGAGGGGTGAGGTCTTCTCCTCCTCCATCCAGGCTGATCATTTCTAGTCAATTGACAGAGAAGACAAGGCTTGGGGAGAGGTAGGGTTTTACCTGCATTTACAGGTGTCACGGTGGGAGAGTCGCCAGTGGTTTTGCAGGAATTTTACCATTTAAGTCATAACATTCAGTCTGGTACTTCCGATGTGTTCTCCCCCTGCCTTAAGAAACAGCTGAGGGGACTTCCCTAGTGGTCCAGTGGCTAAGACTCCATGCTCTCAATGCAGGGGGCCTGGGTTTGATCCTTGGTTGGAGAACTAGACCCGCATGTCACAAGTAAGCATTTGCATGCCGCATTGAAAACTGAAGATCCTGCATGCTGCAGTAACACCTGGTGCAGCCAAATAAATAAATATTAAAAAAAAGAAGAGAAAACCAAACAGCTGAGGTCGGCAGGAAATGTGCAAGGAACCATCCATTTTAAGTCATCAAAGATACATAAGGACCAGAATGTTATGCCTCAGTTGCAGTTTGTTGATTTCCCTGGCCTTGCTTCACCCTCCATCTGCCACCCCAGCCTTCGTGGTTTACCCGAGCCAGTGTTCTCCATCCCCTAATTGAAGGCCCTAAATGTCGGCCTGTCCAGGAGTCTGGTGGGTCTAGAAAGTGAGGGGGACATCACAGAACAGTGACCGGAGCAGACTTCAAGCCGCCTAGATGGAAACCCTTCCGAGGGCGGGGCCTCTCCCAGCCGGACAGATGCAGCCATGCAATCTGCTTCCTGCAGCCCCAGGGCACACTTCCTCCTTGCGGTCAGTGACTTCAAAAGCTGCCCCAAGTTCAACTGTTTCTCCAACTTGGGGGACTTTGGGGGCAGCCAGCCGCACGTTGAGGGAAAGCCTCCTCCTGACCCCTCTTCTCTCGGGCTCCCTCTTCGTCATTAAACTGAAACTGCTTTCTTGCAGTCGGATGAATTGAACCCTGTGACCCTTCCTTGGACCTCGTCCTCTGTGACCTGCCCTGTTCCCTCACTCTGTGCTCCCACGCCTGGCAGCCGACCAGTCCCCAGGGTGTAGAACCTGCCCTCCCCGGTCAGGGTCTTCTCCCGCTACGCCCCCTCCCTCCCTCCCCATCCTTCTTCCCTTGGCTTCTAAAGCCCTGCCCCTGCCCGGCTCAAGTTCCTGTTTCTGTTTGAATGAAGCCCTTCGGATCCCCTCCAGCAGATGGACTCTGTCCTCCTCTGACCCCCAGGGGCGCTCCGGGCCTGCCCTACATTTCTGCCCTCACCGCACCTAGGATGACCTGCCTCTGGGTCCTTGCTTTGTGCCTGGGGTCAGCTTATCAGCAGAGTGGCTGTGCCCGATTGGGGACTCAGCACCTCCCACGGTGCCTCGCAGAGAATAGGCATAGCATTCAATAAATGTCATAGTTTTGAAATATCTGTTGAAATAAAAAGAAACGCTTTTTTTTTTCCTCCAGGAGTCAAAATGCATGGCTTTCATCCACTTTCAACACATAAAAGATGTTTTCAACACAGAAAGGCCTTTCACCGCTCTTACTTAATAGTCGGCTTTTGAAATGATGTGGACTAGAATGAAAGATGAGGACGAGCGCCTCTGAAATCAGCTGTTTTGAATTAAATAAAGCAAAGTAAGGTTGGAGTCAGGTGAAGCGAGAGGATGGGATTCAACCAAGGGAGAGTTAACGTGTGTGTGGGCACCTGGGAACTCTGAGGGCTTGTCTTCCCACCTACCTAGGAGGTGGCGCGGGAGAGGAGGGTGGGCTGTCCCCACGCCTGCCGGACCAGCCTGTTGCCCCTTACCTTGACTTAGATCAGAACCGCTTAGCCCTCCTGTGGCTTCTCAAAATCGCAAGGAGGTTTTTAGGTTTTTTTCTTGTTTCTTTTGGGGTTTTTCAGAGGCAGAGGTGTTTTTTTTTCCCCCTTAGTTATTCCTGGTAACTTTCAGAGTTCAGCTTCCTCAGTAAGGATGCTGAGTCCAGGGAGCGAGGTCATGTGAGCCCGTGCGGAGGCCCTCGCTGCTCCACTGGCTGGGCTGTGCGTCCACGTCACGGGCGCTCAGTTTCCCTGCCTGCTCCACCCGGAGCACCGGAGCTGGGATGCTCTGTGTCCACAGCCAACTTGGTGGAGTCTGCATGTTTAGCTGTGCCTGTGAGAACCGACTGAAGACACTAAATGTGATAGTAGTCCCCTGGCAGTCCAGTGGTTAGGACTCAAGTGCTTTCGCTGCCGGGGTCCGGATTCAGGCCTGCCTGCCGCACGCACGGCGCAGCCAACAAACAAAAACACTTAATTGTGAAGCCACCCTTACTCAGGCCCCACAAGACACGCTGATCTGAATTCTGTCTCAGCGAGGCCAGGCAGCCTCTGACTGACATGGGGGATTGGGGGGGTGGAGGTGATGCCCCTGCCCGAGACAAGCTGTGTCATAAACTTCACCAAGAGATGGGGGGTTCTTGTCTCCATTCTGACTGAGGCCAAGTCAAGGCCTTGGTGTTGGTTGGTCAGCTGATAGAACAGACCCCGGGAGATTCTGGGGCCTCCAGGCTGGCTGACTTGCCGTGGATTGTGTGGCCAGCTCTGACTTTGTCTGCTCCCACATGTTTCCTCCAGTCAGGCTTGTCCCCCGTGGGCGGGTTGGCACTGGGCTCTGGCAGTTCTCACAGGAGCTGAGTGGCCCCCTCAGGGCAGCCCTTTCTGAGGTGCTGTTTGGAGGGTCACCTGGGGCCATCCCAGGGGTGCGGTCCAGTGTGGATCAGCGTTGGCCTCCACCTCAGGTCTGACGTTTTAACTGAGTGCTGAGCGCACAGGACACAGGCAGCTCCACTGGGTATGAGGATTTTCAAAACCCGATACTGTGTTTCAGTTGTTACCAAGGAGGACTGCTCATTACCAGGGAACTGATTTTTTTTTTTTTTAAAGCTGTATCTAGATTCCTCAAGGTTATGACAAAGCTTAAGCAGCTTGTAAGCAGGCAAACGGATGAAAGTCTCTCCCACAGCGTTTGGTTTCTCATCTGCGGGTGCTGGGGGGGTTCCACTATAGGGGCTGGCTTTGGTGGGCTTTACTTTGTTGAGGCCTCAGGTGCTCCCTTCCTGCCCTTTATAAGCTAACACCCCCTCTTGACCCTGAACCTCCCCTCCCTGGACCTTTTCTTCTACAGTGACTTACTGTCACGTGAAGCACTATTTATAAAAGCTGCCCCCTCCCCCCAGGTAAACTGTGGTGCCTTAATGAAGGTACACTTTGGCCCTTAGGACGGGAACAGCTTTTAATCACAAGAACATCCTCCTCCACAGCTCCGGAGGATGAGGACGTGGACGTTGGGGCAGTGGGGGGGAACACCATTCAGCCTGATGCGCGTGGCCTGTTGCATGTGAGGGTTGTGGAGTGGGTGGGAAGAAAAAGAGGATCCTCCTATTTATCCACGGATCGTGAAAACAGGTACACCTGTACCTTTCCTTCGTGGAAGAAGTCCAGTAGCATCAAGCTTTCTGCATTCCAAGTAGGTCAGATGGCTAGTGATTGAAAGTGGACCAGCATCCAGCATGTCTTTAGAAACAGAAAGCCACAGAGGCTGTGTTTTTGTTTATCCCCTTATCATTCAAGTGACCGGGTGGGGGCTGCGTCTGCAGGCTGCTGACCAGGGGTTAAGGGCAGAGCTGCAGGGAAACGAAGTTAAGGCTTCCCTCCTCCCCGCTCCCGCCACCTGAGCCGCGAGGGAGGCAGGCTTATGATTAACTCAGCGCCATCTCAAATGCGATTTCTGGGGGCTGAAAACATTAACTTTTAAAAAATGATTTAAAATTACCAATTGACCATATCCGGGGCCGAACCTGCATGATTCAGCTCCTTTTAAAAATATCTTTTCTCAACAAATTGCTTCCTTAACATTTTAATTTGTTGATCGTAAAGGAAGCTTGCCAAATATTAGCCGTTCTTTTCCATTTCCTACAGCTTCAAGCTTTCCTTATTTGGCATATTTCAGTGGAACTGTAAGGTCACTCCCTATTTTTCTTCCCAAATAACTATATTTATTACTGTCAAGTATTGGCGGGTTTGATCCAGCTGTCATCAGAATGTTTGGAAATACTGTTTTTTGCCAGAATGCTGATTTAATGATCTAATACTGACATGGCTTGTTTTCTCTGCCGACTTGATAACTTGTTCAATAGGCTCCCCTCTTTTTTTTTTTCCCTCCTTTCTTTTTCCTTCTGCCATATGCTTTATGGGGCAGTGTGTGTGTGTGTTTTTTTTTTTTTTTGGCCATGCCTCAAAGCACGCAGGACATTAGTTCCCCAACCAGGGAGTGAAACCATGCCCCTGCAGTGGATGTGCAGAGTCCTAACCACTGGGCCTCCAGGGAATTGACAGTGTCTTGAAGAGAGTCACAGAAGGGTTTTTTTTAAAATTATTCCTTCTCCCCCGCCCCCTCCCATCCCCTCCTCCTCTTTCTTTTTTCGGAGAAGACCTAGATGGTAACAAAACCCTCCTTCAAGAAGCTGGCATAGCTGCTGCCTGGCATCTTGGAGAATACTTAAGAAAAATTTTCCTTGTGAAAACCTTCAAACATATACCACAAAGTAGAAACAACTGTAGCAAACCTCCACCTACCGTCACCGGCTTTACCAGTTAGCAGCTCACGGCCCCATCTAGTTTCATTTATACTCCCGTCTAGTTTCATCTATACCCCCCATTTCTAGAAGTTTGAAAAGACCATCATCATATTTTATCCATAAAGATTTCATTATGTATCTCTAGAAGATAACATGTCCACCTTTTTTTTTTTTCCAAAAAAAAAACCCAAACCCATCATTCCATGACCACACCTAAGAGGGGACATTTCTACCAAGGGGCGCAGAAGTGAGATAGTCCTGGGTGGGGATGGGGCGGGGTGTGTTGCAGGGGAGAGGTGGTCTGGTCCAGGACTCTGTCCTCGCCTGTCCCAGGGCCTGGGGCTGGTTACTGCTCTTCATTGAGCCTCAGTTGGCTTCATCCAGAAAACACAGATGCACTAGTTCTCCTATCTCTGAATGTCTCTTTTCTTTCTTTTTTTAATATGTCATCTATATATTTAAAAAACTTTTTAAATTAAGATATAGTTAATTTGGCTCTGAAGACCTCGAGTCTCTGAATGTTCAAGGCGCTGCCTTGCTTCAGAATCAGTCCCTGGGCCCCGAAGAAGGAGGGGGTGGGCAGGCGCCCCACCGTTTGGGGTTCTGCCTCCTTCCTGCCGGCCGTGGGAGTTTGGATCTCTGACTCCAGCTGCCTCCATCTGGCAGCTAGATGTGCGCCCAGTCATCTCTCTTATCCCAGCAGAGTTCTCCATGGGCCCCAGATTGCCCTTGCTTGCCGCGCTGATTGTCTGAAACTCTGTGTAATAGTCGCTCCTCTGAGTGGAAGCTGCTTCCACATTTGGTGGTTAGCGGTTAAGGGTCAGTTAACAGGTGTCACATTTGCAACCCATCCTCACCCCGATCTTTTGGAACTGAAATGTTGTGGTCATTCAAATTGCACAAGCTGCCTGGCGCTGCCCTAGATGCTGGGGCTATCATTCAGTGCTGGCTGGACCCCCTGGGAGCCCGCATCTGGCGAGGAGAGGACGCGTGCACAGTGCCTCTCCAGGTGTAGGGCTGGTGCTCAGGGCTGGGGGCGGGATGGGCTCAGGTTCTGATTTGGTGGCGATGGTGCTGCTGGGCCTTGAAGCGTGAGTGGGGTTTCTCCATGTCCAGGCCGCTGGGTGCTGGTGGGTAGTCACGTGTCTGACACCTGTAATCCTACCCGTAATCCCAGGGTTAGAATCAGCCGTTAATGCTGTGACTCATTTCCTTTGGCTATTTCTCTATGAATACACAGATTTCTGCCATCTACTCATGCAGTCAGTAACTCAAGAAACGTGTCTTGAGCATCTGGCCACGTGCCAGACATTTTTCTTGGTTCTGAAATGGTGGGGAAAGAGGTCAAAGTGATTCCTGCCCTCAGGGAGCTTACACTCTGGTAGGGTTACATAGTAAATGGCGGCATATAGCAGATGCCATTCATATTCTGTT